>NC_092327.1:31205416-31808125 GCF_036785885.1 Coffea arabica
ATTTATAATTTAATTAATTACTTTGTAGTATTTATGTGAGTTCTTTTGGGATGGCTCAGGATTGAGTTGAATGTTAGCTCACTTGGTGAAGGCAACGGGTGCATGTGCTCGTTATCTTTTGAAATTACATTTGTCAACATCTTGTGGCTTTAAAAGCCATTTTACATATTGAAATGGCATGAGCAGTTTTATATAGGTTATTACTTGGGGTCTTTTCATGATAATTTAGTATGAATAAGAGTCTTTAGAATTTAATTAATTACTTTGTTATATTTAGGTGAGTTCTTTTGGTACAGGTCAGGATTGAGTTGGATGTTAGCTCACTTGGAGAAGGCAAGTGGTGCATGTATTCTTTATCCTTTGAAAATACATTTGTCAACGTCTTGTGACTTTAAAAACTATAGTATATATTGAAATGGCATGAGCATATGTATATTATTGATGTATTCTAAGTACAAAATTGTTATTGAATTAATACTATATTGTTGAAGTCTTGTATAATGCTACTTTGATGAGACTAGTTCCTTAAATAATAGTAACATTGATGAAGTGGATGTTATTGTTATCATTGAACACGTTAATCATGTGTCGGGCCCCGTAAGGATTGACCCGGACACCCCTGTGTCGAAAAAAAAAAAAAAAAAAAGAACACGCTAATCATGTGATAGTTAGCATCATTGGAGGGCTAATTATATGATAGTTAGCACCTTGAACAGCTTAACTGGTTTGTTAACAATTGAATATCGAGAGTCATTGGTTAACTTTATATCTTGACCTCATTTATAATTCTGAACATTATGATGCATGCATTATAATTGAAATATTGATGATGATCATCACGCCTTGCCATTGAATTGCTTACATTGACCACATTTTTTGAAGTTATATATATATATATATATATCAATGAATATTTGAATCATATTATGTATACCAACATGCTCCGCCTAATAAAGAAGTAAATATGTTACTTATTAAGTAAGAAGTCCTTACTCACTCCACTTATCATCATTTTTTAGAGATTATAGCAATTAAAGAGATTCAAATCAAGGATTTGGAGCGTTTAGACCTTGATCTTAATGGAGAGATCATTGTAATAAAGGAATGAAAATTTGTATTTGATATTCGACATTTACTTATAAGTTATGCCAGTATTTAAATATGATTGATTATGTATTTGTAATAATGTTGACTACGCAGGGCATTGTATTCAATATTTGATGATATTTAAATTTTTTTTTTTTAACTTTACACTTTGTGCCTTGTGAGTTAGTCACCGAATACGGTGGTGTTATGTCCCCGATATGGCCGTGACATGTTCCACATTGGTTAATGAAAAGATTCACAGCTTCAACAATGTAAGGACAATATTGATTTTTTCTTTTTTTGGCCACATCCCCTCTTCCTCAAAATAGTTCAATAGACTAAATGAGACCTTAAAATAATTTGATAATTTCTAGCCCTCTTTATCTTTAATATAAAATTCTTTTTTCTTTTTTGTTTAAAATTTGATGCACCACTGAATTTCACTATGGATCACTAAAAATAATTAGGTGGTTTATTCTTTCTGTTCAATATATTCTCCACAATCTAATTTCACCATGACAAGGATTTTGTTGTGTTTAATGTGGGGTAAATTATATATAACCCACTTATAGTTTTGCATAATGCTAGATTTTGTTTGCTTAATGTTAGATGATCCTCCCTAAGGTTTCAGAAATAGCCATATAACCCTCTTGTGGTTTTATGCAAAGTGGAAAATGAATGGACTGCAGAATTAATTATTGTAATTAGAGCACGTACATTCTAAAAACACATGTAATGAAATCATAATATCCACTTAACCTCCTATGATTAGCATAAAAATCTACTTTATATCAAACCATGGGGAGTGAGGTGCATATTTTGAAATATTAGAGGGGTTATATGACAATAGATGAAACTATAAGGGGTAATTAGTAATTTATCCTTTCATGTGTCAATTTGTCCTACATCTAGTTTCTTCAACTTACAGCTTTTTTTTTTTTCTTAGGAAATTGCTTCCAAGAAAATTCCACACCTCTAATTGTCTGCTTCTATGCCCTCTTCTAATGATTACATTTTGAATTAAAGTATAATGATTTCTAATTTTCTATGTTACTTTAGTACTCAATTCTACTCCGCTTGCGTCCCAAGAGAATTCTTAGAATAAACAAGTAAATAGTAACAAGACTGACATTCAACAGTGGGTGAATCTGCTCTGATGGTGTGTTAATAAAGTCAAAAAACTGCCAAACTTAATTTCATAGCGAAGAAGTTGAACAGGAGAAAGCCAAAATGATAATTGTAGAGAGATGCACTGAAATGGTTTGAGGAAGAGGGGTTTTAGAGAGATGCAGAAATCATGCAACAGTTATTGCTGTTGAAATGGTGTGTGTGATGCAGGTAACCATGTCTTGCAGCTCTTTTAACTGATAAAATAGGCAAAGGTCTTCAGAACGAGAAATAATTGAGACAAGTAAGATTTTGGAATATTTTGATAACGCACTTTACTCAAATGTCAAACCATCCTGGTACGTTTAATCTAAAATCATTAATTGTACCCTACTTTTTGTATGGACTATACTTCACATCATCCAATAAAATCCACTGAAATAAACAAATATATGTAGAGTTTGTTCTCAACTGATTCTGATTTTGTAAGAGTTGATTTTATAAAAATTGATGCTTGAAAATCAGATTTTTAAGAATAATTCATGTATTTTGGGTTACTATGAAAAAGACATTTTAATAAATGCATAAGTGTTCGAAAAAAAAAAGTTAAAAAATCGATTTTGACAATAAAATGACCATGTTACCCTTATATGCTGGATAAAATGAATATTTGTGCTAATTAAATATTTTTTAATGTAATAATTTACTTTTCTTATGAAGATTAAATAGTGGGTGAAAAAAACAAGAGACGCATAAATAAATTTGGAAGTGAAGTGAGACGAAATTTATTGTTTTTTTGTTTGTGATTCAGCAATCCCAAAGTTTATTTTTGATGCAATCAAATGAGGAAAAATCTTTTTTCACTCTCTTTACATAACATAAATATTGTTAAAAGTCTTCCAAAATAAAAACAAAAAGGTTTGTGACGCTGAAGTAGACTCCCGATAAGTGATATGAGACGAAAATAGAAAAAAATATAAAGACTATAAAAGGTTATCTAATCTTTGGGTAGTTTAATGTTCCTGTTGAAATTTGAAGGGTCATCATCAGAATCGAAAAGCACCTCAAGATTTTCAACAAGAAGATGGTCATACAGCAAAAAAATTGTAAAACAAGAATTCCCTAGAGGTAATCTTCAAATTAGATTACCTTGGCAACCGTCGTGGAGATAAGGATTCCCTCGAAAACCTTGCAAGCATCTACACGAGTATCCGACTCCAGTACTTGAATTTATGCATTGACTGTTTTCTCCACACACGTAACTGCTCTTTTCCACAGCTTCATGGCAGCTAATATTTCCAATTCCCCAGTTCAGAACTGTAGGAACCCCATCGCTGCCTTTACAACTCGAAAAGTTAAACTTGTTGAAGTCGGAGAAATCCTTATGTGCAATCATGAGAAAGCTACACAGATCAGACTCCCACGATTTTTGAAAGGTGTTCATGGTATGCACGGACAATAGCATCATCCTGAGTTCCATTGGGACAGTGGTCTGGCAGCAACGATTAAATCCAGAGCAAGATGATGGAGGAGGCAACAAACTAATGGATGAATTACGGCAGAAGGATGGGCAACCGCCAACAATATGAGCAGTTATCGGATCAATGATATAAGAATATATATCACATCCAATGGCTACAAATTTGTTCCCAGTATGTGAAAAACTAAACTGATAATCACCTCTGAATGGGGAATATATTACTGTATGCCGGCTTTGGCCGGATGACTTATTGTAGCGGAAGGGAACAAGCTGACCTTCAATAACAACATGGTCTTGTTCAATCTCATACACCTTGGACTCAAAACTTGTTAAGGTAGCAGAATATGATGAAGTGTTGCAAGTGAGCTCAAATGATTGGCTAAGGTAACAGCCTTCTCCGATTCCAAACGGGTAAGGAACTGTCAAATTGCCACATTTATCAGGGCAATTAGGCTTTGCTACAGATGCTGCAGCTTCACGTAAGAGGGAAAATGCTGAGACGATGGATATGAACTGAACTGCAGAGCTGATTTTTCGATGCATATATTTTGTTGCCGAAATGTTTTCTGAATGTATGATTTTGTAGAGTGCATGATTGAAGGTAGGGTATGGGAAGCCATCATTTGAATTGGTTACATGAACATGAATCTTGCTCAAGAAAGTCCATGTCATGGAAAAAGGTGCTATATTGTATCCATCTTTTTTAAGCAAGTTGAATTAAAAAAGGTCACCAGATAAAACACAAAAGATTGAAAAGGAAAAGAATGTTAAAAGAAGTGAAACAAAAGAAAGATAGGCATAAACAAAAGAATGATTGGCATTCTTTTGAATGTTTACGTACGTGGCTACGCTGCTGCAATCACTTTATCTAGAAGATGTAATCAATTTTATTTAAAAAATTTAACCAATTATATTGTTATATCCAAAGATTTGTCGGCAGCATTGCACTATTTTTGCAACTTTCTATATAATAATAACAATAACAATAATAGAATAACTTTTTGTTACACTATCAGTATATTATTTTTTAATATTAGTAGATTTAGATCATATCACATAGTGTGAATCTTTATACATATATGAAAATAGCTATTTTAATTAGAATGTTTCTTACTCCTATGTAGCATGCCTAATTTAAGAGAATTAATGAGTTTTGGGTAATTTGGATTTTATCCATATTAAATATTATATTATATGTTTAAAAATTATCCTTAATTTTAAAATAAATTTGAAAAATAACTAATCTTATCTTAATGATATCTGTTTTCTATCAAATTATTACATAGAACTATAGTAAAACCTTTTTCAAATTACAATTATTAAAATCATACATATTCAATTAATTACTTCATTTCATCATCATATTGTTGATTAGTATTCAAATTGTTCATCATCTCTTCCCTTAATTTTTAATTAACTAGTATAAAATAAAGAATTAAATGTTACACCGACAGAATTACTAATGTTGTTGGAAACTAAATATTTAGTGATGAAGAAAAGCAGATTGTTGGATCTTTTCTACTTAATTTAATGTGAATATATAGGTCTAGATTTATGGTCATTATAAAAATTTAAATTATCTAAAAGAATATTTATATATAAAAAAA
Organism: Coffea arabica; assembly: GCF_036785885.1. Lineage (NCBI taxonomy): Eukaryota > Viridiplantae > Streptophyta > Magnoliopsida > Gentianales > Rubiaceae > Coffea > Coffea arabica. The sequence continues at coordinate 31,210,697 of NC_092327.1, forward strand.
GAATATCTGCCAAGTTTTTGATATGGGATACATTATTTGATGTATGCTATCATATTATAGTGAAAGTATGTAAACAAATATTTAAAAATTAATAAATAATTGAACATTTAGAATACATTAATTTTTTAAAATTAATATGAATGAACATGTAGGATTGTTGTTAATTTTCATATTTAAATTATTCATATTTGTATAAATTCACAATAAATAAAAAAAAGACCGTGCTAAAACACGAGCAAAATTCTAGTTTAAATTTAAAATTCAAATCATACACATGTGACATATTTTCAAAACTGCTAATGTAAAAAAAAAAAAAAATCATTGAACTGTCAGTGTCTAAAAAGTTAATCCATAATAAATAATAATCTCTACATTTTAAAAAGGCCGAAGGTTTGATGAAAAGTTAGGTATCATCCTCCAACCTGTTCTGTTGGTTTGTTTGTTGTTTTGTTCAAACCCAGTGGCCATTTTGTCCTTTTAGTTGTGCCCTTGCCGTCTGTATTTTTTGTTGACTTTTCACCTTGCTGGTTTCAACCTTGTTATTTATCCTGTATTTTGTAATACCCCTTCCATATGCTATTTATTTCAGTTTTGACCCATACTTTTGCTGCATGCCTTACCAGTCCTTTTGGCAATTGTCTCACCCGATCCTGGATATTTTTTTCTGGATGAGACAGACCTTTTAACCCATTTGCTCTGCATGTAAAGACTGTACGATTGGCCTTGTATTATATGTTGTGTGTTTCTTTCCATGCCATTCATTTAAATTTTGGATTCCATACATAGGGCTTGTTTGGAAGTGAAGTTTTTGGCCAAGTTTTTTAGCTAATAGTTTTTTAACAACTTTTGCTACAGGAACCCTAAAAAATTTATCAAAGTTTTTTACCTACACACTTTAAAATAATACACAAAAAACTTTCCCTTCAATTTTTCTTCTTTTTCCTCCCCCACCCAACCGGCCACAACCTCCACCATCGCTTCCGGCGCCGGTACTGAAATCTCAACACCCCAAGCTAAAAATTGCACCCCGTCCACTTTTTTCTTGCGGGTTTTTTTGCAACTGTACTCAAACAGTGCTCAGTCCGACCACCACCACTCCTCCAGCACTCCCTTTCCCAGCCACCTCTGATCAGCCACCGCCAAAACCAACATCACCACCACCACCTCCTCCTCCTCCTCCTCTCCCTCCTCCACCATCTTCCTCTCATCCACCACATGCACCGACCAAACCCGATTCGGAATCATCCTCATCTTCCTCAAACACCTCCCAGAGCTTCACCCAATAGAGGTTCCCGCTGACTAATTCCCCCATCTCTCACCATTTTATACACCCGTATCAGCAAACTCAAGAAAACCCGAAGATTTCGGAGCCCACCCCACCAAGAGAAGCGCCTGATTCTCTGCTACCGCCGCAACTATCCGCTACCAAGTTGGAAGAAACTTTTCACGTTGCGGAGCTTCCTTTCAGCTCTGGATCCGACGAAGACAAGCTCGGCGCGCTACACTTGCTGGAAAAGTCACTCGTTCCAAACCAACGCGCAGTCGCGGACGGTGGAGATGCGGTGGCATGCCCGGCTACGGTCATGAAATGGGTGGTGAGCTGTCTAAAAGAAAGGGTCATGGCTAAGTCGACGCAGTCGAAGCCGGGGTAGTTGGGGTTGTGGTGGACACAATGGCCGATTTGGAGGGTGCGGTGGCAGAAAGGTCGTTGGCAGTATTGGAGTGGGGGAGCTTTTGCAGGGGTGGGGGAGGGGGGTTGCGGGCAGAGGGGTAGCGAGCAGAGGGAAAGGGAGGGGGAGCTTTTGCAGGGGGCGGCGGAGGTAACAGGGAAGAAGAAGAAGAAGAAGAAGAAGAAAAGAAAAAGGAAAGAAAGAAAAAGAAAAAGAAAGAGAAAGAGAAAGAGAAAAGGAAAAAAAAAAAAAGAAAAGGAAAAAAAAAATTTCACCTTACAAAAACTTCTACAAAATTTTTCATCTTACAAAAACTTCTACACAATTTTTTCAAAAACTTCTACAGTACACTACAGTAAAGTTTTAGATAAACTCCCAAAAAACTCAGGTTCCAAACAGGCCCAAAGTTATTAAATCCAACCTGACAAGGAACGAGAGAGGAATCGGGTCAATGGGTCACAGTAAGTCACAGGTTGAACTGGTGGATATTAATTAAATATTCATAAATAAAAAAAAGAGAAATTTTAATATACATAAAATATCCAATAAAGTGCTATTAGATACTAATTATTGCACTTAGATAGATATATAATGAATACATAGATATTAATAGAGGATATAATTTCATTTTATTGTACTTTTACATAAATAAATAATATAATCAAATATAAAATAAAGTGTCATTTGTTTTAAAAAATATAGCATTATATTTTCATTATTTTATTTTTGTTTAAAAACAAAATAATTTTCAAACCACTCAAATATTGTCAATTTGAAATTTGAAAGTTAAAAGGATTAATTGTATAATAAAAAACTAAACAAGTTTATTAAAAAAATTTTAGTTATCATATAAAAACTAAGTAAGGGATAAAGTCTTATATGCATAAAAATGAAAATCCAATGAACAAATCTTGTCAAAAGCATATATATATATATATATATATATATATATATATATATATATATATATATATATATATATATATATATAAAATAAAGACCCACAATTGTTAAAAAAAAACCAGGTCAATTGAAAATCGGACAGGTTCCTGATTGAATCAGTGGGTCAAATGGGTTTCATCGGGTTTGATTAGATAAATTCCTTATCGGGTCAAACTAAAAACTTGGCTGGACCTAATGCTCTTGTCATCGGGCCGATCGGTTCAACCATCAAATCGAGCTGAGTTTGATAATTAACTATGATTCCATATTATAATTATTACTACCGCATGCATAATCAATATGCTTTGAATCAATTTCCTATATTGCTTTTGCTGGGTGAATTCTTAGTTTATGATGGAAAAAAAAAGGAATTCTACAACGAGGGCGTTTCGCGGAGTGTTTTCTAAAAATGGGGTCTTCGCATTCGGGGAATGCGAGCTCACTGACCTCGCATTCCCAGAATGCGAGCTCACTTGAGCTCGCATTCCCCGAATGCGAGGTCAGTGCGAGGTCACCGACATCCACACTGAGGAGCGCCAACACCCCATTTCGAAAAAAAAAGAGAAAAGTGAGTCTGCCGAATAGCAAAACAAAGAAAACAGAGTGGCCGAACAGCAAAACAAAGAAAACAGAGCTGGGTTCTGCACATCGAAGCATCCAAACACCGGAGCTGACCGGAGCATCCAAATACTGGTTCCGCGAGTGCCGCTTCCCAAAATTTGCCAGCATTGCTGTCCCATTGTGACTCTCAAACAGCATAAAGGTGAGGCTTTTCCACTTGCAATGCGTCACTTAATACTTGAATTAATACTTGAATACTTGAATCCAAGAGCAAGTTCAGATTTGTTGTGAAATTTGGGTATAAATTTGATGTGGGTTGTGCTTATTTTTGCAATTTTTGTGGTGGATTTGAAGATATACGTTACATTTTTCGAATTCTTGCAATTTTTCTGTTTCCAATTTGTTGCAGTTTATTTGCAGTTTCTGCAATTAGTGCAGAAAAAGCAAGATCCGAGGTCGGATCCGACGCAACACAGACGGATCCGACCTCGGATCCTTTGAGAATCAAAGGCGAAAATGGGTGATACGACCTCGGATCCATAGTTGTTAACTGAGATCCGAGGGCTCGTCTGATCATCTGTTGAGACGGATCCGAACCCTGTTGGATCCAAGGGATGCCAGAAATAATCCGAGCTCGGATCTTCGCATTTCATAAATGCGAGGTCTGGTTATTTTTTATTTAATTTTTTTTTTTGGATTTCGTTGTTCGAAAATTCGAGCTCCGTGAGTTCGCATTTGCTGAATGCGAAGACCCTTTGGACGGAATCCCATGCTCAAAATGTCCCATTTGTAGAATTCTTTTAAAATTCATCATAATTTTAGAAATTTCTCTGTCATTATAATTTTTTTAAAAATGTCTATTTTTTTTGCGTTGAAGAAGATAAAACAAAAAAAAAAAAGAAAAAAGGGGCAAGTTCCATTTAAAATAGAAAATGGGTTCTAATTAAGGGAATTAAACATGAGATGCAAATGAGAAACGAATTTCTCTAGGGCAGCTCTGGGTAAATCGTACATTAGAGTTGTGTTTCTAGAGAAGATTTTAGAAAAATAAGGGCCTTGAACTAAAATGGGAAAATAAATTTTTTTGAAATTACAATATATGTTAGCAATTTCCGAAATTTGATGTCGAGCATTGAAGTTGTCTTGGATGCATTTTCGTTGCTTTAACAGTCTTAGCATGCCATTTAATTTTTTGTTATATACATTTAGACACCATTGTCGTACTTTAACAAGTGTATATAAATATATTTGACAAATACTTATTTTTCACTAATGTAGTTATCAAAGCCATTTACAATAATTAGTACTTTAATACGCCCTGTATAATTTGAAATGATAATAATTACAATAATTAGTACTTTAATATGTCTTGTGTAATTTAAAATGATAATAATTAATCATTTATGACTAGTTTAATGTACAAAATAATTCTCTAAAATGCTAAGCACATAGTAGACAAAGTCTCTAATACTCAATGTGGGAGCAAGGGTTATGTACCAAATTTGGGTGGCAACTGCCCACTTTTCAGTTTTTGTTTTTAAAATCTATTTCGCAGCTATTATTTTTGGTCGAAACACTATCTACATTGGACATTGTATGTTTTGCAATTGGAGTTTAGAAATTTTATTGACATAATGTAGTTTATAGATTGGAGCTTTTGAATTTCATGGATATTTGGATTGTTTGACAGGGAGTTTTAGCCCATTTATAGGGGAGATTCTGTCGAATTTTTTATAGAGTTTTCTTTGTGAGGGCAACTGACTATTACAAGGTTGGTGACACAAGCGTAGAGACCTGGTTTGGGAAGTCCGTCGTCCAAACCACAGAAATCCACAGAAGTCCAAACCATTATAGATTTTGTAATTGGCAAAATCTATAATGCTACAAAAGTGGCAAAATCTGCTACAGGGAAAAACATTAATTTTGTAAGATTCATTGCTAGAATATCACATCATTGTGAATGTGGATCTTGTTATGCGGTGTGAATGTGGAGCCCAAATATATATAACTTCCCGTACATTTCTTATACTTGTACTTTGAAAATTATAGGGTCTCTTGACAATATGTAGTGTGGCAAATGTCATTACTACTTCATATAAACCCTGTTTGGATTGGTTGGCAAGGAGTTTTAGTGAAATTTGTGGATTGGTTGGCAAGGAGTTTTAGTCTATTTTTAGGGGAGACTCTGTCCAAATTTTCTAAAAATTTCGTTCGGAGTTTTAGGCTTTTCCTATCGTCATTTATAGCATATTTCATACCTGTTTTCAATTTTTTCATAAACATTTGGATCGTAATTAGTCTATTTAATAGTTCCAATTTCGACCAAGCGTCCGCCCTCTTTTATTTGTTTGGACCCTTGGACTACTATTTCTAATTTATTGTCCCCAAAATAGGGATTCATTTCACAGACATGTCTGTAGAAAGACCTCTGCGGGTAAACCTATACTGGGGAGGAGAAATACATTACGAGGATGACTTTGTTTGTTATTTGCCTCGTACTTCCAACCGGACATTCACTTTGAGGCATAGAATTGGATACGGGGAGTTGGTTGACAGGATTTACCACTATATTGGGGTTGATAAAGGGATGTTTAAGCTGAAATTATTTCTTCGTCAACCGTTGGAGAATTCCAAATATACTGTTTCCGCAGTGGTGGATGATGAAACTCTTGATGTAATGTACGATCTTTGAATCGAAAGAGTTTCATACATGGCGGAGATTTATATCGAGAAGGAAGAAATCGTCCAAATGCCTGTAGTTAATACCGTATTCACTGGACCAATAGGTAATGTTGGTCCCATGATGTCGCTTGTACATGCATTCATGGATCCAACAAAGTTTAATTTCGGTTCTAGTTCAGTCGTTCCAGAGACTTCATCGGCATGTCACTATATGCATGATGATCGATCTATGGATTCATTAAAACCAAGGCTCACATCAGGGTCCATGGGTGCTCAGGAATATTTTCATGGCCTGGATTCGATTCCAAGTTTTGGAGATCCAGGGCCATCATGCCATATGTCTCCACATGGGATCGACACAAACCCTGGTCAAGGTTGTCGCAGTTCAGCTGAAGATGATGTATATGCTAGTGGGCATGATAAGCTCATTGCCTCTGGAGAAGATGATCCGGAAGAAGATGACCCGGAAGTTGATGCGGAAGAGGTTGAAGAGTCGGAGTCGCAAGATGTGTCTGGTAGTGACTCGGATGATGAGCATGAAGGTGGGGGTTTAAGAGTAAACCTCGATACCCAACAACCCTTTGTTGGGTATGGGGTTGCCAACACAGAATGCGAAAATATCAGACGCAATAGAACAGCTGGCAGCTCTGTATATGTTCCTAAGGGAATGGCATTTTTCTCCGATCTTGGGAGCATAGATGATGATGATATAGAAGAGGATGATAGATTGGAGCGTATTGTAACATTCAGGGAGGAGAATAATAATATACGTCTCCATATGAGATTTGAGAGTAAGCAGCAGCTCAGCTGGGCAGTTAGGATGTGGTCCATCAATCACAATAGGGAGTTTAGAGTTATTGAGAGTAAGAGTAACATGTGGTTTGCTAAATGCAAATCATCAATTGAAAGAACTCCTTCCACTTCAACCGCGCCATCGTATCCACCATGCGACTGGTTTGTTAGAGCCGTAAAGAAAAAGATTCATGGAATGTGGCAAATTACAAAATGGGTCAATGACCATAACTGCTTGGGCGACATGATTAGAAATAACAATACAAGCCTGACGGCTTCCGTTATTTCAATGCACATCCTCCGTAGCATTGAAGATGACCCTGGATTAAAGGTCAATAACATACTAAGTTTCGTTAGAGAAAATTTGAAGGTTGATGTGTCTTACAAAAAAGCCTGGTATGCCAGACGTAAAGCAATTTAGCTTGTGTTTGGATCTTGGGAAGCGAATTTTGTCGAACTACCACAGTATCTCGATGCCCTGGTGCAATCCAATCCAGGCACCGTGGTGGAGTGGTCACATCATTCGGATAGTTCGGATCGAGTTAAGACTTTTAAGTATGTATTCTGGGCCTTTGGACCGGCTATTGAAGCATTCCACATGTGCAGGCCGGTTATATGCGTTGATGGCACTCATTTGCGTGGCGAATACAAGGGCAAACTCCTTGTTGCAGTCACTCAAGATGCGAACAACAAGATTCTGCCAATTGGTTATGCCATAGTGGATGAGGAGACGATTTCCAGTTGGTCGTGGTTCATGAAACAATTAAGATATAATGTGGCACTTGATCGACATCCTATCTGTGTCATTTCCGATCACCACAATGGTATCATCTATACCATGACATACTTTGATTATTGGGAGGAACCTTTAGCTTACCATAGATTTTGTCTGCGACATGTTAGGAACAATTTGATGACACACTTCAAAGGTTTACACCTTAAAAGGTTGTGTTGGGCAATGGGAAGGGCAAGACAATTACGCAAGTGACGGATGTTCAGAAGAGAACTACGAAGCATGTTTCCAGATGCTTAGAATTATCTGTCAGCCATTAGTCCTGAAAAGTGGTGCCTAACACACGACGATGGCCGTCGTTGGGGTATTCTAACTACCAACATATTCGAAAATTATAATAATGTCTTGCGCGGGGCACGGCATTTGCCAATTCATGCATGCATTGACATGACATTTCATCGGACAGTTGAGTTATTTAAGACGAGGAGGGAAGATGCTTCACATTGTCGCAATCCTTTTCCCCCAAAGATATGGCGGCGTTTTAAGAATGCTGAGTTGAAGGCAGGCGCCCACAGAGTCATTAAGTTCGATGGCCCATCAGGCGTATACAAGGTTATCACAGGCCGACGTGTTGATGGTAAAGGAGGCAATACGCAAACCATCAGATTTTTTCATAAGACATGCTCTTGTGAAAAGTGGCAGAATTACAAGCTTCCTTGTTCACACGCTTTGGCGGTGTGCAGAAATAGGGGTGACAATCCGGGATTGCTTGTGGATCAGCAGTTTACTAAAACAAGGTGGGCCGTGCAGTATTCAGGGAAGTTTAACCCACTGCCGCATCAGAATACTTGGCTCCATCCTGGGTGGGAGTTGCAGGCAGACAGGAACAAATTTGTTGCACGTCGGGCAGGGCGGGTTCGAGCTAGCAGAATTCGGAATGAGATGGATGAAAGGGATCCAGACGAACCAAGAAGTTGTCGAAATTGTCATCAGACGGGTCACAATAGGAGAAATTGTCTGAATTATATGTCTTGATTTGATCGAGTTCCTAGAAATTTGAAACTCATGTCAGTGCATTTTTTTTTGTCGTGGGGTTCATTCTATTGCATTTGTATTCGATTCTGGATTTATTTTAAACAATTACATTAGTGACGCCGACTGTTCATTTGTCAAATGGATGCTTCGTTCTGGACTATGATAAGTATTGAAATAAGCAGTTTAAACGTACAACCCAACAGTTTTATTCTTTTTTCACTAAATCCGCTATCGATTGATTTGCTGACATATCTGTTAAACGAATGCTCGGATAGTGTGTTATATGTGTTAATGCTCGTGCATGTGCAGGATATGGTATTTTTTATACTTGATTGACAAGGAGTTATGTCCACTTTATAGGGGAGACTCTGCCAATTTTTTTTTTTAACTTTTAAAATATAACTACAAATAGATTGCTGCTGTATATGAATACATAGAGGGATAACAAATGTTTCTTAAAAAAATAACTGATAGGCATGGAGTTTTAGTCGATTTATAAGGGACATATGGTCAAAATTTGCTAAAAAAAAAGGCATGAGCGCGATTTATAGTTCAAAATTGTATACACAAACTTTTTGGGTTTTACTTATGCATAACTCCTGTAACTTAATCGATGCAGATATTTGCTTGGGATTATGGCCGACACTCTTATCCCTGCAGGCCTACATCCAGAACCATACGTGCACGACATTATATCGGCGGGAACTACATACCGGACACATTCTATTTTTCACGGACATATTGAGGGCAATCAGTTAGATGTCAGACGGTGTGACAGAGGGTTTTGGGAGCATACGCCTATTCCTGATCGGGTTTGTCGATATATTGCCTTGGCTGGATTTGAGGGGGTGCTTGAGAGTGGATATCAGATGGTTGATCATTCTTTGATCACAAGTTTAGTGGAGAGATGGCGGCCCGAGACCCATACATTCCATTTACCGGTTGGAGAGGCTACCGTGACATTACAGGATGTAGAGGTGTTGTGGGGGCTGCACATCGATGGTCCACCGGTAATAGGGGTAGACACATACCGCAGCATTCAGGAGTGGGGAGCCATTTGTGAGGAGTTCATTGGATTTTCTCCTGCAGTTGGATACTTTGATGGACAGAGGCTAAAATTGGGATGTTTAGCAAGAGCCTTGAATACAGACTTGCCACCCGATGCTTCAGATGCCGAATGTATGCAACGTGCGCGCATCTACCTCTTACTGATATTAGGTAGACATTTATTATCCGATAAATCCGGCAACAAAGTCTCTTTGTTGTATCTTCCATTACTGCGGGACTTGGAAACTGTTGGGCAATATAGTTGGGGTAATGCGTGTTTGGCGACTCTCTATCGGTCACTATGCGATGCCACGAATCCTGCCAAATCGACTATTGCCGGTCCATTAGTTTTGCTACAGGTACATTGCATGTTTAATGATATGTCTTGGGTTTCGCCCATTTTATCATTTTGCAATTTTAACATTGATTCTAATTTTCTAACAGCTCTGGATTTGGGAACATATACCAACTATGCGACTGGACCGAATCGCGCCGTTGGAGCATTACCCTGGTCCATATGGTGCTAGGTGCGCGTTTGGCCCTTATTTCGGTTGTTTTAATGACATTTCTTATCGAAACAATTTTAATTTGTTCCAACGGCCTCCTACTCTTATTAAATATAGGTGGAATAATGACTTGGACGTACACAAAGTGGTTAGGCATGTTGTGCCCGCATTCCGAAATCAGTTGACAGGCCTGCGTCCTGAAGAGGTATTGTACATATGTCCAGACAATATAAATATTTGAAAATCGTGCCAGTAGTCTTTTCTGGGCAATTTCTTGTCAACCCAAAGCATAAGTTTGTCATATTACATTTTGTGAATGGAAATTGAGTTTGTTGGCAGGAAGTTAACCTCCGATTATAGGGGAGACTCTGCCGAATTTTTTTAAGAAATTCAAAATGCCCAAAATTATGGTTGACTAGCATTTGATGTTCATGTAATGCCCAAAAGTGCCATTTTTTGTGTAAAAATGCAAAAAAGATCAAAGAACCTCACTCCTCGATTTGCAATGTAGATGTGTTTGATGTGTTTTAAGAGATTGGATATTGTACTTTTGGAATTTTACATGTGCGTGGGATGTTAGATATGATAAAACGTTTTTCCAACGCATGTTTTGGGAATTGGCCGAAAAAAGGGAGAAAAAGTTCGAAAAAATTTAAGGTTGCTTATATTGCCTGAGTTCCCATTCATCTTGATCAATTCCAACCAGTTGCTTATGTTTCATGTATTGTGCTATTATTAGCCAATCTATTATTATTAGCCAACCAGTTGTTTCATGAAATTGTCCAATTTGAATATTGGGAAGTTTTATTATTTCTTAATAGACAAAATGAAACAACTTTGATTTTATATTTTTTTCAGTTCATATGGTAGCCATATTCGGAGGACGTTCTCGCTTCTCTTCCTGCGTATTGTACTGCGGGTCGGGACATTTGGAGGTCCGTAACGTATCTTATTTGCTGGGATGTAGTAGAGCCGCACCTCCCTCATCGGGTTATGCGGCAGTTTGGGTTTCATTAGTCCCTGCCTGATATGAGGTTGACGGATAATCAGGCAGCTCTACATTCTCTAGATCGTCGTGGTAGGGCGAATCAAGACTGGAGCACCACGCATAGACAATATATTGATATTTGGACTGATCGACGTGAGTATGTACAAGATGGCACTGTAATTGAAGATACTACATATCCATCGGATGAGTATGTTCAGTGGTATCGGGAGCGGACGGTGATTTATATTTCAAATCCGAGTCGATTTCCCGCTTTCCCAGAGGGCTTTCAGGGTGATAGCGCTAGGGCACAGTATCTTGTAAGTTTATTTCCAACCCACTTTTAATAAGCACTTTGAGTTTGCTCACTTTTTTAAACTATTTTTTACCACAGTATCTCCTTCTTATTCTCATATTTGTTTCTCCAGAGCGATGCCATGTCTCGCATGTATTTCATGGCACAGGACTCTCTTGCAGTTAGTGATGAACAACACAGCAGATATTTTCAAGAGTTGACGGACTTTGCATCCACATCTTTGCATCATGTAGGAGAGTCACGCCGACTTGCATTCCGCCCTCCACACGTACCACAGGACATTCCACTACATGCTGATCCATGTCGTGTTCAACGAGTTCCTAGAAATACCCACGGAAGTCAGCATGGCAGTGGACGACGTCGCAGACTCCGATCACCAGAACCCGCCACACAAACTGGATTCCATGGAGGTTCGATGGCTACTGAGGACCAAGCTGGCGCATCTACTTTTGTCACCCCTCAGACCGAAGTCATGCATGAGAGAGGTGTATCGATTGGGAGTGGTAGGTCCCCTGTGACTTTTTTAGAGTTTGCGCCCGATAGGGACTCACATCATCATACTTCTGAGCAATGTGAAGGAGGTGAAGGCACAAGCACTCAAATTCAAGATGCTACACTGTTGACACATATTACTCAGATCCATACAGTAGTGGCAAACCAACCACGTCGAAACCAAAGAATACCCAAACTAACAACATGTGGTACTCATGGAAAACTTGGGCAGCATTGATTGCACGCTACTTATATCGTTATTGTATAAATAACCTAACTTATGGATTACATACTTTTTTGTGACATTTTGTATATATTCTAAAATTTCATAAATATGAGTGGAACAATGCCATCACGCATATCTTAGTTCTCACTTTATATGAGTACTCTTTTAAACAAAACAAAAAATGTAGGTTATATGAGTTCTCATTTTATATGAGTACTAGGCATGGATTGTACTAATCTCTCCTATAGTTTATACACGGTAAATTAGTTATATGTCGGAACTTCCATCTTGAAGGTGCATTTGAAGAACAAATGTAAAAAAAGAGAGGTTTTATAACCTAACTTCATTCTTCACATTGTTTAGAATTGCCAAGCATACATACAATGTTGCATTTTCAGTATATTCAGGTGAGTTTTGGTGATAACATGTTTATAAATGCTCATGGACTCATTTGATGTGCATTAATACCTAAAAGTGCCATTTTGGTGTAACAATGCAAAAAAATGATCAAAGAACCTCACCCCTCGATTTTCAATGAAGATGTGTTTGATGTGTTTTGAGAGATTGGATATTGTATTTTTGATATATTACATGTGTGGGGAAGGTTAGAATTGATAAAAAGTTAGTCCAAAGCGTGTTTTGGAATTGGCCAGAAAAGGGAGAAAAAGTTTGAAAAATTGCAGTTTCTGCAATTAGTGCAGAGAAATACAGATCCGAGCTCGGATCCTAAAAATCCAGATGGATACGACCTCGGATCTTTTTATCCGAGCTCGGATCCAAGAAATTCCAGACATATCCGACGGCTCGTCTGTGCTTCCGAAGGTGAGGATCCGAGGGCATTCAGAACGGATCCGACCTCGGATCGTTTCGCGATATGAATGGAACCGCGGGCTCGATTCCTCACTTTTCAGTAGTCTTCTCCTTCTCTCTCACCGAAACCCTAACCCTCCTTCACCAATCTTCCATTTTGCCCATTAGTCCTCTGAAATTTCATCACAAAAACATCCCAAATACTCTTGTGAGCATTAACCCTGAGTTTTTTGAAATCAAAAACATCAATTTGGTGAGTTTGATCTTCAAAAACTTGAATTGGGGCTGCACTGAACTTTGTCAATTTGGGGGCTAATTTGGGCTGTTTTGGGTTCAATTTTTGCATCATCATCTTCCTTTATCATCACTCTACACATTTGAGGTAATAATTTTCAACTTTCTTTGAAATTTTACATTTCTCAATTCGTAATTTTTTAGTAATTTTCTACAAATTTGGGAAATGCACATATGTTGGATTTTATTACTATAATTTTGCTATATTGTGCTAGTATATGTCATTGGAAATGCTTGTTTGTTTAGAATTGATAAATTTGTTAATATAGTGATAAATTTTGTACAATTTTTCTCATGAAAGGACATTATACTTTTGTTGACAATTTCTTGGTTCTTTGTATAATTGGCATTTGACAATTTGAAATGAAGTTCATTTTTATGCAAGTTGATGAAAAATTGTAGCAAGTATAGTGGATTGTATGTATTGCATTGAGGGAAATAGACAGAAGCTGAAAAGTGTTTGAATTGAGGATGTTTTTCGTAATGCACAAGGAGATGTTGTGTTCAATTGCTGATTAAGGCTTAATTTAATAGCACATTGTCTTTGATGGTCCATTTTACTTTGAGATAATATTCTATGCTTGCAAATGGTTTTAAACCTCACACATTTGGATTTATCATGTGAGGGTTGATTTCCTTATTGAAGATATATCTTCTAAATGTTAAAAGTGGATTTGAGAATGTGTTAAGCAGAGTATTTGCTTCAATTTGTTGATTGTTGGCAGGGAGTTTCGTTCTTTTATAAGGGGAAACTCTGCTGAAAGTTTTCAAATTACTTTTCAACAATATTTTTTGGAATGTATTTTCAAGGAATTTAGGTTGCTTTTAATGTGCATTGATCTTGTTCTTAATATAGGCACAATGGTTCGCACAAGAAGGGCTATTATTCGCACTCCTTCACCCTCTTCAAGCGAGGAGCGCACTCCCTCACATGAAAAGTCGCCTGAGGAAGAATCTCCTTCGCCTGAGCCACCACCTCGGTCTCGCCGGAAGACTGCATCTACTAGCCGCGACGAGCCGCTTCCAGATTATGACACCTCTACATTCACGTCACTCGAGAATCAACAGTGGTACGAAGCAGGCTTGGATAAGGAAATTATCATTGAAAAGCACCTGGCACCGGAGATGGATGCGCACTACCACATCTCTACGGCATTCAAGCGACTCGGATGGGAGAACATCCTTCAATTGCCCAAGCACTACTATCCCAATCTGGTCCGGGAGTTCTACGCCAATGTAGAAAGCAAACAGAGTCACAGTGGCAATCTCATCGTCTCCTGGGTTCGAGGAAAGAGAGTGGCTCTTAACCGGGATACAGTCGCCAAAATCGCCAAACTCAAAGACGAAGGAGTGGATGTTAAATTGACTAAGGAATTCAAGGCACGCGACCCTTGGCAGGTGGGAGAAGCGGTAGCACGTCTAAAGGGTCAATATAGGGAGCGAGGAAGTTCAAAGAAGCTCACCGTATATGCCGACTCCTTCGAGCATAGGTACCACTTGATCTTCTATCTCTTCGCCTTCAATGTGGTACCCAAGAGGAGTGGAAAACGGGAGCTCCGCAATAGTAACCTCTATTTCTTGGATAAGATGATGCATGGTGTGAGTGAGCAGTTGACTGGTATTCCTTTGCCCAGCATCATCATCAGTTACATGCGGACCACGGCTCGCATGAGGGCTGGCGAGACTTGCTTTGGATTCCCTCGACTGCTATCTCTCATTTTTGAGAAGCTTAAGGTTCCTCTTGCAACCGAGCGAGCCATTGTCACTAGGTCCGCCGACGAGGTCAGTGCCTCGATATTCAAATCCTTGAGTATCTCTACAGATTTTGGAGCTGCTCTGGTTCGAGACACTGGAGAAGCTTCGACTTCTGCTCAGCCCCCACCTCACACTCAGCAGGAACCAGAAGCTCAAGAGACAGGGGCACAGCTAGAGCTGTTAATCGAACCGGGCAGCTCGCGAGCCGAGCTCGACCCGGCTCGATAAGGGCTCGACTCGGCTCGTTTATTGAGAGAAACGAGCCGAGCTCGAGTTTAACTTGATGCTCGTTTAATAGACGAGCCGAGCTATGCTCGGCTCGTTTAAGCTCGATAGGCTCGAATAGTAGGGGTATTAGTGTCATTTCATTATGTATTTGATACTCTACAAGCTCGATAGGCTCGAGTTCGAACTCGAAATTGCTTGAATAGTAAGGGTATTAGCGTCATTTTAATTATGTATTTGATATTCTACAGGCTCGACAAGCTCGAGTTCGAGCTCGATAAGCTCGACTCGATTTTGAACTCGAGTTCGAGCTCGAGCTCGAGTTTTCTACCGAGCACATCGAGTCGATCTCGAATAGTTTGTGAAGCTCGAATTACTAATCGAGCGAGCTCGAGTTGGCTCGATTAGGGGTTCGAGTCGAGCTCGATTATCACATGCTCGAGCTCGACTCGGCTCGTTAACAGCACTAGGCACAGCAGACTCTTCCTCCACCCGTTTCACGACCACCACCTCCGTCGCGATCCAAGTGGCAAGAGCTCCTCAATGCCATATGCTGTATGGAAACACGAGTCGTCGAGCGCATTGACCAGACCGAGACGATGATGACAGAGCGACTCGACAGACATAATCGCCGTCTTCGTGCGATCGAGGATCATTTCCATATCCGCCGGTCACCTACTCCGACGCCTCAACACGAAGAGGGGCATATTGATACATCACAGGGTCCTCATGGAAATGAGGAGGCAGTAGACCCTCGTTCTCAGCAGCCATGAAGATCTTTAGCTGATTACATCTTTTGTTGCTATATTTTTCTTTTATTGTGTTCGGTTTAAACTTTGTAGTTTTCATATTGGATTCTCTTGAGCTACTCATGATTTTTTGTACTCTTTTGTTTCATTGTGAACAAAATTTGGATGATCGTGAGGATTAATGGCTTCAATTTGAATCATCACTTATTTTGAGGGAAGTTTCAGTTTCTATTACCTTGTTCACAATGAGGACATTGTTAAATTCAAGTGTGGGGGAAGGATTACTTTATCTTATGGGGATTGTGTTTTGGAATGCATGATTTGAGTTGTCTATAGCTTAAAAATGTTGAAATTTTATTTGGAAATGTTGTATTGTGGTTAATTTTCTTGAAATTCAGGTTGTTGACAGGGAGTTTTGTCCATTTTATGGGGAAAATCTGTAAAAAAATTTTACAAAATTTTCCAATATTTCAAGTTAATGGCCAAAATGTTCAATTTTGTGAAATTGTGAGTGGATTAATGAGTGGATTAATGCATTAATTTTGTGAAATGTGAGAGATATCGATATATGAAGTTCATGCACTAGCTGAAACAAGTGTAAGGATTGTCCAGAGGATAAAGTACACAAGAAATTAGGAGGAAAAATGAAGGAAAAAGGAAAGAAGCGAAAAAACTGGAAATTTAATGGCACGGATCCGAGCTAGCAAAGAGAGATCTGATCCCTCGTCTGTACTTCCGGAGGAGTGTATCCAAGGTCAGAAAATTCGACCCCGGATCCATCATGGGAAGTCCTCGGATCCTAAAGATCCGAGTTCAGATCTATATTCAACCCTCGGATCCAAGGTTCGGATCTGCCTATCTCTTCAGCAAGTGGCACAGCCGTTTTCCTTTACCTTTCTCCCAACTTTTCCAACTATTTTGAGGGACAGAAATCGGTGGCACATGTTTCTGCAACAAAAGAGAAGACCAAATGAGTTGTAGACAAAAATTAAACATCTTATCTTTGGTTCAGCTACCGACTACATTAGATATAGCACTCAGGGTTTGAGGTTTTTAGGATTCAAGGTTTTAGGATTTTAGAGATCAAGATTTAGTATTTTAGGAGAATAGCACTTTCGGGTTTAGGGTTGTAGGATTTTAGTTTGACAATAGTGTGCCTTAATTAGGACTTTAGATTTTTAATTAAAATAGTAATCCTATCGTGCCGCAAAAATATTTTTTAATGGATTTTAATAAACCCAACAACCTTGATTTAATGTTTTAGGGTTTACAAGGATTTGGTTTCTAAGATTTACGATTTCGTGTTTTACGCCTTCAGCACTTAGGGTTTTAGGATTTTTGCATGACAATAAATTTGCCTTGATTATCGCTTTATTTTTTTAATCAAAATAGTAATCCTGCCAATAATTGTAAAAGGTAAAACACGCAAGATTTAATCGCTACATATTTGATTTAATTTTTTTTCTTTTCCTTTTCAATTACCAAACAAATAACATGCACTTCATAAAAATAACTTATATAATTTTTTTAAAAAACATTGCGTTATGAAATTTCTAAAATTACAGTTGAAATTGTAACAGATATTAATGACTATTAACTATTAGATTCTTATAACTAATATTCGTCGGTGTCAACGAATAAATACGATTCATTAATAACAAAGGAAAATTAGAATTTGATAAAAAAAATTATTTGATAAAAAAGGAAAAAAAGTTAGTATTTTATTCATAAAATATAGTCAACACCTTACATGTTAACAATTTCATTCTATTTTTTCATTGATATATGAAATAGAAAGAACTATGCATATGTACTTTTTTCACCATTTAAATGTATTATAATAAAATAACGTATTTTCAACCGTACAATTACCAATTTTTTTAATATAAAAGAAATATGATTTTTTTTAGAACACAAATTTGATGACTTTAGGCACGTGCAAGTTTTAAAATAAAAAAATTTATTCCTCTGCTAATTACAGATTTTTAAATAACATTTCTCTAACGTTTCTGCGAAATATAAGATTTTAGTAGAGTTTTTAAAATAAGATTTTACTACCGACAGCATTTTAGTAAAGGCAAATTCTACAAATAAACAACATTTTCTGAAAAAGATACATTTTGGTGGGAGCTCGTAAATTTCATTTTAAAATTTTTTTTCTAGCAACTTTGAATTTAATTTTCTGAAAGTCATACTTATAAATGCGAAATGTAACAAAAAAATTAAATACAATTTTTGGAGGTCAAATTTATCAAATGCAAGCTATTTGAAAATTTTTATTTAGGAGCTCGCATTTAGCTCATACTATTTTCTGGAAAAAATTTAATGAGAGCCCAAAAAAAAAAAAAATTATACGCTCTATTAATGCGAGCTCTATAGAGCTCGCATTTGCGGAATGCGAGCTCAAGCAGAGCTCGCATTTCACGAATGCGAGCTCTACTGAGCCCGCATTTCGCAAATGCGAAAACCCCCCTACGGAATACCCAACCAAAATCACCCCTTTTGTAGAATTTTTTTAAAATTCATCACAAAATTAGAAATTTCTCGGCTTTTGCTTTGCTAATACCCCTCCTATTGTAATTAGTGTCTTTCTGTATGTGTCTCCAGCTACATTTCTCATTGACTTACATTAGATGATGATTCTCTTAGGCTTCTTTTGCACCATTTTATTCGTGAAGTAGGCTGTTTTGTAGTTGCATTTCGCTTTTTCCAATTAGGTTATTGCTTAGGTCCATACTTTTTTCTCTTTGGTTCTACAGATTACACTCTGTTCTCCAATTTGGTTCTTTCATCAAATATGCTAACCCCTTCCGCCCACATACAACATTTATATTTATTATGTTAAATAATCATATGCATCGCACTGCATTTTACTTTTTTTTTTTTAATGTAGATCACAACCTCTTTGTTTCTATGCTTATCTTCTTTTCTGCATTCTCATCATTCATATATTTAGTTCTACTTTATTTTCAATTGTTTTATCTCTGTATATCATAATTGCTCCCCTGTATCTTGTATCCATGTTGTACTGAAAATAAAAAGGCCTACTATTAGAGTATCAATGGTTCAAAAGAAGAAATTGTTATGAGCCCAAGATCACTGTTCTCATGCAAAAATGGACCAAAAAAAAACACATCTATTCATGTCATTGTTCAGATTCATTTACTAACCCTCTTAATCAACAATTTCAGTCTTCCTTTCAGAGCAAGAGCAGCTAATGACTAGATTCTTCTTTTACATGCATATGATGCTGACATACAATGATTTTAGAAAATTTTGTGGGACTCTGAACAACAAAAAACCTATTTAATTACGTAAAAGACATTCTAGGCATATCACTAACTCTATCTACGTTGACCAACTACTACCAGGAAATGTGCAGTCCTATTTAACACAAGATTACAACAGAATGATCACTTGTGGTTGCAGTAAAGCAAAATGGAGATTTCGACTTGAAGATGCTCAACTCACAATGAATTGGTCTAAGTTTATTGAAAAACATCAGTTAGCTGAAGGATACTTATCTATCTTCAGCTTGCTTCCACACCATCTATGTGACATCTAGATCTTTGATAGGGATCTCATACAACAACAATGGTCATATATTAAACAGTTATTCAAATCCCGTCCATTTAACGCAGTCAAAGTTATCAAGTTCCATTTTTTTTTTCTGCTATACATTTATCAAATTCAACAATCAAACCCATTCACTGAATCACGCTCTCTATTAGTCTAGAAACACAGGCACAAAACCAAAAAATAATTATGCACAAATTACGGTAAACCTTGCGCGAAGAGTAGGGTATCACCTAGTAATAACAATAAGTACCTTAGTATGGAAAACCTGGAAAGTCAAGGAAAATGTAGGACTTGACATTGTAGATTTATAAAACCAAGAAAGACTGCGAGGAAGAATATTTAGTTTTAACATTCCCCAGAAATGAAAAGTAAAATGTCAAAAAAAAAAAACGTTTGTTGTTGTACATAAGCCTTAGGTCAATATCAGTGTAAACTCTCCGTCCAGTGTGCAGGAATGAACTGGAATATAAAATCCTTTCCAACTTATTGGTTTCATTCTCACATTGGGTATAAACCATTTCAGCTAAAAAGCTTTTCTGCTTAGAATGCCCATTCCAACTTTCTTTTTTTATGGATTCTCCATTTGTTACAAAAATCCTTTCCAAGAATGGCAAGATAGAAGGATGTCAAGTATTTGGTCTGTCCTACAAAAAAAGTCTACTTTTATTTTTACACAGATTCAGAAAAGAAAGTTGAAGTACTTAAAGTATACATTGTTGTTTCTTGATTTCTGATGTACCTCTTCATTGATTCTAGTTTAAGTATTGTGTTTATTATTACAACTAGGATTTTGACTAAGAGAGTAGCATATTTGTTGATAAACATGCACATTAAATATGGGTATAATAGTAAACTGATAAACTAACTACACTTTGAAAAATGAACCTATAATTTGGACAAATACAAAAAGAAAATGAGCTTATCTTTCTTGGACAGAAGGAGTATATCTTGATACCTATTAATTAATAATTCATTTTATTTCTTACTAATAAATAATTCTATTTATGTTTAAAATAGTTTATTCCCTTTTTTGGCCTGCAAACGAATGTTTAAGATTTTTTTTCCTTTTTAACTTTTGAAGAATTGCGTACTATACTATTTTTGTTAATTTTGGCTTTGACAATGAAAATGAAAGGAGCATAACTAGTATAAATCCAGAGTGCAACCAAAACTGCTCGAGGTCATATATTAATCTTAGGAAAACAAATAGGAGTATTATTACAAGGATTATAGCATTCTAAAGAAAACATCCAGGAGTTGATCTAAAACTACTCTGGGTCATCCTCAGTAATTTAATCAACATTGCAACAATAAGATCTTTCACTCGCAGAGCAATGACCATCCTGCAAACTTTCTTCACCCACTGACCCATTTTTTATCCTCCTTAGTTGTTCAAGTTCTGCAACTATTTCTTTCATATGAGGCCTTTTCCTTGCATTGAGTTTTAGACATCTTTTGGTAAGCCTAACAGCTGCAACAATTTCCTCTTCTAGTCCTTCATCTGCAACAATTTTGTCCACAATTTCAAACAACTGATTTTCCTTGGTTGATGTTCTAAACCAAATAACTAGACCTTCAACAGATTTAGCTGAAGAGACAGCCTTTCGGCCGGTTAGAAGTTCGGCAAGAACTACGCCAAAGGCATAAACATCAGTTTTATCGTTGAGTTGCCCTGACCGAAAGTACTCTGGGTCTAATTAACCTAATGTGCCTCCGACTAGTGTAGTTAAGTGCGTTTTATCAAGGAACGCTGATCTTGAAAGTCCAAAATCCGAGACAACTGCCCTATAGTTCTCATCTAACAATATGTTGCTTCGCTTTATAACCCTTTGGAAAATGGCTGTAGAAGCATATAAGTACAAATAAGGAAGCGCTCCGGCAACTTCCATGGCAATCCGCAAACGATTCTCCCAAGTGATAATTCCAGCACTACGATCATCATGAAGGTGCTGGGAAAGGGTTGCATTTGACACATATTAATAAACAAACAACGGTATGTCGGTTTCCGAACAGCAACCTAACAATTTTACTATGTATCTGTGATTTATCTGTGATAGAATGATAACTTAATTGATAAACTGTGAAACGTGACACTGATCAATTTTGTTTGATTTCTTCACATCAACAATAGTGTTATCTCATAGCATTCGTTTGTAGACAGTACCAAGCCCTCCTTGGCCTACAATACGACTTTCATTGAAATTGTCTGTTGCCTTTCCCAGCTCGTGTGACAAAAAGCTTTGTTTTTGATACAGTTGCTTGACTTGAAGATAGCTGCTGTTGTAGCAATCAATGTGTTAAAAGGCAAAGGCATTGGACAGGGCATTCTGTATCCACCAAAGGGAGCGAAAGCCCCAAGGTGTGGGGTGTAAAACCCACAAATTTTTATTTTTAAATATATTTAAAATATAAAAATCCAAAAATACTATATATATATATATATATGCATGTGTATATGTGTGTGTGTATATATATATGTATAATATTAAAAATACCAAAAGAAGGATTAGATAAAATAAAAAAAAATTATAACCTTATATCTGCATAAGAAAAGTAAAATTTGTTTGTGTGATTAAAGTAAAATCTACTTGTGTGACTAATGTCATGCCATAAGTAGAAGCCCAACAAACCACCATAAACTTCGATGATTGTTTGCATAAAAGACTTGATGTCATCCCACAAACTAATAATCACAGTTGCGAAAACTCTTTTCCAAGGCACTAACAAATGATCTTTGTGAGCTTTGACTATCAAAGCAAGGGTCTTTCCCCTATTTCTTTAGAATATTCTTAATGTGAGGCACATAGTTTGAAGGTTCACCTCCTTTGCATCATTAAATTCCAAACTAACATCCATATTTGCCAATTTAAATTTGTAGGCTAACATAAGAAAAGTTTTCAGAAATTGCAAGTTCAGCTTGAGGGTCTGAACTTCCTTAAGCAAATGAAATGAAAATCCAGTTTAGATGTTCTTTTGGAGCGTAAAACAAAGGAAAAAGTGCTGGAATTTTAAATGCTTATATTTTTTATGCCTCAAAGAAAAAACTCGCCTGAACACTGAATGCCGTATGACTCTAACGCCCCATTTGACGGTCTAGGGGCAATTTAGGAGCACCTCGCCCCGAGACTTGCCCCAAATATGCCTTTTAAAACACTGGAAACAGCAATACACCATTTCTCTTGAAGAACCTCTTTTTAGCGTTGTCTTCTTCCATTATTTTAAGATTGTGGTGCAGCCAAATGCAGGCTATTACTAAGATCAGAAATCCAGCTGCAAATCCGATGCCTGTCAAATTAACTTTATCTCTGATCAGAAGAAGTCTCAAAGAAAAGTAACCGCTAAGGAGTGGAGTTCATGATTTTAATGTGTGCCTAAAGAAATGAACGTAAACAATTTTTAGTTCGCCCTATCTGGTGGGCATGCAAGTGGTGTGGATGGATTAAAGTTTTTCTTCCCGAGGTAACCTGGTTGGCAGGTGCAGTAGTAGTTGAACAGTCCCCTAATCTATTTATCTTTGTTAAACAGTCCTAATCAATTCTGGCGTAAAAAATCAGTTTTAACCAAGGGAAATTTGGGAGGAAGGGTAGAGGAAGAATGGATTGGGTGATATGGATGAGGAGATGTATGTGAGAGGTCTCAAGTTCAAAACCTCCCACTTACACTTTATAAAAAAAGGAAAAATTGAGTTTTGTCAATAAATTGACCTCCACGATTTCTTTTCTTAAGTAAGCTCCTTAGACTATGGCAGAAAATCAGCCTTGACCAGATTTCATTTTCGGACTGTCTAGTTTGTTAAAAAAAAAAAAAAAACGCCTTCTAAGATCAATTGTGTCCATATTCATTTTTATTTCAAAACATAAAAAAGTTTCTTTCCAAAATTTTCACCAACAAACATTTTCTTTATTTATAGCAGCTATGTCTCCTTTATATGCTCAATTCATGTCGTTTTTGAGCAAGTATTTTGGCTGACTGTGAGTAAAAACTTTTGACTTTTGCTAAAACTTCTTTGAGTTTTTCCCTCAAAATTGTGAAGGAAAAACTCGGGTTCTGTCTTTTCAATTTTGTGCGCAATTGAAGCAAATTAGTCAAGTTGCAACACAATAGGCTAGCCTCCATTGTTGTGAGAGAAAGTGCAAGTCCTTCATGCACAGCACCTTAACAAAAAAGGCTTTGAGTAGAGTAAGATTCCAACGGTAAAGATAGTTGATCTTAGTAAAGTGGTTTGTACTTTAATCATTATAAAGACGAGGTTGTAAAAGAATTATTCAAACTTTTGACGCCATAAAGAACTATGGCCCAAATCATAGCTATTGATCCTATTTCAAAATTTAAAGAAGAGAAAAGAGTTTTGATATTAGAGATAAACTTTCACAGCTGAACCACTATGAATATATATTGTCCTTTGTTTGTGGGCTACTTATTTCCCCTAGAATCTAAGTTTAGTTTTATAATTACTTTCATTGTGCAAACTCTCATGATTTTTATCTAATTTACTTGACATATGGCAAGAGCTAGTAATTTGTTGTTAGGCACAACCTGATTGTTTGAGATTGAATTTTGTTACTTTGCTAAAAACTTCAATAAGTTTGAGAACTCTCCGAATTAGCTAAGAGCGTATCAACATTTTCAATCTCCTTTGGTCTAGTGGAACAGCTCTGAAGGGCCACTGTGGTGGGCCTTGAATGTTGTAAGAAGGAATCCAGCTAGTTGTTTAGATTAGTGACTTGTTTAGTGTTATTTGGTTATTAGTTTTTGGCTTGTTTTGTTTAGTTTTGAGATTCTCATTGTATGCACGTTCTCTTTCCTTATTATTAATACAAATTTTTAGTTTTTTGCCAAAAAGAAAAAAAAAAAACCAAAAGAAAAGGAAGAAGAAGAAACATTGAAATTTGTTGTTGAATAAGACTTTAAAAAAGTTTATTGATCGTTGATGCACGGTGTTGGTAAATTTTTGTTGGCCCTAGTGCAACCTCCACTCCCGAACTTCTTCCAAGCCTCAACATTTTTTTACTAAGGGCGCGTTTGATAAAACTAAAATTTAAAATCTGAATTCTGAAGTGTTAATCCATTAAGTTATTGAATTGTTAAGTATTAAATCTAATACATTTAAGTACATATCACATTAAGTGATAAAACCCTGTTTGATAACCCAATTCAGCACTTAAATTTAATGGATTCAAATCTTAACATATTCAGACTATTTGATAACCAAAAATTAAACATCTGAATTAATTAAGTGGCATTAAATTTTTTAGGTAAAACTTGCTCCAAAAATTAAGTGATGAGCTATTCACTTATCACTGAATGTGATATATACTTAAATGTATTAGATTTAATACTTAACAATTCAATAATTTAATGGATTCAGATTTCAGATTTCAGTTTTATCAAACGCATCCAAATACATTGGAGGCTCGCAAATTGGGTGAAATAATGACCCAAATACATTGGAGGCTCACACGAAGTTCACTAACTCTAGTTGAACCTAGACTTTTACTCTTAGCCAAGAAACCCTTCAACTACTTGCCCATTTCTCTCAATTTTGAAGACAACACACCAATGTACAATTGAGACTCATCTTTTTTAAGATTTTACTCAAACCTTATACCAAACACTCAACTCATTTGAGGTAAAACAAGAACCAACACTCTAATAGTGTGATTTTACAAATGAAAGCTCAATAACGATTTTTATGGTGTGAATTTACAAAGTTAAACTTATGAACTAGTGATAAGAATGAAAAGATTCGACATATAAACTCCTAGATATGCTTCTCCACTTATTGAAGCTGATAGGGTGTTAATTGTTGGTATTTTTATTATTAATTTTCCCTTCTATCCCTGACAAATATTGTGTTAATTGCTGATATTTACTCATATTTGGTATTTGGAATCAATTTCAGGAATGAAGCAGAAAACTACCAAAAAGGAGGGACTTTGTGAAAAATATGGAGATTTCTAAGGGTTTCAATCCTTGGGCCCTTGAATTGGTGGGGGACCACAAGCTAGTGAAAGGCATTTGGTCATTTGGGCTTCAAAGAAAGCAACGTAGAGAGACTTGGAACAAGAAGTACTTGGGAGGCTTTGTCCACATGTGTGGGGACCACCTAGATAGCTTTTAGTGATCTTTCTTTTGTTGCTTTAAAAGGGGACAACGTACAGAAGCAAGAGATATCTAGGGCTTTAGTTTTAGTTTTTTAGTTTAGTTCTAGTTTTCTTTCTTTGGACTGGCCTCTGACACACGCCAGGTATTCGACAATATTCCCCAACGAGGAGATTTTCTCATGAGGCGTGGTTAAGCTTTTCTAGTCAAGGGGACAACTAAAGATTTGGTTCAACAATTACTGTGAGATCTAATTTATTTTAATTGCTTCCTTAATTTATTGGTATTTATATGTTTCCTGCTTTTAATTGCTATAGCTCGTGTGAGTGATTGAATAGATGCGCAATATTTAAGTATTCATATAGGCTATTTTGCTAAATAGGGGTAATTGAATCCGTAATTGTTCGTTATCCCTATCTCAGTAGCAACTGGCGTAATTGGGTTTATGACAGGGGAACATACGATCTAACTTAAACAAACCCTCGTAGCGTGTTTGTTAGTTAGGATTGGGCCTTTCTAATTATTAATGCAATCTAGAAATTAAACCCTACGGTCGTACCTAGGGTTGTTTTTGGGTTAGAGAAATAGTTAACGGTCGTACCTTGGCTATCGAGAAATTAAGGAAGGGTTGGTTGTTTATCGCGTGCATGACAACTATAACTAATCTATTAATAAATGTGGAATTATCTGTGAATCAATGATCAGTGCCTGAACCATTTCTGAAGTGTACCCTTGGCTAGAGTTTCTCCAATAATTATTCCTTTTATTTATTTTCTGCATTTAATTTATTTAGTTAGCATTTAATCCAAAACCCCCCATACCTTGGACTCTAGAAGAAACGAATTATCCCCAGTCCCTGTGGATTCGACCCTACTCACCGCTATATACAAAATATGTATTTTTCTAGAGTAGGTACTTATTATTGCACAGGTTCGGCACCTGTCAATTTTTGGCGCCGTTGCCGGGGACTGGTGTCAGATTAATTTGTTTCTTTTCGAGTTCACCTTGTTTTCATTTTTAATTTATTTTTTTTCCCTTTTTTTTTATATAGTTTATGGCTGCTAACATTCCATATTTTGATGATAGACTGGACTTTGTTCCTGAATGGGGTTATGAGACTCATGTTTTTCCTAATGATCAATGGGCTGTTGCAAATTGTGGAACTTATTTTGATTCAGGTTATTCAACTAACACATGCCCCGCATTTCAAGATAATCTAAGCGCTCCAATTGATACTTTTGGAAATTTTCCACCCCAATATCAAACGTGGTATGACCCTTATTCAAACGGGTATGATCAAGGATGGTGGGATAATTCCAATTTTGATTATGCGACCGGGCCAATGGATTTTCAACAGCAAGAGTCTCAGCAATCGTCCTCCGTGTCAGGTATGTCTCTTGAAGAAATGATAGGTTTACTAATTGCTAATTCAAATCGATTTCATCAGGAGACACAAGCGAGCCTAAATCGATTTCATCAGAAGACACAAGCGAGCTGTCGCGACCTGGCGGATCAACTGCGTCAATTGACAGCCAGGATAGAGCGATTAGAGGCTCACCTTGAAGAATTGCCCTCACAAACCAATATCAATCTTGAGGAAGATGAGAGTGCAATTGTCCGGCCAAATGACATGGAACTGCAAGAGTTTCAAGAAAACGGATTTAAAGATGCAGTTGAAAAGGAAGCTGAAGTGCAAGAAATGAGACTCCAGGATCAACTCATTCAAGTGAACGATTCCAGTGAACAATCTCCAAATGCGGTGACATCTTCTCCACTCCTTAATCAATATTTTCCTGACTCCTATTCTTCAACTCCTGTTACTGAAATTGATTTTATTATACCAGAAAATTTAATATTTCATGACAGGAATAAGTTAAGAGTGGAGATGGCAAAATATCTTGAACCAATGAATGTGTGTGATGGAGGAGTGAGTGGAGAATGCAGATCATTGTTGACTTGTTTAGCGCCATTTACTAGTCCATGGAAGCCCGTAACTCGTGTGCCCAAGAATTACTCCATCGATGAGGGTTACCAGGATCACGTTGAAGATGAAGCATTGAAGCGAGCCACAAGATTTTATCCTCCATGAGCAAAACATGATAATGTCTAGCCAAAGACATTAAAGAAAGGCGCTCATTGGGAGGCAACCCAATTTCTTTTAGTTGTTTGTTTGATTTTATTTGTTAGTTTAAATCTGTCTTCCTTGAATTTGACTGATTTTGGGTGTTAATTTTCGTTTTTGCTGATTTATAGGTGCCCTTCAGTCATGACGCGCCCGCGTGGTGATGTGCAGGACGCTCACGATCAGAAACTTCTGGGAGCTCTCTTGCCCTCATGACGTGCCCGCGTGGTGATGTGCACGACGCTCACGATCAGAAACTTCTGAAACTTCTGGGAGCTCTCTTGCCCTCATGACGCGCCCGCGTCGCGTTCGCGGGAAAGGTAAGGATTCAAAAAAAAAAAAAAAAAATTCTTTTAACCGTAGCTACCTCTTTTCTTTTTTGTTACAAAAGAAAACAAATAAAAAATAAAAAAAAAATAAAAAAAATTTTGGAAAAAATAAAAAAAAAAAAAAAAAAAAAGAAAAAAAGAGGAAGTAATACGGAATCAAAAGGAAGAATTTTTCTTTCTCCTTAACCGTAGCTAGTCCTTGACTTGTCAACGTAAAAACAAAAAAAAAAAATCCTTTCTTTTTCTTTCTTCTTTCTTTCTTTTCTTTCTTTCTTTCTTCTTCTTTCTTTCTTTCTCTTTTCTTTCTTTCTTCTACTCTGTTCCCCTGCTGGTCCGTCGCCCCTGCTACCCGCACATCTCCAAGCTCAGTGCCGCCCTCAGCTCTCTTTCCACCACCAGATCTGCCACCACCGTCCGCCGCGGCCCGTCACCGACACCGCGCGCCAACCTCCACCAGTCCATCAGCCCTCGCGCGCAGCTCTCTCCCCAGCGAGCCCGTTGCGCCATCTCCACCTGCGCGCTCCAGCCGCCACTATTTCGCCGCTGCCTGCCACAGCCCAAGACCACCGCCGTGAGGTCAACCTCAGCGGCCACCAGCTCTGCAACACTCGTGCGCCACCAGCGGCTTTCCACCAGACACGCCACCCACCTCGCTTCCCTCTCTCTCCCGCGGCCATCATCAGCTTTGCCTCACCTCACGCCAACCACTACCACCCCAGTCCTTTATTTGGTAGCCGGTAGAGGTATTTCAACCTCGATCCCCAATTTTTGGTGTTGATTGGTATCATTTAGCGGCTGTGTTACTTTACTCCGGATTTGTTCATTTGCTGTTATTGCCTATCTAATTGATAGTGCGGGGATTATGCCTGTGTTACTACGGTCTATATTCTAACTTGCTATTTTGGGTCGGCCAATTTCTTGGGAATATTTATTGTGTTTTTTGTGGATTTGAGTTCAATTGTTTTGGGTTATTGGGTGTTTGACAGTTGCCCTGCTCTTGGCCTCTTTGATTAGCACATTCGT
Organism: Coffea arabica; assembly: GCF_036785885.1. Lineage (NCBI taxonomy): Eukaryota > Viridiplantae > Streptophyta > Magnoliopsida > Gentianales > Rubiaceae > Coffea > Coffea arabica. The sequence goes on from NC_092327.1 coordinate 31,239,672, forward strand.
TGAAATTGGTTGTGCCCTAGCACAGTGCCGGGGGGGACATTTGTTCAAACTTTTGGGGGGAATTGTTGAAGTTCTTGGGTGGGCTGGAATTTTAACAATTGTCTATGATATTTTGGGAAGGATCTCGGCCAGTGTTGTGCTTGTTGAAATTTTGGTTGATTTAATTCGGCAACTGCATTCCTTGTTGGCATTAGTAGTTTTTAATCGAGTTTTTGAGGACATTCTGGATGTTGGTTTATATTGCTGATTTGGAGGAACAGTGTCTGTGATTTTGGTCTGATCATTTGTGCAATTTGTTGACTCATTTGAGGACTTATTTGTTTCCTGGGTTTGTTTATTGACTTCGGTGGACTGGGTTCCCACCTACGGTTCCTCTACTTGCTCTATTCATTGGAATTCCAGTCGCCTGTTGCTCTTCTTTAGAGATTTAGAATCTTTCTTGTGATTAGATTAACACTTGGGGCTATTGCTTTACTACTGCTCTACTCTGCTATAGCAATTTCATTGATTTTGGACTACGTTTTGCACCAGTGATACTGGTTGGGGGTATTTTGATTAGCATTTGTTATTTTCAATTAGTTGGCTACCTGATTGTGATTGTGTGGTTATTCTCCAACTTCTATACTGCTATTACTGGAATTGCTGCTTTTGAGTTGAGAAATTAACTGTCTACTTGGAGGCTTTGTTGAGATTTTGGGTGGACAGAGTTTTGCATTTGCTGGTTGAATTGAGTTGAGATATCTCAGACCTTGGCCGCGTACTTCTATCACATCAGTTTCCGTGCACCATTCCCGCCTACCCTTTCGCCACTCGTGAGGGAAGTTTCGTTGCCCTCTTCGTTTTAATTGCTTTAATCCCTCCATTGAGGACAATGTAGGATCTAGGTGTGGGGGGGACAGCTATACTAGTTAATTATTTTTAGTTTGTTATTTGTCCACCTCTCGTTCATTTTTTTTCTTCTTTTTAGTGATTGGCTCGTAAGTGCATGCCAAGGTTTGATGTTGGATTATTGCCTCTATTTCTACTTTTGCCAAGTTTTAATAATAAAAGGGTACCAAGTTAATGTGGTTGAATCCAAAAACATCTCTTTGGTGAATATCAATGATTGTTTTACTCTTATAATTTTTGGTTAACTTTCCTAGGCATAGGGAATGATTATTGGCATTTTCGTGTGAATTGGTCCGGTTATTAACTTTAGTTCTCCATGTTTGAAAATGAGGCTAGCTGATGCAAGTTTTCTTTTGGTTTTTGTGTTATATTGAGTTTTTGTGATTTTTAGCTATGAATAAACTTGACTGTACTCCGCTATTAGTTACTACTGAGTAACCGGGGATCTGCACCTAAAAGTGTTGATTCTCGCGTCAAAAGGTAGTAATTTCTATGAGTACGTGGTCACGTGGCGATAGAATCTGAGTAACCGGGCTCCTTCATCTGGCCAATGTTGGAGTTCGCGTCAAAAGGCTCAAATGGCTAGCGACTAAGTCTTTTGTTACTATTGAAAGAAAAAGAAAGAATAAAAAAAAACCAAAAAAAAAAAGAGAGAAAAGTAGAAAAAAATGTGAAAAAAGTGAAGGTTGTGTTAGTGTGTAATAAAAGTCAGCTTGCCGAATTATGGATTTAATGTTGAGATTTTGGTTAATAGTTGGATCATTTGCTGATAAATGTTGTGTGTCATTCATTTTTCTTAGATTAGTTAACCTGGAATTAGAGGAGTTTGTGGTTTAGAAGCTAACCGGAGTGATGTTTCTTGGACTTGACCATTGATGCTTGAATATTATTTTTCTTGGTATCTTGGCAATTTGTTGGATAGAACAATAGCCACTATCAAATATTGGTGTTTGTTTCTTGTTCTCATGCTTTAGGACAAACATGGTTTAGGTGTGGGGGGAATTGATAGGGTGTTAATTGTTGGTATTTTTATTATTAATTTTCCCTTCTATCCCTGACAAATATTGTGTTAATTGCTGATATTTACTCATATTTGGTATTTGGAATCAATTTCAGAAATGAAGCAGAAAACTACCAAAAAGGAGGGACTTTGTGAAAAATATGGAGATTTCTAAGGGTTTCAATCCTTGGGCCCTTGAATTGGTGGGGGACCACAAGCTAGTGAAAGGCATTTGGTCATTTGGGCTTCAAAGAAAGCAACGTAGAGAGACTTGGAACAAGAAGTACTTGGGAGGCTTTGTCCACATGTGTGGGGACCACCTAGATAGCTTTTAGTGATCTTTCTTTTGTTGCTTTAAAAGGGGACAACGTACAGAAGCAAGAGATATCTAGGGCTTTAGTTTTAGTTTTTTAGTTTAGTTCTAGTTTTCTTTCTTTGGACTGGCCTCTGACACACGCCAGGTATTCGACAATATTCCCCAACGAGGAGATTTTCTCATGAGGCGTGGTTAAGCTTTTCTAGTCAAGGGGACAACTAAAGATTTGGTTCAACAATTACTGTGAGATCTAATTTATTTTAATTGCTTCCTTAATTTATTGGTATTTATATGTTTCCTGCTTTTAATTGCTATAGCTCGTGTGAGTGATTGAATAGATGCGCAATATTTAAGTATTCATATAGGCTATTTTGCTAAATAGGGGTAATTGAATCCGTAATTGTTCGTTATCCCTATCTCAGTAGCAACTGGCGTAATTGGGTTTATGACAGGGGAACATACGATCTAACTTAAACAAACCCTCGTAGCGTGTTTGTTAGTTAGGATTGGGCCTTTCTAATTATTAATGCAATCTAGAAATTAAATCCTACGGTCGTACCTAGGGTTGTTTTTGGGTTAGAGAAATAGTTAACGGTCGTACCTTGGCTATCGAGAAATTAAGGAAGGGTTGGTTGTTTATCGCGTGCATGACAACTATAACTAATCTATTAATAAATGTGGAATTATCTGTGAATCAATGATCAGTGCCTGAACCATTTCTGAAGTGTACCCTTGGCTAGAGTTTCTCCAATAATTATTCCTTTTATTTATTTTCTGCATTTAATTTATTTAGTTAGCATTTAATCCAAAACCCCCCATACCTTGGACTCTAGAAGAAACGAATTATCCCCAGTCCCTGTGGATTCGACCCTACTCACCGCTATATACAAAATATGTATTTTTCTAGAGTAGGTACTTATTATTGCACAGGTTCGGCACCTGTCAGAAGCTAAATGTTGAAGTTATGGCTTTTTATAGATGTCCAAAATGTGCTGGCAAATGTCAAAAAATTAGCTATTAATAACTAGCCATTATCGCATCCACATCGGATTCGCATTGAGTCCATATGTCATGCGGACGTTCGCATGTACATCCAGATGGTGTCTAGCCAACTCTTTTTTCTTGCTTTTTTGTGCAACCAAACGTCCGATTGGTTTCAGCTGTGCATCCACATCGACTCCAATTGTGTTTTCTTCAATTCTATTCACTTTTTATATCACACTTGTTGGGTTTGGGTTTTATCCCACAAATCGTTTGTTTTGTTGGATGTGAGTTTTATCCCACCAACTGTTTATTTTGTTGGGTTTGGATTTTATCTTACCAACCGTTTGTTTATGGGATAAAATCCAAACCCAACAAAATAAACAGTTGGTGCGATAAAATCCAAACCCAACAACATTTAAGTAGAAACATTAGTACATTTTATTATTTATTTGTTGATCATCAAAACAAATGTATTAAAGATGATAGGGTCTTCAGTTTTCTTTTAACTAAAAGAAGGGCAAATTAAGACAAATATCTTATCATTAAGTTACAACACAGATTTTTTGTTCTTTACTACTACTTTTGGGAAAATATTAGAAGTATCTTACCAAGAAAATTGACGAGCGTGGGGTATACATATATCAATTAACTCATCCACAATCAAGTTTTACATTTATAAAATCTTAAATACCCCACACTCGATTTTTCGCAAGTATACGAGTTAAGATTGAGTAGAGGGTATTAAGAGTCGAACCCACAGAAAAGATTGTCAATTACCGATATTTTTCGAATTTATGTATTATTTAAACTATCACAAGTGTAAGAAATTAACTCTACACTATAAATATAAGATAAAAGTAATAAAAATAACAATAGAAAGGTCCTAGAGTTATGGAATTTCTCACTACTCTTACAAATGAAATTACCGGTTAAGTGAATGTTATTATTTTGGCTAGTTATGGCGTAATTTCCTAATGTATATGAAATCTACTCTTGTAGTGAATCAACTATTCTTGTAGTTAAGCCATACCTACTCTCGTGGTTATGAAATTAACTACAACTTTATTTTTTCTATGAAATTACATGAAACAAGTCAATAAAAGCATATAGGTGCACTTCTACTCTCGTGAGTGTACTCCTTAGATTTATCACTTCATTGAATTAGTGTTAATCCCAATTTTCATTTGCAAAACTTAATACTATAAGATTATCACGATTAATGGCCGGTTAATCATGATTAGAAAAGCAAAAGTGATAAATAACTTACTCAAAATAATATCATCAAATAACCAAGTAAATATCACTAACAAGATATAGAAAGTTCATCTATAATTCTAGGTATAAACTTTTGCAAAAAATGAAAAACAAATACCAAACTTGTATTACAACTAAACATGAAATCAAATACAAAAGAGAAAGTGCTAAGAGAGAAGTCACCCTTGTCACATGAATTTCAAACTCTCCATCTTTGCTCCTCAATACCACAAGATGTCAAAGTTGGAAAACTCCCTTCCTTTTATTCTTGATTGCATTTCCTCTTTTAAACATTTGGCACTTTGTGTCTTCTTTAAATCATTTCAAATCATCAACAATCATTCAAATATCTTCTCAGATCACTCCAATTGATGATTGAATCATTGAACCTACAAAAACATGAAGTTTTCACCATTAAAATTCATAAAAATGCAATTTTTGACACTTAAACTACAAAATGCATATTTTCACTAGAAACTTAGTTCATTAGCTATAAAAGTAAATAAAACACACCAAAATCAAAAAATAAAACACATTTAAAACGCACAAAATATGCACTTGTCAAATTCCCCCACACTTGAATCATTGTTTATCCTCAAGCAATTAAGAATTACAAACAAAAATGATCCAAAATTTTAAAAATAAACATATGTGCAAAATTCAACTTCATTTCCTCAAAATAAGGTAACGAACCGTTATGCAATTAATTAATTAAATTCAAGTACTCATAATATCAGGTAAATTACAGCCAATTATACCATAATTGTAATTTGTTCAAGTCAATTTCTTATCCTTACTCAATTTCATAAGTAACTCATATGGTCAATAAAAATGTTAGCTAAACCCATGATCATCTTCTTTTTCAATTTAAATAGAGATTTTATTTATATAACATATCTAAATATTTACTTGAGATGTGAAAGTGTCTTTTGACGTGAAAATCGACATTTTTAAATGAAAATCGCTGATTACTCAACACTTCACATTCTCAAGTTGCTTCACATACTCTTAATTCAAGTACCGTTTTACGCGAAAGTCGACATTTGTAGATAAAGACTCCCGATTACTAAGTACAACAATCATTGGAGTAGAACAACTTTTATTCTCTTTTTTTTCTTTCTTTTTTTTTTTTGTGATAAACAAGATAAAGCTAATATCATTCCCTTGAAAGAATAATCATGAGAAAAATATTGCACTTATTGACCATATTTATTACTTAACTATGTAAAATCAAGTAAAGAGAAGAAATTTCATTAAATTTGTAAAATTTAGACATAATTTTCTCCACTTTACATAATATACCTTTCTATGAATGCACAAATTATAATCACATAATAGTTATTTTCGAGTTAAATGAGAAAAGAAGTTGTCAAATCACATATATCTAGCTCAAAAGTAGAAGGAATTTGAGTTACTAATGGTATGGAACTTGTTACCTCTTGGATAAAATTGAAAAAAATTGAAACATTTTGGGACAATTCTGCAATTTTGGACAAGATTGTGAAAAAATTTTGGCAGAGTTTTTCCTTATAAATAAATGAAACTCCTTGCCAACAAACTCAATTTCAACAAATTAACGCACCAAAAATATTTTCAAGGCAAGTCCAAATCATTTCCATTACAAGTCAATCACAACCAACATATATAATCTCAATTCTCCCCCCTCCCCCCCAAACACTTAAAATACATATTGTTCTCAATGTGTAAAAGGGTAAACCAAAATAAAGAAAGGAATACTCCCCTATTGATGTGATTGAAGTACGCGAATATGAAGCTTCATAATACAGTATGAAGTTTATGTTCCATTTGCCTCAATTCTACAAAAAAGGAAACTTCATGAATTCCATTTGTAACAATTAGTACTAAAACCTAAAATATAAAATGGCAAATAAACTAGGTAAGGGTTAAAAGATGCAAAAGTGACAAAGACATGAAGAGTTTTTGCAAATAATTCTTTGCCAAAATTTTTCACATCATCACACAACATTTCCCAAACTTTTCATGTATTTAGCACAAATATCACTCTCTTTACGTAGAATAAGAAGTATAAGCATGTTTCCTTCTCTAGATAATTATAACATCACCATATAGTAATAAAATTAGGAGTAAAACACAATCTAAGAAATATACATTATGCACATGTTCAATTTCACCCTTAAAATACAGCTAAAATTGCTAAATTCTTCACATATTCAAAATTTATCATCCAGTCAAGCTCTATATGAAGACTAAGCAATCAGATTGGCTAAAATGTCACCATATAAGGAATGTATACACGTAAGCTTAATAAACAAGTTACATTTTAGCAATTTGAACCATCCAATTATGCTTAACAACATTCCAAGAGCAATTACTACATTGATCATAAAATTGGAATATACATAAAGTGAAACATTGCATAGATCATCATAATCCCACATTTGATCATCTAAACATGCTTAAAAATGTTAAATAAACATAATGGATCTGATATTCATCAACAAATAACATCACAAATTCACCATTCAACGTATGTCATTAAACTCAAAACATATGCAAATGATGAATATTAAAATATCAAGTTAAATTCAATAAATTTATCTCAAATTGGTAGAGTAATATTTGGTGATGCAAATGATGTAAAAACCCCTATAAAACACCCTTAAATTGACCCCCAATTGCTTGAAATAGAAACTATGAACCCTAACCTTAATCCGATTTTTGAGTTATTTTTCTTGGATTTTAATCAGTTAAAAATGTTCTATGAAGGTTAAATGATATTTGCTGGATGATTTCTTGCAAGAAAATAGTGTATAAGAGGAGATTGGTAAAGTGTGTGTTAGTATGTGTGAGAAAACGTGAGGTGAGGAGAAGAAGAATAAGAAAAATGCAGCCTGCATTTTTGTTACTTAAAAAGCACCCTAAAAATGTGAGCATAAAACGCGACTTCAAACCTGTGTTTTCATCCTACATTTTCAGTTGAAAAGTCACAGAACACAATACGCAAGCTCTTGAATATGTGACCCAAGGTTGCGTTTCTCTAAGCTCGCATTTTTGTTGGAAACTTGCAGAATTGAAAATGCGACTTCAGAAAACGTGACCTTAGGTCACGTTTTCTCTGAACCTACATTTTCTTCTGCAATTTTTTTTGCAGAAATTTTAACTTTCCAAATTTGCACATATTACCCCAATTGCTCAAAATGTATCCTAAATCATTCTTTTGTCAAAATAATCAATGCACCCATATGTAAAATGATTAAAAAATGCATTTTACCTTTCTTTAATAAATAAAAAATATTAAATACTCAAATTGAGGGGTGGAGTTCCTTAATCAAATTTCATTTTTTTCACCTCATTTGGTCATCTTTGCTTCTTTTTCCCAAACCTACAAGAGAAAAATAACAAAACAACTTAAACGCATAATTTAAACATAAAATCATACCAAAATAACATAAACTTAAACAAACATTGGGTTGACTCCCAACAAGCGCTTCTTTATAGTTATTGACTTGACTATTTCACCTCATTTTTCAAGGAGGCTTTGTTAAAAAATAATCCACCTGGTAGATCAGTAAAAGGTGGTTTGATAGCAAAAGCCACATATTCAAATGATAAGAGAGATGGAAGTGACTTACCAATCTCAAGTGAGTCATAAATATTACTTTGAATCTGTGTCACTTGAGAATTCACCAAAAGAACGTCCATATAATCTTGTTGGGTGATTATGACCTTGGAACCTTCATTTGTAATACACTCCTCAAGAGGAGTTATATATACATCATTCATGCTTGCCTTCTGAGGTTCAAATTTTATTCTAAAGGCATTATCATATGAAATGGACATTTTCTCATTAAAACGCACATTAGATACATCATTTTGATCAAAATGCAATCCAGTTTCATACGCAACATTACCACCATTCATGCTGGGGTTATTTTACATATTATTAGAAGAAATAATTTCAGACAAAATATACAATTGATCTTGTATTCTACCAAAATGAGAAGGTAATTCATCTAACCCATCCTCAACCCGAGCAAAATGATTGAAGGTCGCTTTAGCTAGATTTTCTATAACTAAATCAAATTGATTATAAAATTTTTCTATTGCTAGCTCCTAAGATGGATTAGAATCATTAGCTAATTGTTCACTCTCTAATTCCCAAGATAAAGATGCATTAGCTAACCTTTCTATTGCCAATTTCCAAGATGGTTTAGATTCATATTGGATAATTTCAGATTGGTAATCATATAAAATACACATTGATTATCCCAAACGTAAGCATAAAAATTGCCCCAATTAGGACCATTTTTATCAAAATAAGGGTTACAATGCCCACATTCATCATAATAATCTACATTTTGTACTTGCCTACATGTATGAGTTGCATGATAACTTTCACATAAGTCACAAATCATATAATTAGAATTAAAAGTATTAAAATTCCTCTTTTGTTCAATCTCATACATAATGGTGTCCAATTGAACTTTTAACGTTATATAATCAAGTTTATCCTTTAAGCACCTTAAACCGTTTTCAAAAGACATACCTTCGGATTTCTTTTGGTTACCTCTATTCATGGAGTTTTGCACTTGGTAACAATACATTGTCGATCGTCCACTTCTCATACATTGTCTCTCATGTTTACTACTCTCCTCGAGTTCCTAAACATATCTTCAAAATAACTCAAAAACAAGTTTAGTTACGAAGAATAGGTGACTCAACACATACAAATAAAGACTTAAGAAATATACAAGACACAACAAACACAACAAGACAAGTAAAGTGTCTAAACTAATAAAGTTATTTTTCACGCCGATATTGCCAAATCTTCCCCGACAACGGTACCAAAAATTTGACGAGCTTGGGGTATACATATATCAATTAGCTCATTCATTGTCAAATTTTACATTTATAAAATTCTAAATACCCCACACGTGATTTTTCGCAAGTATACCAGTTGAGATTCAGTATAGGGTATTAAAGATCGAACCCACAAAAAAGATTGCCAATTACCGATGTTTTTTGAACTCCTTTATTATTTAGACTATCACAAGTGCAAGAAATTAACTCTACACTATAGACATAAGATAAAAGTAATAAAAATAACAATAGAAAACTTTTAGAGGTATGGAATTTCTCACTACTCTTACAAATAAAATTACCGGTTAAGTGAATGTTATTATATTGGCTAGTTATGGCGTAATTTCCTAATGTATGTGAAACCTACTCTCGTAGTGAATCAACTATAATTGTAGCTATGTTATACCTACTCTTGTGGTTATGAAATTAATTACAAGCTCATTTCTTCTATGAAATTACATGAAACAAATCACTAAAATCACATAGGTGCACCTCTACTCTCATGAATGTACTTCATAAGTTTATCACTTCCTTGAACTAGTGTTAAATCTCAATTTTCATTTGCAAACTTAACACCTTAAAATTATCATAATTAATGGCCGGTTAATAATGATTAGAAAAGAAAAAATAAGAAATAATTTAGTCAAAATAATATCATCATAACTAAGTAAATATCACTAATAAGATATAGAAAATGCATCCATAACTCTAGGCATAAACTTTAGCAAAATATGAAAACAAACACCAAACTTGTATTATAGTTAAACATGAAATCAAATACAAAAGAGAAATGCTAGGAGAGAAGTCACCCTTGTCACATGAGTTTCAAGCTCTCCATCTTTGCTTTCAAATCTTCATCCAAATCTAGTTATAAGTATAAGAAGGAAAAACTACACTAACTATACTACATTAATGAACTAAGAAAAACTACTGAAAACTATATTTTGATGGAGTTTCTCTAGTCTTCCAAAGTCGTGAAAAATGTCGTCCAAGGCTGCTATTTATAGAGAGATTCAAGATCAAGAAGAGTTGATTCTAGTTGGCATTTTTGACTTTTGAAACTCCCAAAAGTTACTTTTACATGATTCTATACTTGCTTGCTCAAATACAGCGGAATTCTTACAGAAAAATGGGTCAAAAAGTTTGTGTGAATAGAGCACAAGTTGAAGAGCAAGTTACAGCCAAAATTGAAGAATACGCGACCTCGAAAACGTGACTTGAGGTTGTGTATTGTACCCACATTTTGCTCTTTTACAGGTTTACTCATCTCTGGTCAAGTCTTCTCTTTGCTTAGTTTTTTGTCCAACTTCAACTGATATTTTTCTTGATGATGCAGGCTCAAATAACTCTTGCACAAAATATGAAAGTTATAGTCCAATTGCTCTAGAATCATCCAATTTGGAGTTTTGTGGATCAATAAATGACTAAAATACCCTTGACTGGTCAATCCCCTGTTTCAGCTTTTGACAACAAAATTATACTTCTGTATTTTGACATTTTGACAATGAAAACGACTGAACCAAACTTCTAGGTCTTCACAAGAAATGTATATCTATCTTCTAGTTTTAAAATGGTTTAAAAATCACCTCAATCCAATGCGTGTAACTCAAAATATAGCCAAAATACCACAAGGTGTCAAACTTGGAAAACTCCGTTCTTTTTATTCTTGATTGCATTTCCTCTTTTGAACATTTGGCACTTTATGTCTTCTTTAAATCACTTCGTATCATCAATAATCATTCAAATATCTTGTCAAGTAACTCCAATTGATAATTGAATCATTGAACCTACAAAAACATGAAGTTTTCACCATTAAAATCCATAGAAATGCAATTTTTGACACTTAAACCGCAAAATACATATTTTCACTGGAAACTTAGTTCATTAACTATAAAATTAAATAAAACATACCAAAATCAAATAATAAAACACACTTTTTTTTTTAAAGATGTAGTAGCTGATTTTATTCCTTGAAGCAAATAGCCAGTGCCGGAGGGGGCCATAGACCGTACCTCCCAAGCTGACAATGCATGTATTAAACTAGGGTGGACCTAACATTTTTTAGGGAAGGGATGCCAAGCCTGTCTAACCTAAATGCCCCTCGGGCTAGAGTAGGGAGCTCCGAAAGATGGTGATAGGTTCTATCACAGCCTTCGTCACAGCCAGTATTAGATAAGCTATTAGCCACTTGATTACCCTCTCGGAAGCAGTGAGTGATGCTGGCGACATGGGGCAGCAACTGAAGGAGGGACCGGACTTCCATATCAATAATCCACGGGCATCGAAATGCTTGCTGCAGTATTTGAACAAGTACCAGAGAGTCCACCTCCACGTGTACTCTCACAAAGCCACGAGAGATGCACAAGTTAAGTCCAAAGAGAAGAGCTCTTGCCACAGCTTGGATGCTAGTACAACTCCCAACAAATGTGGAAAACGCGAACAGGAGCTTACCCCCACCATCCCTTAAAACACCACCACCTCTTGCCCATCCCGGATTTCCCCTGGAACAGCCATCCGTGTTGAGTTAAAGCTCCCCCATCCTCGGCCTCAACCACTTCACCAACCTGAAAGACTCCTGACCGCGACGAGAGCCGAGAGAATCGTAGAATGCTTGCCATGTCGGGAGAGCCCAGGAGAGTCCCGGGTACTTCAGGTAGAAAAGATTCCGTACATCGTCGAAAATAAAACCACAGATAGCACGTGGAGCTTAAGCGACCCCTTCGAACCGTGCTTTGTTCCTAGCCTTCCAAATATTCCAACAGATCAAAGAAGGGATAACCAGATGGGCAAACTGTAGGAACTCATTCGTACCCGATTTAAACCACCAACTAGCCATATATCCCCGTAGCGAGGCACCCACATACAAAACCCCCGAAGGAGCGCCAAAAAACTACCATACCGCACCGACTACTTCACCCCCACAAAATAGATGGTCTAGAGTCTCAACACTAGCCTCAGTACAACAGAAGCACTTTGAGAGGCCTGAGATGCCAAATTTACATATCGTAGAGTCCAGTGGCAACCGATCTCACAATAATCGAAGCATAAAGAATGAAATTTTAAGCGGAACAATCGGATGCCATACCCGAGAGAAAATAAAAGACCGCGGCACATAACTACGTACTAACTCAAAAGTCGTGCGCACCATGAAAGCCCCAGACTGTGAGGGAGCCCAGACCATAACGTCCTCCTCACCCTCCTCTATCCGCGGGAGGGCAAACCGGGCGATCTCGGCTACTATGTCGGCAGGCACCCATTCCACTAGTAGTTGGTAGTTCCATCTACCATCTAACAAGAAGTCAGAGATCCTATGATCCGAAACACTTCCCAATCGCGAGGACAGCGGCCCAAAACCTAGCCAGTTATCGAACCAGAAATGTGAGCTCCCCGATCGAATAACAAAAGTGATGTGCCGCTCAGCCACTTCCCGCACCTGAAGCATCCTACGCCACGTGGAAGAAACCCCCACTGAGCCACCTACCATACCTGGGTGAGCATGAGCGACATACTTCGCCATCATGAAAATATCCCACAGAGACGACTTCTGTCGAAACCTCCACACAACTTCACAGAGAAAGCCCAAACCACATCTGACAAGGACCGAAAACCCACCCCACCCTCCTCCTTAGTAGCGCAAAGGTCCCTCCAGCGAATCCAGTGGTGTTTGGCTATACCCTCAACGGAACCCCAAAGGAAGTTAGCAAAGAGCCTCTCAAGTGTGACCAACGTCGACTTCGGGGGATGAGCCATAGCCAATAAATGAAGAGGAATCGAAGACAGCACATGTTTGATAAGAACAACCTTACCTTCTGGAGACAACAGTCGGTTCTTCCAAGAGCTGATCTTAAAGTACACCACATTGCTCAAGTCCTGAAAGAAAGCCTTCTTTTGCCTCCCCACAAATAGCGGACACCCAAGGTAGCGTACCTGGAACTCCTCTTGCGAGAAACCCGTAATACGCTGGATTATAGCTCTCCTGCCCCGAGGCAACGACAAGTGAACCATAAATCCACTCTTCGCAGCATTTTTTCTCTGTCCTGAGACACTTTCATACCTTGCAAGCGTCTCCATAAGCAGCCTCAAGGAAGACGTCGAGGCACTAGAAAAGATAAGGATATCGTCCGCAAACCCCAAGTGAGTAATAGAAGGACAAGCCCGAGGAACCTTGAACCCACAAAAACTAGGGCACTGCAGCAGTTGGTTTAACATACGAAACAGGACCTCAGCTCCTAGAATGAACAAAGAAGGGGATAGCGGGTCCCCCTGCCGGAGCCCTCACGAAGCTGGGAAGAAGCCACGAGGCATCCCGTTAAAAAGAATCGAGAACCATGGATTAGATATCAGACGCCAAACCATATCTATCCACCCTTCGCCAAAACCAAATGCACGCAAGACGTTAATCAGGAAGATCCATGAGACCCTGTCATAGGCCTTTGTCATGTCCAATTTCAGTGCAACATTTCCCCCCTATTTTTCCTTCCAATCCCCGAAATCACCTCCTGAGCAAGTAAATAGTTATCGGAGATTTGACGTCCACGGACAAAATCACTCTGATTAGGAGAGATAATACAGCGCAACAGCGGAGCTAACCTCTCTGCCAGAATTCGAGATAGCACCTTGTTGAGAAAGTTGAACAGGCTTATAGGCCGAAACTGTGCAAAAGAAGCTGGGTTTTGCACCTTGGGAATTAACACAATGAAAGTTGTTGTGACCCTCCTCGGCACCTCCGCTCCACAGAAGAAACTGACAACACCATTATAAATGTCCTGAGCAATGATGTCCCAAACAAAAGTGAAAAACTTACCTGGGTACCCATCAGGTCCCGCGGCACTATCCCCATCCATAGCAAAAATCACGCGTCGCACCTCCTCCATCGTAGGAACCCCCTCCAACGTCTCATTATCAGAAGCCTGGAGTAACTTGGGGATAATAGGTGATAAATCCCAAGAAGAGGTAGGCTCCGCCGAGAAGGGTGATGAGAAATACCGAACCGCCTCGTCACCTATGCCATCCTCCGAATCGATCTAGTTGCCTTGCTCATCCTGGATCCGATGAACAAATGATTGTAATCTCCTCTGCTTAACTACTGAGTGAAAGAACTTAGTGTTCTTGTCCCCCAATTCTAGCCATCGGACCTTCGCTTTTTGCCTCCAAAAATTCTCCTCCACTAGCAAGCACCGCCGCCACTCAACATTGGCACGTTGTAATGTCTCCTAGGCATCACTTGACCCATCCTCCTCCAACCGCTTCTCCGCTGCAAGTACGGCCTCCTCTGCCCGCCTCGTGTTGCCAAGAATGTTCCCGAAACACCGTTTATTCCAGCTTTTAATATCCGTTTTTAGGCGGGACAACTTAGAACAAACTATTTGGAAAGGAGAGCCATAACACCCTTGCTGCCAGGAGGCCTGAACAACATCCCTAAAGCCAGAATGGGACATCCATGCATTTATAAATCGAAAGGAGCGGGGCTTCCCCTCCACTCGTGACGTGATAGAGAACAAGATGAGGGAGTGGTCTGACGGGTCCCTAGCAAGATGGGAGACCGACACTGCGAGACCAGCATCATAGCATGAGGCATTAAGTAAGAGCCGGTCCAGTCGCTTCCAAATTCTTGCCCGACCCAAGCGATTATTACACCACGTATACGAGGAGCCAGAGAAACCAGCATCAAACAGCTCCGCAGAAGACATGCAGTCCAAGAAATCAAGCGCTTCCGATAAACGGAAAGGCAAACCTCCTTTCTTTTCCCCCGCATCAATCACAACGTTGAAGTCCCCACCAACAAGCCACGGCCCATGCAGAGGCTTGTCCCGCAACAGATCCCTCCACAATGCCCGTCTCTCCTCCCTCGTGCACAATGCATGGACGACGGAGACAGTCAAATGGATGGGAAGACAATTATGATAAACAAGAAACGATGCATGCTGCACCCTCTCACCCACCATCACCAAAGCGCTTCCGATAAACGGAAAGGCAAACCTCCTTTCTTTTCCCCCGCATCAATCACAACGTTGAAGTCCCCACCAACAAGCCACGGCCCATGCAGAGGCTTGTCCCGCAACAGATCCCTCCACAATGCCCGTCTCTCCTCCCTCGTGCACAATGCATGGACGACGGAGACAGTCAAATGGATGGGAAGACAATTATGATAAACAAGAAACGATGCATGCTGCACCCTCTCACCCACCATCACCAACTTAAACGGGTCATTATAAAACAACCATAAAGAGCCAGAAGTATTACTAACTTCAGTGTCAAAATGGAGCTTCTACCTAAAACCTTCCGCGAGCATAAAATTCACTCGAGTTTCACAAACTACCAGGAGTTGAATGTGATTCTGCGAAATAATTTTGCGAAGTCGTCTAAAATGAGAAGGTTTGGACAAACCTCTTATATTCCAGAAGAGCGAGCTAATCATCAGACAATGCTTGGAAGGAATTATGCGATTTGGGTATTGAAGAGCGGAGAGTCCTATCTGACGGGACTATTGAGCGATAGCCCTTGTGCTTTCGGACCGCCTGGAGTGAGTCATCCCGCACACACGGAGTATCGTTTGAGACACTTGGCAGCACCACCTCAATAGTAGGCTGACCTCGCGGTGAGAGATTTCCTACTGAAACGGGCAGCTGCACCACACTCCCGTCCTCCCCTGGTACCTCACACGGCTCTGGGCCAACGCCACACAGCATAGGCTCATCACCAGCCCCCAATCCAGGCTCAGGAGCAACCGCACCAATAGAGGTTGGTGGAGACGTCACACCCACCTCCAAAGCAAGGAAAGGAACAGGCTGCTCCGTTGTCCCCTCCACAGAACCAACCTCGCCAGCCGCATCAGGGATTTCAGAACCATCCAGGAGTCCCTCCTGAACATGGGCCTCAGCCTGCCCAAGCGCAGCAGCAGCAAAAACAGGTCGCGCAGCCTGCTCATGCGCACCAGCGGCAGCAGGTTTCGCACCAGCAGGTCCTCCACCCACCGCTGCCGAACCCAGCGCCGAACTGTCCCCTGCCCTAACGACGACAAAAGCCAACTGTGAGGCTTCTCCCTGATCTCCTACCAGAGCTGAAGCCTCCCTCGCAGATCCAGCAGCCAGCGCAACCTTCTTGCGTGACACCATCTTCACCTCTTCGTGAGAGAGTTTCGGTCGTAATTCTGGGTGCTTGATGCGGCACTCTGTTTGGTCATGGCCTTGGTGGTAGCAGTGATCACGAGAAATTTCTAATTTTGTGATGAATTTTAAAAAAATTCTACAAAAGGGGTGATTTTGATTGGGTATTCCGTAGGGGGGGTCTTCGCATTTTGCGAATGCGAGCTCTGCTTATTGAGCTCGCATTCCACGAATGCGAGCTCAATAGAGCTCACCCTGATATTTTTTTTTTTTTTTGGGCTCTCATTAAATTTTTTCCAGAAAATAGTAAGAGCTAAATAAAATTTTTCAAATAGCTCGCATTTGATAAATTTGACCTCCAAAAATTGTATTTAATTTTTTTGTTAGATTTCGCATTTATAAGTATGACTTTCAGAAAATTAAATTCAAACTTGCTAGAAAAAAAATTTAAAATGAAATTTACGAGCTCCCACCAAAATGTATCTTTTTCAGAAAATGTTGTTTGTTTTGTAGAATTTGCCTTTACTAAAATGCTGTCGGTAGTAAAATCTTATTTTAAAAGCTCTACTAAAATCTTATATTTCGGAGAAATGTTAAAGAAATGTTATTTAAAATCTGTAATTAGCAGAGGAATAAATTTTTTTATTTTAAAACTTGCACGTGCCTAAAGTCATCAAATATGTGTTCTAAAAAAAATCATATTTCTTTTATATTAAAAAAAATTGGTAATTGTACGGTTGAAAATACGTTATTTTATTATAATACATTTAAATGGTGGAAAAAGTACACATGCATAGTTCTTTCTTTTTCATATATCAATGAAAAAATAGAATGAAATTGTTAACATGTAAGGTATTGACTATATTTTATGAATAAAATACTAACTTTTTTTCATTTTTTATCAAATAAATTTTTTTTATCAAATTCTAATTTTCCTTTGTTATTAATGAATCGTATTTATTTGTTGACACCGACGAATTTTAGTTATAAGAATCTAATAGTTAATAGTCATTAATATCTGTTACAATTTCAACTGTAATTTTAGAAATTTCATAACGCAATGTTATTTAAAAAAATTATATAAGTTATTTTTATGAAGTGCATGTTATTTGTTTTCTTTGTTTTGCTGTTCGACAATTCCGAAATCTTTGTTTTGATGTTCGGCAGCTATGTTTCGATATTGCGTTCTGCTTCTCCCACTCACTTTTGTCTTTTTTTTTTCGAAATGGGTCTTGGCGGTATGTAGTGCGAGAATGCGAGCTCAATGTGAGCTCGCATTCCCGGAATGCGAGCTCAGTGAGCTCGCATTTTCAGAATGCGAAGACCCTCTTTTGTGGAAACAAACCCAAGAACCGCCCTCGTTGTAGAATTCTTTTTTTTTTCCATCATAAACTGAGAATTCACCCCAGTGATCACAGTATTTCGGCATGCTCTCTGGATTGAGCGGCTGCCAGAAGTCGTGCCCCTCTCCTATCTGAATCCAGACCCGTGGTGGCAAATCCTTTAGGAGATCAACCTCAACACAGACCTGAGCCACGCTGGGTCTGCTTATCGCCGCAGTTTCCGAATCAATGAATAGCGGCCGCCCCAGGTAAGACACTATCTGGAACAGACATTGCTTATCAAACAAGTGCACTGGGAGCTTTGGAAGGCTGAACCAGACGGATACCAATGAGGATTCCCTATCAACATGGAAGGTAGAGGACCATTTGAACACCCTCATGGGGCTCCCAAATACATACCACACATTGCGCGTCCAAACTCGCAAAAAATCTGATTCATTGTGCAGCTTAATCAGGACGTGCCGCGCATCCAACAAACCCACGGAGAAGGCGTCCTTTAAATCCAGCGAGCAAAAGAATTTCTTAATATCCTCCATGCGAGGTCTGGCCCGGGAAAACTTGCCTACCAGTGCAAACCGGAAAGGTAGTGCGACAGCTTCAATGGCAGAGGGAGAGAAGGATACCGCTGGCTCCCCACGGTGGGTCGACAGCGTCGCTGTGATTGAAGCCCGTTGCTGGGGAGAAGAGAACAGTTCGGAGAATGTCTTCGTTCAAAAGACCGGCGACTCAGAAGGTTGCCCACCCTCAGAAGAGGGTTGGGCCGCCGCCTCAACCATCAGCGGCACTGGTGGCCGGAACCAGCCGCAGTTTCGTACTCAGGGTTAGACGGCTAGGGTTAGACGGCTAGCAGTAATAACGTTTGTAAGAGATAAATTTCATCCGTCATTGATCATGTAAATAACAAAATACACTTAAAATGCACAAAATGTGCACTTATCAAAAATAAATAGTAGATTCATATTACAAAAGAAATAGAAAGAAAAACTACAAAAAAGAGTCATGGCAAAAATTGTAACAAAATATTATGTTGATTAACGAGAAACAAAGTACAAAAGAAAACGTTTCTTTTCTCTTTTTTTAATAAGTAGGAGGTCTTGAATTGAGGACTACCTACTTACAATCCCTCCCATCTTACCATCCAATTCAACCCTCCCTCCAAAAGAAAATGGTTTTTATTAGAAGCGAATTACTCAATTTCTTTTCTAAGAAATTCTACGTTTTCCGTGAATTCTTTAAAATTTATCTTTACCAATTTGCCATTATAATATTTCTTATAGGTTTTGCTAAGACTATTTTTTATAATTTTTCTTTCTCTCTCTCTTTTTAAAAAAGATATAGGTCTAGTTATTCCTTGTTGAATTACTTCTATTACTTTTCAAAAGTTTAGGAACATAAGGATAATTTGTGCAATAACTTTTTGCTAAAATTTTCTTTTTCTTAGTTCTTCTTCAGTTTCCATGAAATTTTCTAAGCAAATGTATCATCTAGCACTAAACTTTTCTGAAATCTCGTTTAGCCCACTATAATAGTCTTCATTAATGAAGTGACAATGGCGTTCCATGAACTTCTTCTCTTTTGACTTAGCAAATTTAGTGGGTCAATCGATATGGAAAATACCGAAAGTTGGCTAAATGAATTATGAGAAAGGTTTCGATGACTTTTCATTTTTTTAATCTTTGATAAAACATAACTGTGAAGACTCACAGTAAGAATAGAGAGGAACAGGGATCTAAAATGTTCAAAGTTACTAGAAAGGTTAGAAATTGCAGAATTGAACTCTTAAAATGGAAAAATACTATCCAAGCTAACTCTAGGAGTAAAATTGATGGCCTTAAGCAGGATCTGGAGAAGGCTAGAAATGCTGTTGTTGCAAACAAAAAAGAGGAACTTCAGGATCTCAAGAGTAAATTGGCTAATGCCTACAAGGAGGAAGAAGCTTTCTGGAGTCAGAAGTCCAGAATCAGCTGGCTGAGAGATGGGGATAAAAATACTAGATTTTTTCACTCTTCAGTCAAGGGGAGGCGAGTCAGTAATAGATTGAACAGGTTACAAAGAGAAGATGGATCTTGGACAGCTAATGAAGAGGAGGTCGTGACTGAAATTTCTGAGTACTTTAAGGACCTTTTTATGAGTGGAGGGAAGGGGGAAATGACAGAAATTTTAGAGGGAATTCCACACTATATCACACAGGAGATGAATGATAAGCTAACCAAAGAAGTAATGGAGGATGAAATCCACGAGGCTTTGTTCTCTATGAATCCAGAAAAAGCTCCTGGACAAGATGGAATGACACCTTTGTTTTTTCAGAAATTTTGGAACTCTATTAAAAGTGACATCATTCCTGCTGTAAAAGCGTTTTTTCACTCAGGTCACATGCTCAAATCAGTTAATCATACTGTGATATCCCTTATTCCCAAAATTCTGCACCCAACCTATCTGAAAAATTTCAGGCCTATCAGTCTCTGTAGTGTGCTCTATAAAATCATATCAAAAATTTTGGCTAATAGACTGAAATCTGTTCTGGACTTGTGTATCAGCAAAACTCAATCTGCTTTCATCCCAGAAAGACAGATTTTAGACAATGTGATCATTGCTCATGAGTACATGCATTTTCTTAAAAATAAAAGACAAGGGAAAGAGGGCTACATGGCTATCAAACTGGACATGGCAAAGGCTTATGATAGGGTGGAGTGGCAATGCTTGATGGATATGATGGAAAAGATGGGTTTCTGCTCAAAATGGATTAACTGGATCCACAGCTGTTTGAAGACAGTGAGTTACTCTTTCAACTGTAACGGTGAGATCAAAGGCTTTGTGACACCAGAAAGAGGGATAAGACAGGGAGATCCCTTGTCTCCATACCTGTTTCTAATCTGTTCAGAGGGCTTCTCAAATCTGCTAAAAAGAGCTGAGGAAAGCAAAAGAATCCAGGGACTAAAAATCAGCAGACATGGTCCTATGTTAACACATCTATTTTTCGCGGATGATTCTATCATATTTTGTAAGGCTAATAAGAATGAGGCGGAGGAAATCATGAAGGTGTTGAAAACATATGAAAAGGCCTCGGGGCAATTGGTCAATCTGGACAAATCAGCAGTTTTTTTTAGCAAAAAATATGGATGATGAGCAGAAGAAGGAGGTATGCCTGACCTTAGGAGGAATGGTAGAGGCTAAACAAGGCAAATACCTGGGACTTCCAATGGTAGTGTCAAGGTCTAAAGAGCAGATCTTTGGCTTTGTGAGGGACAATATTAGGAAAAGATGCCAGAATTGGAAAAACAAACTTCTGAGTCCAGCAGGTAAGGAAGTGCTACTGAATGCAGTTGTAATGGCAATGCCTACATACGTGATGTCTTGTTTTAAGCTGTCCAGAAGGTTGTGCAAAGATATCCGTGCTTTGATGGCCAACTTTTGGTGGGGTGAAGCTAATGGCAAGAATAAAATGCACTGGTTGTCTTGGGAAAGATTGGCAAAGGCCAAAAGTGCAGGAGGTATAGGATTTAAGGATATTGAAGCTTTCAATCAAGCGCTGCTAGGAAAACAAGTTTGGAGGATACTTACTAAACCAAATCTGTTGGTTAGTAAGGTGTTGAAATCCAGATATTCTCCACAGGAATCCATTCTGCAGTGCAACATCTCCAAAAATGCATCCTGGATTTGGCAAGGACTCATGGGGGCAAGAAGTTTAATCACTGCTGGAATGATTAGAAGGATAGGAAATGGAAGGAGTACAAATATTTGGAGACACAAGTGGATCCCAGACACTGAAACAGGGAAACCAACTACCAGTCGAGGGAATCATTGTGAGCTGGAAAAGGTAGAGGAGCTTATCAGTCAGCATAGGTGGAACAGAAATATTATATTCAGATATTTCAATAGAAGTGATGCTCAAAAAATTCTAGCTATTCCTCTGAGCCTGGCTGATAGGGAGGATAGCTTCTACTGGCAACCAAAGGAGGGAGGGGTGTACACTGTCAATTCTGGTTATAAGTTTCTGATGAAGCAACACAGAAAGAGAGATAGGTGCAGGCAGGGAGGAGCTAGCTCTAGCTATACAGTAAGTGATTCGCATTTAGCTCAGATGTGGAATACACTTTGGAGGTTAAACATCAAACATAAAATCAAGTTTTTCATATGGAAATGTATTCACGGTGCTCTGCCTGTGAAAGCAGCAGTGTATAGACGAACGGTGATGGGGGATCCGATATGTAAGATGTGTGGAACAGCACAAGAAACAGTTGAACATCTTCTGCTGACTTGCCCCCACACAGAAAACATATGGAAGGCTTCTCCCATTCAGTGGGATGGAGCAAAGGAGCAGCAGGGAGATTTCAAAATGTGGTGGCTAAGAATCTCAGAAGCAAGGCACAGGACAGAAGGGATGGAACACATTGGCTTAACTGCGAACATCCTGTGGCAGGTGTGGAAAGAAAGAAACAAAAGAGAATTCGAGAACACTACC
Source organism: Coffea arabica (assembly GCF_036785885.1). Taxonomy (NCBI): domain Eukaryota; kingdom Viridiplantae; phylum Streptophyta; class Magnoliopsida; order Gentianales; family Rubiaceae; genus Coffea; species Coffea arabica. The sequence goes on from NC_092327.1 coordinate 31,261,867, forward strand.
GTTGATCCTCCCTTCAAATATATAAGGAAAGCACATTCTGATTGGCTAGAGCAGCAGCAGCTAGAGTACAAGAGGGAAGGAGAGAGCACAGAAGAAACAGCCCCTAGGCAAGAAACTCAGGATCAGAGTTATGTAAAGGAAGGAGAAGTGCTAATGGAGGTGTCTACAACCATGAAACAAGAGCAGCTATTCATGGGAATTGGAGTCACAGTTAAGTTTTTTGCAAGCAATACGATGATAGGGTGGGTAATGAAAGACATCAGTTCTGGAAACAAACTCCTAGATGAAGCTCTGGTGCTGAAACTAGTGCTGTGTAAAGCAGTGCATCGTAAGTGGAGCAATCTTAAGCTGAGAGTTGGTAACAAAGAACTGTGGAGACAATTGAAACACCAGAGTCCAGCGGACAGCAGAATGGCAACAGTACTTGAAGACATCTCTCAGTTACAGAGATTGTTTCGCATGTGCTCTTTTGGTTTGAATAGGGAAGAAGAAATGATAGTCAGTAAAAAAATGAGTGTTGATGCTTTAAGCATTATTGTGGATGAGGAGCGATAGCTTCCTCAGTGTCTTTGAACACTAGTGTGTACAGTTCGATCGAGCCGTTGCTCGTACTTGTAATTTTTTACCTTTAAAGCAATGAAATCATCTTATCGTTTCGACAAAAAAAAAAAGTAAGATATAAAATACAAAGCATGTACTCCCAATTAGTATAGAAAACTTCATTTTTTTTTGGGAAGAAAGACTTAACAGTTTTTTTGGGGGAGAAGGGGGGTTGAGGGATCATGAGAACCTATTTGTCAAACAGAACATAAAGCTAATCAAAAAAAAAAAAAAAAAAAGCACAAGTATTTTTCTGTAGTTACACAAGAATCAGAAACAAAGAAAACTTCCATGAGTGCATCTAAAACTACTCTAGGCTATCTTCAGTAATGGAATCAACATTGCAGCAATAAGATCTTTCACTCAGGGAGCAATAACCATCCTGTAAACTTTCTCTAGCAATTGACCCTTCTTTTATCCTCAATTGTTCAAGTACAGTAGCTATTTCCCTCGTGCTTGGCCTTTTCCTCGCATTGAGTTTTAGGCATCTTTTGGTAAGCCTAACAACAGCAAGAATTTCCTCTTCTAGTCCTTCATCCGCAGCCATTTTATCCAGAGTTTCAAATAATCGATTCTCCTTTACTGCTTCTCTAAACCGAATAACCAGACCTTCATCCGATTTATCTGAAGAAACAGCCTTTTGCCCTGTTAAAAGTTCGGCAAGAACTACGCCAAAAGCGTAAACATCACTTTTATCGTTGAGTTGCCCTGACCGGAAGTACTCTGGGTCTAAGTAACCAAATGTGCCTCCGACTAGCGTAGTTAAGTGTGTTTTATCAATAGGCACTGACCTCGAAAGCCCGAAATCTGAGACCACTGCCCTATAGTTCTCATCCAACAATATGTTGCTTGACTTTATATCCCTGTGGAAAATGGCTGTAGAAGCATACGAGTGCAAATAAGCAAGTGCTTCTGCAACTTCCGCTGCAATACGCAGACGATTCTCCCAATTGATCATTCCGGCACCAGGGTCATCATGAAGGTGTTGTGAAAGGGTGCCATTTGACACATATTCATAAACAAGCAATGGAACTTCAGTTTCCAAACAGCAACCTAATAATTTCACTATGTGTCTGTGATTTATCTGTGAGAGAATGACAACTTCATTGATAAACTGTGACACTCTACACTGATCAATTTTGTTTGATTTCTTCACGGCGACAATAGTACCATCTGATAGCATTCCTTTGTAGACGGTACCAAGTCCTCCTTGGCCTAGAATACGACTTTCATTGAAATTGTCTGTTGCCTTTTCCAGCTCTTGTGTGACAAAAAGCTTTGTCTCTGATAAACTTCCCTGACTTGAAGATGGTTGCTGTTGTAACAACAATCCACCGTTTGTCTTGAAGAACCTCTTTTTGGCTTTCTCTTCTTCTATTCTCTTAAGTTTACGGTGCACCCAAATGAAGATTGATACCAAGATTAGAAAGCCAGCTGCCAGTCCAATCCCTGTCAAAAAAAAAAAGTGTATCTTTGGGATGAAGTCTTAATGAAAAGCTCTACCAAGGAGAGGACTTAATGGTGTTGAAATGTACCTAAAGAAATGAACATAAGCATTGCTCGTCTCGCTCTATCTGGCAGGCATGCATGTGGTGATGATGGACCAAAATTTCTCCCTTTGTGGTAACCTGGTGGACAGGTGCAGTGGTAGCTGCCTGGAGTATTAACGCAGCGAGCCTCCTGGGGGCACTCATTCTTTTCAGGAGATCCACACTCATTGATATCTTCAATCAAGATTGGACACAACCCAAAAAAAAAAAGAAAAGAAAAGATTATACTCCCTCCGTCCCGTTTTGTTAGTCTTGGTTTTTTTTTCACACAGATTAAGAAGTGTAATTAATTTGGTTGGAAACATAAATTTAGATTAATAATTTCCTAAAATACCCTTATGCTAATCACGAAGAGTGCCAATTAATATCAGTTACAGCTAATGGTGCCAATAAATATCAGTTACCGCCAATAGTGCACCCTGATTGTTTCAATTACCGCCAATAGTGCCAATAAATATCAATTGTGAGAATATGGATGGTTTTTCAAATTTTCACTCATGATTTTGTAAATAATGATGGCATTATTTGTTTCCCTCCTGATATAAATAAATTTCAAAGAATAACAAAGATAGACTTTTCATTTATCTATGTATTGGAAAAGCTCAATGTATTCAATGTAGTGGGTTAGTATTTAATAACAATGTATTAATAACAAGATATTTAATAAGGGTATTTTAGACAATTTGAAAGATTACTACATTCCTTAATGAGAAAGTGGACTACAATTTGGGACAGACGAAAAAGGAAAACAAGACTGACAAAACGGGACGGAGGGAGTATATAGTCTCTTATTTATTCCTTAATCATAGGCAGATTACACACTCATTGATACCTTCAATCAAGTTTGGACAGCAACAAAATTTTTTAAAAAATGAAATAAGCAAAACTTTTCTCATACACACACATATATATATTGTAAAATGGGATAAGGCTCCTGCAAAGTTTACTCTTCTTTTTCAAAATATTTTGTATTGTTATAAAAGCACAGCTTAATTGTTTGATCTCAACATGCAAACCCATCCCTTATGAGTGGCTTTTCAACCGATCCGGCCGCAAATGCGTGCAGAAGTTCATGGGTCTTTGCAGACGTCTAGGAAAAATTTTGTTGAGGGGAGCATTAGTTTCCCATTTCGCTATCCTCATTTGCTCAGCATAATGCTAATTTGTTGGTTGAAACTAATAATTTGGTTCATAAGATGGATCGGTAATATGTTAACATTTTTTGGGGCCAAACAGAAGCAAGGTAAAGTGCATCACGAGTCACCAAATTTTTTTCAAATTCGATTTGACCCACTATACTATTTTGCGTGTTAGCCAACCGAATTCCTGAGATGTGCTATTTTGACCATCCCATCTTAATACATCTATTAAGTGAGATGGAATTTTCAGCTCGTGACGAGACAAGACATCCACAAGACATGTTTGCCATTTCACCTAGTCAACAGATAATTAGTAAGTCCAAGGATTAGTGGGTACGTAGGGAATACCAAAAGAGTTCAAGACAATTCTTTCTAAGTAACTTGGTGAAATAGACCTGTAACTTCCGGGAGTAGGGCTGGTTTTGAATAGGTGGCCAGCAATTCAGTCAACTGCTTGGTTCGAATTCGGGTTAACCAAGTTCGAGTCCAAGCTCAAACTACTCGACTGGAAAGCAAGTCGAGTTTCAAGTGCTACTCGAACTCGATGAACTACTTGTCGAGTATTTATTAATTTAAATAATATATATTTTTAAATAGAAAATTATCACTAAGAGTTTATGCTTTCAGATTAATTTTCAAGTTGATTTACATACTTAATAAAATTCTTTAATGGTAAAAAGGTAATAAATTTTGAAATAAACACAATTCAATTTCATTCTCTAGGTTTCGAGCTTAAAGGCTCAAAAATGGGGTTTGATTGAACTTTATTTTTTAAAACAACATCGAGTACTTGAGCTTGATATGACTCGATTTTGACTCGAGTCAAGTTCAAGTTTTTTTTTTTTTACCACTTTAGCGAGTTGAGTTCGATCCTCTACTCTTGAGTTCAAACTCAAGTGGAGTAAAATGTCAATAGTGTTCGAGTCGAGTTCTAGTGTAGTACTATTTGACCTCGGCTCAACTTGTATATACCCTTAGAAAAGGGGTATCTCTTCACAAAGGGGTTTATTGGGACCATCAGGACAAGTATTTACTAAAAACCATAGTTATTAAACCTGATTCGGCCCGGTGGTCGAATCGGTCAAACCGGTGAACCGGTCATTGGACCGGGTCGGGTTTCAAATCAGATCGTTTGAGCAAGGGAATTGTTGACTAGTCAACGATCCGGCGGTCCGACCGGATTAAACCGGAAACCCGGCCAGTTTTGTCCTGAACCCGGTTTTGTGAAAAAATTTTATTGCTTTTGTTGGAGTTCGAACCTCAGACCTCTACCCAACACTACAACATACTTACCACCAGGCTACTTCGAAATATGCTAATAAATTAGCTTTATTATAATATATAAATATTTTTTCAATTCTATCTTTTTTTTTTCTCTAAAACAAATATATTGGAATCTTTTAATAAAAATTTATTACCCTTCAAACTCTATAAGTTATAAAATGGATTTCAAAATAACATATACATAATTCATTTTAAAGACAAATATTATTTTTAATAATTTTTTACACTTAAAATTCATAAATAAGTTAGATAATTACACTAAATATAGATAAAATTTTACACTTGAAGTTTGGTATATTACTAAATAACTTTATATTTGATTGATTCTTATATGAATTAATTATTTTATAGCAAATTAAATTAAATGAGTTTTTGCTATGACATTATTTATTACAATTTATATCATATATCTTATATAAAATATTATGAAATATAATATTTAAATATATTTAGTGACCCACCGGTTCAACCGCTCACCTACCAGTTGAACCAATAACCCATTGACCAACCTCCTTCGCCGGGTTCCTTCCCGGGTTGGGTTTAATAACTATGTTAAAAGCACATTCTCCACATCGTTTGTTGAGTGTGTGTGTGAGTAGTACTTAAGTTCTATGGGTGCAACCAAAAGTCTTGTATCTTGTGGGGTTAATTTTGGTGTTACTTGTGAACTTCTTGTCAAAAAAAAAACAAAGTGGTAAGACCAAGTATAGAGCCCAAGGACAAGAAGTTTAGATGATGGCCCTACCTACAGCGGGTCTTGGGTAACCAAATTCCTTATTAAGTAAATTCCCACATGGTCAAGTCCAAGTGACTATCTTCTTTTTTTTTTATTTTCTTTTTTTAAACCATCTAAAATTCCATCCATTACTACATTAAGATCACCACTTCAACATGATAAAACAAACTTCTAACATGAATCAAACTCAATTTCATCCAAACATTTTCTGGTATATTGTAACTTGAAGTAAACAAAGAACTATTGAGGCTTTTTATGCTTGTTAAATGAAAAAAAGGATTTTAATTTATAATGACTTTGCATCCATGTATGTTGTGAAGACAATAGTTACAAACAAGAGATTATTTTCTTCATTTTTTTCTAATGGAAACCCACACACCAGCAGCCATTATTTTGTCTTAGGACAGATGACAACGTATTTCAAAAATTGAAGTCAAGTCTTTCAATTTTCTCTTGTTTTGTATTTCTAACCCAACTTTCCGTAGTTTTGCAATTTAGCTCCATGCACTCTAATTTTAATGTAGTACTATGCCAATAATGCAACGACGCATGTAGTATCTCGTAAATTGCAGCATCTTCCCTTTGACTTTAGCGATTTATTAGATTGAATAGTCACAATGGAGCATTCTAATAGTTTAGTGTCTTATTTGACACCAAAAGTAGTCGATCAGATGAGATTTTGAAATTTTTGGTAACTTATTTTGCGCTTTACCAAAAAAAAAAATGAAAAAAAAGAAGAAATCAAATGGTCTCAAAAAGTGAAGTTAAACTTGAAAAGGATTGAATTGCATAAGGCAATAAATAATTGTTACATGCTTTTATACGGCAAATAAGATGTAAATGAAGTGCACTAACCTGTTATCATTATCATAAGCTATTCATTAGAAAAATCCTACCTTAGATGTAAACTTAATACTTGCAAAATAAAGTTATAATTATGTTATACCTTGGCATCCATCGTGGAGATAAGGATTTCCTTGATAACCTGTGAGGCATCTGCATGAATATCCCACCCCTCTACTTGAATTTATGCACTCGCTGTTTTGCCCACATATACAAGTACCATTTTTGATAGCTTCATGGCAGCTAATGTTTCCAATTCCCCAATCCAAAGCTAGAGGAGCACGATGAGAATCGACGGCACAGTCTGAAAGGTTAAACTTGTTGAAGTCAGAAAAATCCTTATGTACAACCATAGCGAAGCTACATGGATCAGATTCCCATGATCTGTCCCAGGTATTCATAGTCTGCACGTAAAACGCCATATCTATGAGATCCTTTGGAATAGTGTCCCTGCAGCAACGTTTTCCTGAGCAATACGAAGAAGAACCCATCGGACTAATCGATGAATTTTTGCACAAGGATGGACAGCCGCTGACAATATCACTAGTCCTGATGTCAGTGATATAAGCATATATATCACATCCTATAGCTACAAATTGGTTTTCAGTGTGCGAAACACTGAAATCATCCGTCAGATCATCACTTGATACGGAGTAAGGTGCTGCCATATATTCACTTTCACCGGATGACTTATTATAGACGAAGGGAATAACAAGGTCACCATGAACAATAACATGGTGTTGTGCAATCTCATAGACCTTGGTGTCAAAAATTGTAGGAAAGCTAGCAGGATACGATGAGGTGTTGCATTTAACTTCAAATGATCTCCTTAGATAGCAGCCTTTTCCGATGCCAAACGGGTAAGGAACTGTCAAATTACCACATTTGTCAGGGCAATTAGGCTTTGCTACAGAAGCTGCAGCATCATGTAGTAGGGAAAGTGTTGAGATTATGGATATCAGATGAATCCCAGAGGTGATTTTCTTATGCATATCTTGTTGCCAAAATTTTTTCATGAATGTATGATTTGTGGAGTGCATGCATGATTGGAGATAGGATATGAGAAGCCATTATTTAAAGTAGTTGCCTGAGTCTTGCTTATGGGAAAATGGGACATAGAAAAGTGCTTTATTGTGAACATCATCTTTATTTTGGCAAAGTTGATGTCAAAAGTGTCACCAGAGACAACACAAAAGATTAAAAAGTGAAGATAAAAGAATATTAAAAGAAGTGAAGGAAAAGAATGATTCAATCGATCATCGAAAGGTTGTAATGGGGTCGAGGAATAATTATTGGTGAGGGCTAATACAATACTCCCTCCGTCCCGTTTTGTTAGTCTTATTTTCCTTTTTCGTCTGTTCCAAATTGTAGTCCACTTTCTCATTAAGGAATGTAGTAATCTTTCAAATTGTCTAAAATACCCTTATTAAATATCTTGTTATTAATACATTGTTATTAAATACTAACCCACTACATTGAATACATTGAGCTTTTCCAATACATAGATAAATGAAAAGTCTATCTTTGTTATTCTTTGAAATTTATTTATATCAGGAGGGAAACAAATAATGCCATCATTATTTACAAAATCATGAGTGAAAATTTGAAAAACCATCCATATTCTCACAATTGATATTTATTGGCACTATTGGCGGTAATTGAAACAATCAGGGTGCACTATTGGCGGTATATTTATTGGCACCATTAGCTGTAACTGATATTAATTGGCACTCTTCGTGATTAGCATAAGGGTATTTTAGGAAATTATTAATCTAAATTTATGTTTCCAACCAAATTAATTACACTTTCTTAATCTGTGTGAAAAAAAAATCAAGACTAACAAAACGGGACGGAGGGAGTAATATCTTTATTGTTTCTAGAGTAAGTTAGTACAAACCACCTTGTGATTTCATCTAGTATCACGTGACTCTTTTAAAGTTTCAAAAATATTCACATAATTCTTCTATAATGTTATATAAGTAGAAGTTTAAGGGAAAGTAGTCTCTATAATACCATTAGTTAAAACATCAGTATTTCCTTTACTTAATTACTAAAGTTAATGAGATGTACATACGGTCAATTCAATCTATAATTAAGGGTAGTGGCATCAATAAGGGCAAATACAATAAAAAGAATGCTTCTTTATATTTTTAAAAGCATGATTTAATTAACAACATAACAAGTAGAAATAATACATGTATTTCATGTATAGTATAATGTAAAGATATATATTGAAAGTCAGTAAAAAAATAGTCGTTTTCTTTCAAAAAGATATGATTTTCTCTCATATTAAAAAATGTCTCCTCCGCCTTATTAAAAGAAGTCACCTTCATGTGATTCTTAGCTCTGCAACACAAGGCGTATTAACAAAAATAAGAAATGCAGTTTTCACTATTCTGACTCTATGCTATATTTGTCCTTAATGTTTAAAAAAAATGGTTCCTAAAATTTTTAATTTTAGGCAAATTTAGGATAATTCAAGAAAAATCACAATAGCTAATATTCAAAATCAATTTGCCATCAATCAAAAGTTTGACTTTACATTTTTTGTCCTTAATACTTGGACGTGCTACCTTAAGTTTCGAATAGTTATTGTTGAAGTTTTAATATTAAATAAATTGTGTGTTGAAGTAAATCATGACAAATGCATTCTTAAATCCCTATGAAAATCCTTAAAAATAATTCACCATGACACAACACAATCCTTTAGCCTAAAGATAATCTCTAACTGAAATTAGTTACAATTGAATACCAATACATAAATAATTTGTAAAATAAAGTTTAACTTCCTTGTTTCACTAAAAGAAATAGTTAAATAAAGCTTTTGTGGAAGAAGAAAAGAATGAATTCTCATTTTAATATGACTTTATTCTAATTACTATCACACAAAATCTTGAATAACTTATGGATGTAGGTTTCAAATGGTTATAGTTAGTAATTGCAATTAAAATGATTAGTAAAAGTAATTACTAAAATGAAGTGCTTTTACAAATTTTTGAAAATACTTCCTTTTTTTCTTGTTTTGCCTTCTTATTAAAATACATTACAATAATGAAGTTTCAAATTCCTTATTGAATGTTCATATACAATAGTGATATTATTGAATACATCAAATAATTTTACAATATATATATATTACAATATAATTTTACAATATATATATACACATACTTGAAACTTAAATGATAACCAAGTGGTAAGCTAAAAAATCATTAGATAATCAACTTAATTTATATATAGTACATATTACTTATTTTTTAAAAGGGCTATTTAATTAGTTGAGATTTTATAATCATGAAAATATGTAAAAAAAAATAATAGAATTCATCATCAATGAATTATTCATATTGGAAAAACAATAAATACATATATTATGCTAAATTTGAGACCAACTATGTTAATAGAAGAAATATATGAGAAATTAGTGGCGCGAATAAATAAAACAAAAAAAGAATAAGAAATAACTTTTTCACTTTTTAATTCTTATAATTCCTAAAACCCTAAAATTGTAATTATTAGATTTAATCAACATCCATTTCACCCGAAAACCCTCCCTCATTATCACTATTTAAAACTTAAGAGACTACAATAATTGAAACCTATAATTACAGACAAAAAGTGCAAAATTAAAACTATTGACTAATAGTTATTTGATTTTGACCATTAAACATAGTTGAATTTTCGTCAATTGTCCCAAATCTACCAAAAATTTAAAATTTTGGAAACCACATTTATTTGGATCGAAACATTAAGTAGTTTGATACATAAGCTAAACATTAGGGACTACAACTGCATTTCACCCTTAAGAAAATGTACATTTATTTTATTGAAAAAAATCCATACAACTCATTTAATTAATGAGTCATATTATATAATCACTTTAACCTAAAGATCTAATAATCGTCATTTGATGTGTCTCTAAAGTTGCTTCACCAATCCAAGTTGCCAATAGATTTTTCAAATGCTTGAAATAAAAACAGTTAATATTTAAATCTCATTTACAATTATCAAATACTAGTGTGCTATGCAACAAAAAATTGTCATCACAAGTTATCAAGAGGTATTTTTGTTTTCTTTGTTTTTGCTATATTATTATTGTTATTGTTATTGTTATTATTATTATTATTATTACTATTATTATTTGGCATTGTTTGAGATTGATTGATAGAAATCGGACGTCACTTCTTTTGTTATGTCATTTTGCTCATTGATCCATACACACACACACACCAACAAATTAAGTTATGATAAGTTAATCCTACAAATAAGTCATAGCCTACCAAAAGAGTAATATTTTTTTTTAAATGTTTAACGTGTTTAGAAAGGAGTATGAGAAATATCGAGATTATCTTTGTTCTTATTGCAGAATAGAGTAAATCATCTGCCAGTACTATACTACTTCATGAAAGATTTAATTAGTACATGGTTTTCGAAAAGAAAATTGCATTCAAGGTCACCACAACAACGGGAAAAATGTTATTAGATAAATCAACAAGAAACTAGAGGTTTTGAATCCAAAACTTAGTAAATTTGAGTTTTTCAACTGAAATGTTGGTATTCATTCCACCATATGTAGGTTATCAGTTATAATGTAGTAAAAATCAAGTCAACGAACAAGTCAGGACAGACCTCTCAGTTGTATGCATCGGATCCGATTCATAACATGAACCGAGGGAAATTCAAAATCTGCGGCTCCTCTCTGTCACCTTTCTGCTCTATCTTTTGTTGACTCTGCTATTTTCTCCCTCCAAATAATAACCTAGGTTACCAATATAAAGGCAAAAATTTTTTGCATCAACTTGAGAAGTCCAAAACTTTTGTTCGAGAGAAGTTTTGGACGAAGTACTCCCACGCTTAGATATCAACTTTATGAATAATTCGATCGTGCTTTATATAACTTGTTACAGATTCCTACTTTGCACCTTCAATTCCAATTTTCAACTACACCCTAAACTTCTAGGATCAGAGGCCACATAAGTTTCAGTTTACATTAGTTTGTCCCTGAAGTGTAAATAAGTAGAAGCATGGTGTAAATAAAATGATGTACAAAGTTGCAAACGAACAAGATTGTAGTGTAAAAAATTATAAACTGACCATTTTGCTCTCAACTGATTTGAACTAGAACTTGTAAAACCCGTGATCTAAACTATTAAATCCATCCAATTTTGGTCCAATCATTAAAAGTATTAAGACAATTAATGAACTTTATGTGTGCCTCTACCACACCTCAGTGGAATGGATGAAAAAATGTTGTGGGAAACTTTCCACTTTATGCCTCAACACTTGGACATATTTCACCTCTTAGTTTTGCTTTCATCTGTTGTCATAAAAATTTTGGATCTACAATAGGCATTGATTGTATAAAATGGGTTAAATTATGATAAAAGTTTTAAATTTTGGTCTAACTATAAAATTTAATCAATTTAATTTCAATTTTTTGTATACATTAAACAATTGGAGAAATATATTATGGATGGTTTTGATTTTCAAAAATAATATTGTAATTACAGTTATTTAGGTGTAACGGAGAGAAATCCTTTCCAATTAATGGAGAGGAGCCACTATTGGCACAACATATTCAATTAAACCTTGGCTGCTTTATCCACTACAAAAATTTTTAGTGATGAATCATTGGGCTATTTTTGCTAACTTTGAATCAATCTGTCCGGCAATAATATGAGTTGTCACCGCATCCAATCTATGGAGACTTAGAACCTATGTAATATTTTTGAGTTTATATTTCTTATACTATTAGTGTAAAAAAAAATTATATGAAAGGATCTCGATGCATGCACATGTACAAAAACAGTATTTAATATTTGAATAGAAATCAGGTGTCATGCATCGAGATCTTTTGGCACAATAAAAAATATATATGCATATAAATTTAGAAAATACAATGCCTGCCAGAAACATAATAATCTTTAAAAAATGTGTAGTATAGCATTAATATATTATATGTTAATAGCATAAAAGTACAAATCATCACAGAATTGATTTAACTTTTTGGATAGGAGTTAAAAAGAGTAATATAATTGATATGAATTTGCAAAATTGATGCGTTGAACTCCAAATTATCATGGCATTTCTTAGTTTATATGATATGAACTAAATCCACAAGATTCTAATGATCTATTTATAATTGTACAAACACTAGTGATGCTACAAAGATTGAGATCAAATTCATTAATGTGGATCATCGAACAATAGAATCATAATTAGAACAGGAAAGGAAAAGGAAAGGAAAATAAAAATAAAAAACTAAGAAATAAAAACACCTAACCACAATGTCACTTTTTTGTTTATTTCTTAGTTTTAATGTACTTAATTCTCTATTTTTTTATTTATATTTTTTATGACTTTTTCTTCTTTTTGGTATTTGGGACAAATTAAGATTTATTACAATTTAATAGGTCAAAACATAGTTTTTAAAATCATCTCTTCTCTTTCCAAAGGAAAAAGAAAAGAAGAAAAAATAAAAAAAAAAGTAGTTGTGAAAGGGTAAACCTATTAGTTTATTAGTTTTTATTTGACTTTTCAATATTGACCGTTAATTTTAATGAAAAAAAACTAATGATGATATTTTAGTTCAAATTATGAGAGAGTTATATATTGGTTTCTAAACTATAGAAAATCATGTGATAAAATGTCAAATCACATGAGCGTAAAAGGTAATTTACCCTAATAAATTAGGGAGGGCAAAGTTGAAAAAGTCCCCAAATTTAAGATGAGAACACAACCATCCTCGATACCTTAAAAACAATACATACAATTAACTATTGGCTCAATATATTCAATTAAACCTCAGCCGCTTTATCCAGTACAAAAATTTTTAGCGAAGAATCATTGAGCTATTTTTCCTAATTTTGAATCATTCTGTCCAGCAATAATACGGTCTGTTACTGCAGCCATTCTGTGGAGTCTCATAACTTATACAATACTTTTTTTGAGTTTATCTTTCTTACACTGTTAAGTGTAAAATTTTTTTATATGAGTAGACCTAGACGCATGGCTTGAAAATTTAATATTTGAATAGAAATCAGCTGTCATGCATCTGAATCTTTTAGTGCAATAAAAAAATATTTTACACTTACTGTGCTAGAAAAATATATCCAATTTTTTTGTGCCAAATAATGTAATTTAAGGAGCCTAAATATCCACGTCGAGAGTAAAATAAAGAATTCAAACCGTCATCGTATCTTTAAGAAATGATATATTGTTTTAGGAATATATGTTTTTTTTTTGTTTTGAGTACCATAATGATTGCTACCTTTGAGCATAATATGTAGCATTGCAATCATGTTAAAAGGGGACATGAACTAATACCATAAGTCTCTAACACAGAGAAGGTGTAGTGTATTTTCATCTTCGAGATCCACAGTCCTTGATCTTTTGATCATCCACATTATGTTACTCCAACTTCTGTGGTGGAGTAGCCATTTGGGCCCTGTTTGCAATCAAAGGGGTACAATAGTGTTTTGTTTTGTTGGTATCCTAGTCCTTTTCCTTTCACTCCTAGAACGGTACCCCACTTATCAAATCGACTTTATTTTGTTAAAAACTTATCAAATCAGCTTTGAGAACAGAAAACTAGATCCTTTAAAGAGCCTTATCTTTGATGGATACTTGCTTCTGATTGAACATGTTACATATAATAACTTGACGGATTCATGATAAGTGTGCATTTTGAGTGTTTTAAGTGTGTTTTATTATTTAATTTTGATGTGTTTTATTTATTTTTATAGCTAATCAACTAGGTTTCTAGTGAAAGTATGCATTTTGTGGTCCAAGTGTAACAAATTGCATTTCTATGGATTAAATTTATTAAACTTCATGTTTTTGTAGGTTTCAATGATTCAATCATAAATGGAATGAACGGAGGAGATATTTGGATGAGTGTTTAATGATTTGAACTGATTTAAAGAGAATATGAAGTTTAATATGTTCATAAGAGGAAATGCAATCAAATATAAAAGAAAGGGAGTTTGACAGCTTTGACACCTGTTGATATTTCGACTATCTCGAGTTACAGGCATCGGATTGAGATGATTCTTGAGTTATTTTGAAACTAACACAGTTCTGCAATTCTTATGAAGCATAGAAACCCAGTTCATGATTTTCCTAGTCAAAATGTCAAAATACAATTGGTCATTTCTATTGTCGAAAGCTAAAATAAAGTTTTGACTAATCAAGGGTATTTTGGTCATTTATCGATGATTCTTGAAGCATTGGAAACTCAAAAGGGCTATAATTTTTATGTTTTGTAAAAGAGTTAGTTCAACCTTCATCATCAAAAAAATAGCAGTGGAAATTGGTGCAAAAACAGAGTAAAGTTGAAAATTAACCAGAAGTGAGAAAATCTGCAAAAGAGGCAAAACGTGGGGTAATATGCGACCTTATGCTGGCGTTTTTAGAGGTCACGTATTCTTCAATTGCAGCTACAACTTGCTCATCAACTTGTTCTGCATTCACACAACTTCTTTAGCTATTCACCAACTCAAAATTTCGGTTGTAGCTGTAAAGAAAAGTGTAGTGACTTCAAGAAACAACTTCTGATGATTTCAAGAGATAAAATTGCTAACTAGAAACAACTCACTTTGAGTCTCTATAAATAGGGCCTTTGTTGAGTTTTTTTCATAACTTTAGAAGGTTAGAAACACTATCAAATGTAGTCTTCACTAGTTTTTTTTAGTTCATTAATATAGTATAGCTAGTGTAATTTATCCATATTGTACTTGTAGTTAGATTTGGATGAAGTATTGAGAAACAAATATGGAGAGTTGAAACTCATGTGACAAGGGTGACCTCTCTCCTATCACTTTCTCTTTTGCATTTGATTTCATGTTTAGTTATAATATAAGTTTGGATTTTATCATATTTTGCTAAAGTTTATACCTAGAGTTATGGATAAACTTTTATATCTTGTTAGTGATGTTTAATTGATTATTTGATGATATTATTTTGATCAAGTTATTTATCACTTTTGTTTATCTAACAATGATTAACTAGCCATTAATTATGATAATGTTAATGTGTTAAGTTTGCAATAAGAATTGGGATTTAACACTAGTTCAAGAAAGTGCTAAACCTAGAGAGTACACTCACGAGAGTAGAGATACACCTTTGTGACTTTAGTGGCTTGTTCCATATAATTTCATAGAAGAAATGAGTTTATGATTAATTTCATAACCACGAGAGTAGGTATAGTTTAACTATAAGTATAATTGATTCACTACGAGAGTAGGTTTCACATATATTAGAAAATTACACTATAATTAACCAAGATAATAACATTCAATTAACTAATAATTTCACTTATAAGAATAGAAAGGAATTCCATAGCCCTAAAATACTGTAGCAATGAAATCAAATAGAAAGAAAAGTCTTTAATGTTTAGGTGAGGGTATATAATTAGCATTTCGGTTGAAGCTATTACAATTTGTGATTTCCCTTGGTTTTTTGCTTTATACGAAAGATTATGTTGTTTAACAAGATATATTTAAACCACAAAGATTTTTATGTGGATACCAATTTTATTCCAAATATTATTTTGTTTGCATCGTAAACACGTTTTCCAATCAATTTTTTAACTTCTCAAACATTTTTTTTTATCTCACGTCTATTACCTCACAAAAAGTGATACAGTAATTATTTTAAAATAAAAATCATTCAAAACGTCCCTTACATTTCGCCAAATGAATTTTTTTCATTTTTCACTTTTAAAATATTAACTTCATTTTCCTTGCAAATTCAAGTCAGTAAAATTCGATTCTAACCTAAGTTTCCAATCATTTTTAGCCTGAAATTAACACGTGACCCACATGTAGTCATATTTTATAGGAAAAATCGTTTAAAATATCCCTCACATTTTGTAAAATAACTTTTTTTGTCCCTCACTTTTAAAAGTGTAATTTTACGTCCCTTACAAATTCATATTGGTCAAATTTGATCCCTACCTAGACTTACGACTAGTTTTTGGCAGGAATCCATCACGTACCTTGTACGTGATCATTTTTTAAGAGCAAAATTGTCAAATTAATTTTACACAATTCGATCGATGGTCCCTTATATTTCACAAAATAAATTTTTTTGTCCCTCACATTTCACAAAATGAATTTTTTCATCCCTCATATTTTACAAAATAATTTTTTTCATCCCTCATTGATCATGTGTATGAATAGTTTTTTCTAAATCTATATATGTATCTATTTAATTTCACTTGAATAATACAAATAGCACGGGGTATAACTACAATTAGCTCATTTAGACGAAATCAAATAATTTCGACATTGTCGAGTGTTTATATCGAATTAAATTTGGATAAAAAAATAATCAAAGAAAAAGTATGACAAAAAGAAGTAAGTAAATGGCACTTTCAAATTTTAAGACAATCACAAAGTAAGTAATTCAATTATTGATCTTAAAGGTGGCGAGTAGAAATTTCAAATTTAAACTGCAATTCGTTAGTATGACTATAGAATTCGAATTAGGACCCATTAATTAGATTGTCTTATTATACAACTCAATAAATAAATTATTACTAAAAGAGTAAAAGCCACAAATATTAAACAAATTCACATGGTGAAATCAAATAAATATATTTATGGGTTTAAAATAAAATTGTTAGTTTTAAACTCATGTATATATCTATTGAATAGCATGTATACAATTACAATTAACCTATTTGGGTGAAATCAAATAGAGATATATTACATGCTATTCGTATTATTCATGTGAAATTAAATAGATATATACGTGGATTAAAAAAACTATTCCTACACATAGTCAATGAGGATAAAAAATTAATTTTATAAAATATGAGAAAAGAAAAAATTCATTTTGTGAAATGTAAGGGACAAAAAAATTCATTTTGCGAAATATGGGGGACCATGGATCAGATTATAAAGTTTGATTTGATAATTTTGCTCCTAAAAAATAATTACGTGCAAGGTACGTGATGGATTCCGACTAAAAACTAGTCGAAAATCTAAGTAGGGATCAAATTTGATTAATGTGAATTTGTAAGGGACGTAAAATTACACTTTTAAAAGTAAGGGATGAAAAAAGTTATTTTACAAAATGTGAGGGATGTTTTGAATGATTTTTCCTATTTTATATACAAAAAGGTCATATCTAACACTTTTGGTGGCAAAAACGAATATGAATTGGGTCAACTCTCACTTGTTTAGGAGAAAAATTGGATATGGTATGGGTTAGATCTTACTTTTTTTGAGACAAAAATGAATGTGGATCAGCTTATTTATTAACTACAAATAGGATCTAATTGTTTTACCCCCAAAAAAATAATTATGTACGGGTTACATAAAGGATTCAGGATAAAAAGTAGGCGAAACTTGGGTTAGAATCAAATTTTGCTAACTTAAATTTATAAGGGATATAAAGTTAATATTTTAAAGGACAAATTATACTTTACCCCCTGTGATTTAGTATTTTCTACATAACCTCCCTATAGTTTCAAAAGTTATACATGACCTCCACATGATTTGGATTAAAATATCAAAGTGATGGAAATGAGATTATTCGTAACGGAACTTTTAAAAATATCGAAATTACCCTTATAAATACATGGCACACTAACTTCGTATGATTTTATGTTTTACTAGATAACTCTCTTATGATTTAATACTTTACCATATAACCCTCTTATGATTATCAAAATATACAAATAATCCCCTTTGATTATTAAATAATTTTCAACTTTACATAAGAATATTTTTGACATTTTAGGTGACTCCGTTACGAATGATCATTTTCGTTATTTTGACATTTTAATCCAAATCATGAGTGGTTTATGTATAACTTTTGAAACCATATGGGGGTTAAGTAAAAAAAAACACTAAACCACAGGGAGGTAAAGTGTAATTTACCTTATTTTAAAAGTGAATGAAAAGAAATTTATTTGGCTAATTGTGAATGAATTTTTGAACAATTTTCCGTGTTCTAAACAATATTTCAAATAATCTCCTATCCAAGCACTTCAATTATTTACACTTTTAGAGCATTCCTTCAGTTTAACAGTTCTGTAACACTTGCCACTGATATGTATTCTATAAAACCATGTTGAAAGTGAAAATGTTCCAGAACTGTCCTTTCATGGATAGCAACTAGAGTTGCAAACGAATCGAATCGCTTGTGAGCCGATCTCGAGCTGCTCGAATACAAGCTCGAGTTGAGTTCAGTCAGTATCGAACTCCAGTCGAATTCGAGCTAATCAAGTCCAACTCGAGCTCAAAAATTCTAAATTTGTTAGCTCGCGATCGATTATATATTGTTTATTTTTTATTTTAATAGTAAAATTACATATATATCTCTTATATTTTATTATTTGTTAAGAAAAATTATTATTTTATTTAATTTTAAAAATAAAATAATTATTTTTTATTTTTTAATCTTGAGCTCGACAAATAAATAAAATAATTATTTTTTATTTTTTAATCTCGAGCTCGACTCAAATTTGAGTCAAGCGTGAGTTCGAACTTGATATTTTGAGTTCGTCGAACTCGAGTTTCGAAAAATTAACTTGTCGGTCGGTTCAATTAGGTCAAAACTCAACTCAACTCCCCTCGTTTGCACCCCTAATAGCAACAGACCAAAAGTTTCATAAATTTGTTGTCCTCAGTAATCAAGATCACATGTGCTTTACCTTAAACCAATATGTAGTCTCGTCCTACAATGCCTGTTGGACAAATTAACCTTATCATTCTCTATTCTTTTTTTTTTTATGAAAACGTTAGGAATTGTATTAGAAACAAAACAAACTATACAACTTGAGCAACAACCCATATGGAGCTTTACAGTAGTGTTGTTCGACACTGAGGACTTAGATATTCCTCATCTTGCACTAAAGTAGTAGCATACTTGCTAATTCTTCTTCCTAAAGTAGTAGCATACTTATATTTGTCCCTATTTGTAATTGTGAAATTCCTTTCCTCACCAGTCTCTTTGAGCCGTCTACGATAGCTTGCACTAATACTTAGTCAACATCACGTAGAAGCATGAATTGATTGATTGTTGGTCCCCTCACAAACAATGTAAATAACTTATAAATGAGAGTTGTGTTCCTGAAATCTAGTACTATGGAGTTGTTCTTCATTGTTTTAAACTTTACAAATGGCTAATTAACATAATCAGTAAAAATTATTATTTGGTAGATGCTATGTGTCAGGAACAACAAAGTATACGTCGTCGTTTAGTGAGTTTTATTTTAGGAGATGCAATTGCTATAGAAACGGTGTCGCATTACTTAAAGGAGTTAGTTAGTCTGTTGCATCAGGTTATAAATAAGGAGCTCTGTGATTGGTCAGGGCATCTGAGTTGTAATAACAGAATTCTGTTAACATTTCCTTTCTCTTTTTTCTCGCATCTCCCTCTGATTCTCTCTCTCTCTTCTCCATTTCCCTCCAATTCCCAAATCTGATTAATCCAGGCCCTGACAAAGTGGTATCAGAGCTGCCGATCCTTGGTAGCTCCAATGGCAGAAGGAACTCGCCTAAAATCCTTGGAGGAACATGTCAAGAAACAGGAAGCGAGATTACAAGAGGCTATGGAAGCATTTCACTCTTCTCAGTAACAATTTTGAACTGATTTTGGTAGCGAGATTAGGGTGGAAATGGAGAATTCCAACATGAAGTTGGAGAGGGTGGAGGCATCGATGAGCGGATTGGAGCAGAAATTCAACTCTTTCTTGCAGATGATGATGAACAGAGAAAAGAGCACTGTGGAGGAGGCAAGAGAGAGGCCACTGCTACCGACACCACCGCCTCAACAAAGGATCAACAAGGAAGACGAAAGCAATGGAGGCTTCACCAGAGGAGAAGAAGGTAGGATTTGTGTACCTAATCCTCCAAAACTAGAGCTACCTCTTTTCTATGAAGAGAATCCGCAGGAATGGCTAAGGAAATGTAATAAGTATTTTCTGAATTACCAAGTTCCTGAGAGCCAGAAGGTAGATTAATTGAAATGTTTTTAGAGAGGAAAGCAGATAGATGGTTCCAAGGCCTTAAATGGAAAAGACAAGCCTCGGTTGGAAGGAATTTGAGGAATCCTTGTGCAAGAGGTTTGGTAACAAAATTTGCAAAGATATAGTGGAAGAATTTAACAAGATTCAGCAGAATGGGAGTGTTGAGGACTATCAGGAAAAGTTTGAGAAGCTCAAGCCTTTAATGTTGATGAAAAATCCCCAATTAGATGAAGGCTACTTTGTGTCAAGCTTTATTAGTGGACTTAAGGAAGAAATTAAACCAATCATCAGAATGCTTAAACCTACAGAGCTGTCTGCTGCCTATGAGATGGTTCAATTGCAGGAGTACTCCTTGCAGTTGCAGAACAAACAAGAAAAGGAATTACAGAAAAGTCTAGTGGAAAATAAGTTTGGCATGCATAAAAGTCAGCCTCCAAATACAAACTCAGGAAATCTATACAGAATTCCCCCTGTTAGCCAGCACAAGTTCTCCAGTGCAAGAAAGGCAACTCCAGATAATAACTCCACCAGAGGATTTCACCACAGGAAATTCAGTATAGAAGGAACAATAGATTGTGCTTTAAGTGTGGGGAGAAGTATGGAGCAGGACATCAGTGCAAGATGGGACACTTAAACTTCTTCATTGGGGATGAAGAAGAGGACACAGAATTTGAGGATGCAGTGGGGGAACAGGATGAGCACACTGGGAATCCAAGAACTGTTATGGAAATGTCCTTACATATATTGTCAGAATCTCTCAAGAGGAAAACTATCACGATCACAGGGCAACTGGATGGAGAGGAAGTGGTAATCCTGGTGGATACAGGGAGTTCTGACAGTTACATTAACAGTGAGTTGGTCATTGCACTAGACATTCCCTATAGAATGGTTTCACCCTTCTCTGTCATTGTTAGGAATGGAGCATGTGTAACCAGCAAGGCTATCTGTCCCAGGGTCAGATGGGAAGTCAATCAACACAAATTTGGCTTTGATCTGAAGGTGATGCAACTGAGTGGCTGGCATATTATGCTGGGAGTGGATTGGATGACTCATTTTAGTCCTATCACGTTTGATTTTCACAACCTCGGAATCTCTATGAAGTATCAAGGAGAAATGGTTCATCTGCAAGGGAGTTCAGAGGATTGTGAGCTGGATCTGATCAGGGGCAAGGATCTTAGGCACTTCATAGAGTACAAGAAAAAGTACTTTGCTATAAGAACCATGGAGACAGACATGGCCTCAACAAGTGCCTCAAAAAAGACAGGAGAGGATCAGCAACCTCAGGAGATCAGAGACTTACTGGAGGAATTTTCAGTTGTCATTCAGCAACCTGTATCCTTACCACCTGCCAGGGCATGTGACCATGCAATTCCCTTGAAGCCAGGAGCTCAACCATTCAAGTTAAAGCCCTATAGATACCTCCATTCCCAGAAGAATGACATTGAAAAACAAGTTACAATGATGTTCCAACATGGAATTGCAAGGAACAGCAACAGTCCATTTGCATCACCAGTTTTACTGGTCAAGAAGAATGAAGGTACTTGGAGATTCTGTGTGGATTGCAGGAAACTGAATGCGATCACCATCAAGGATTGCTATCCCATTCCAAATGTGAACGAGCTGCTGAATGAATTAGTTGGATCCAAGTATAAGTCTATGTTGGATTGGACAGCAGGATACCATTAGATAAGAGTTAAGCCTCAAGATGTACACAAGACAGCATTTCAGACTCATTGTGGCCATTATGAGTTTTTAGTCATGCCCTTTGGCTTAACTAATGCTCCTGCAACTTTTCAGTCCTTAATGAATCAAGTTTTCCAACCTTACCTGAGGAAATTTGTTTTAGTCTTCTTTGATGACATTCTGATCTACAGTAAGACACGGGAACTACACTTGTGGCACCTGAGGATAGTTCTAACTATACTCCAAGAAAATCAGTTGTTTGCCAAAAGATCCAAATATTCATTTGCACAGACTAGAGTGGATTATTTGGGACACACCATCTGAGAAGAAGGAGTTAGCATGGATTCTTCCAAAGTGGACAATATTGTGACCTGGCCTACATCTCAATCAGTGAAGGACTTAAGGGGATTTCTTGGACTCGCAGGGTACTACAGAAGATTCATTAAAGATTATGGGATTATGTGTAGACCACTGACAGAGCTACTGAGGAGGATGCATTTGTCTGGATTGACACAGCTCAGAAAGCCTTTGACTTGCTCAAAAGGGTAATGACCTTAGCTCCAGGACTCAAATTGCCTGACTTTAAGCAGCCATTTGTGGTAGAGACTGATGTGAGTGGAGGGGGAATTGGAGCTGTACTCATGCAGGAGGGGCATCCTATTGCATTTCTCAGTAAATCACTGAGTCTAAGGAATTTAGGACTGTCTGCCTATGAAAAATAATTGTCGGCATTAGTGATGGTTGTGACAAAATGGAGACATTACTAGTAGGCTACCATTTCATCATAAGGACTGACCATTAGTCTTTAAAATACTTGCTGGATCAGAAGTTGACAACAGCAATACAGCACAAGTGGTTAACTAAGCTCTTGGGACTGGATTATGAGATTCATTACAAACGGGGCAGTGAGAACTTGGTAGCTAATGCATTGTCAATAAGAGCTGCAGTGGGAAGTGAGGAGGAACACAGGACAAGAACCTGCCTGGCTTTAACTACTGTTAAGCCAGTATGGATGACAGAATTGATCAGAAGTTACGAGAAAGATTCTCAGTGTTAGGAGTTGGTTACCAAGCTGATATTGGAACTTGAATACCCAAATCAGTACCAACTAAGTGATGGTATTCTCAGGTATAAGGGGAAGCTCTATGTGGGGTCAAGTAATGGAATCAAAGAGCAGATCATAGAGGCCTTGCACTCTTCTGCTGTTGGAGGCCATTCAGGACAGAGAGTGAGCTGGCACAGAATCAGTAGTATATTCTACTGGCCTGAATTGAAATAGGATGTTAGGAGATTTGTGCAGACCTGTGATAACTGTCAGAGGAATAAAGCTGAGCACATTCAGTATCCTAGACTTTTGCAACCTCTCCCCATACCCAGCCAAGCATAGACACACATCTCTATGGATTTCATAGAGAAACTACCACATTCACAACACTTTGATACCATTCTGGTGGTAGTGGATCGACTCACCAAATACAGCTACTTCCTGTTGCTTACTCATCCTTTTTCAGCCAAGCAGGTAGCACAAGTTTTACTTGATCAAGTGTACAGGCTTCACGGATTACCTGAAACTATAGTTACAGATAGAGACAAAATCTTTACTAGCAACTTCTGGAAGGAATTATTTCGATTGGTGGGAGTAAATTTGTGCTACAGTTCTGCACACTATCTAGAGACAGATGGTCAAAGTGAGAGAGTTAATCAGTGTGCAGAGGCATATTTGAGGTGCATTACTGGAGAGTTTCCAAGTCAGTGGAGTAAATGGCTTCCCCTGGCGGAATGGTGGTACAATTCCGCTTATCACTCAAGCTTAAATGTGACCCCTTTCGAAGCTCTCTACGGCTACAAGGTGTTACCCTTGCCAATGGGTCCCTATTGTGACTCTATAATTCCTACAGCAGCTCAAGCACTCCAGGACAGAATGAGAATCTCAGCCAGTATTAGGGAGCATTTGCTTAAAGCTCAACAGCGAACAAAATACTTTACAGATAGGCATAGGACTGAGAGAAGTTTCGAAGTTGAGGATTTGGTGTTCCTCAAGCTGCAGCCGTATAGGCAGCAAACCATAGCCATTTGGAAGAAGCTTAAGCTCGCAGCAAAGTTTTATGGGCCTTTTGAGGTGGAAGAAAAGATAGGTGAGGTTGCTTATAAACTCAAATTGCCTCCCGCAGCTAAGGATACATCCAGTGTTTCACATGTCTCTACTGAAGAAGAAAATTGGTCCATCCCAGCAAGTCTCCACTACATTACCAGAGTTCAATTTGCAGGACCAAAGTCTCTTAATGCCAGAAATGATCTTGAAGAGACGAGCTGTTCTAAGGAAGGGAATGCCTGTGGTACAATATCTGATCCAGTGGCAACAATTGGAGTATGATGAAGCGTCCTGGGAAGATAAAGATTTTATTGAGCAACAATTTCCTGAATTTAAGACTTGCGGACAAGTCTAAACTGAAGAGGGAGGCAATGTCAGGAACAACAAAGTATACGTCGTCGTTTAGTGAGTTTTATTTTAGGAGATGCAATTGCTATAGAAACGTTGTCGCTTTACTTAAAGGAGTTAGTTAGTCGGTTGCATCAGGTTATAAATAAGGAGCTCTGTGATTGGTCAGGGCATCTGAGTTGTAATAACAGAATTCTGTTAACATTTCCTTTCTCTTTCTTCTCGCATCTCTCTCTGATTCTCTCTCTCTCTTCTCCCTTTCCTTCCAATTCCCAAATCTGATTAATCCAAGCCCTGACACTATGTTAGCACAAAAAGTCATGCAGCGAAAAGTAATGATCATATTATATTTGACAAACCAAGAAAAGAATGAGCATTCTTCCGAGGCCAAAAATAATATAGGTTTGGACGCTAATTCCTACTATGAACAAGCCGAAAATATAAGAACAAAGGCAACGGGCATGGGAGGAATTGAAATAGTATAAATCAATTTTCCTCAATCTACGAACGTGGACTTCAAGTCCTTGAATAGAGAAACAGAACCATAAAACCTATTCTAATTCTAATTCTAAAACACAATTCTATTTCCTAAATTAATGACACCAATTCTAATCTAATTACCAAATAAAAATTCAACTTCTAAAACAACTAAAATCCCAAATATTCTAAATAGCTTGATTTATTTATTTATTTACTGCCAACATTGTCTCCCTTAAACCAAACTCCTCATGCAGTCAATTCCGATGTCATCTCTAACTTGAATTGCCATTGCAACCTCTGTAGCAGTATAACTCACATGCAACTCTAATTTAATTTTTATATTTCATCTTCACTAGTGAGAGTAGAACATGCTTGTACTTTGCACACAATTCAGTAGCTAGTCTCACTTGATCAAAAACTCATCTATGTTGACCCATTCACTGTTAAAGCCTCCATTTTCATGATAATCATCCACACAATTTTCAAACAATACTTCATGCCTTTCTTTTCATCAACAATTTCCAATTTCATAATTGTCAATGGATTCATCCACCCAACAAGTATCAATGATTTCTTTTACATCTTTATCCACAATCAAATTAATGCACTGACTAATTCTTCTTCATCAATCACCCAAACAAAGTATGTAAATCATAATTCTTAATCGTAACAAAAATTTCACAAATACTTTTTGCATCATCAACAAACACAACTTTTTCCAAATTAAACTCCCATGTTAAATCAAGTTTTGACTTATGAACAGGCTCATAATCAAGTTCTATCAATATATAGTAGTGGTTTAACTAAAAACATTTAGGTGATTGAGAATTAATAAAGAGTCTCATATAATATTCTTCAACCATGGATTTTTGCATAATCCTGACCAAAAAAAAAAAACTTTCTCTTCTTTTTATTATCTTCTTTTAACAAACCATAGAAAGAATTTATTTTAAAAATATCACCCCAACCACACTTTTTGAGATATTTCTCCATTATTAGCTCCCATTCTCGTCTTTCTTCAATAGTACTTAGTATGCGCAAAATTTTAATTTTACACCATTGACAATTCTCTCTCCATTTCAACTCGAAACCATTTACGTACCTTCGCAAGTGCTTTTTTTTTCCTTCCTTCTTAAATTTCTTGGCCTCCCAAGTTTCAGGCTTGATCAAGTTCCACTGTAGACAATTCAACAATTTGGCAATATCTTTTTCCTTGATCAATGCACCATACCAACAATCTTGACAGAGTTCCTCAGTTTTGGTTGCAGTTTTTTTTTATTATTTGTTGTTGATCATATTTTACAATAGGTTTGTAACTGAAAAGAGCAATTTGGATCTTATATTAGGTGAAATATATATAATGATACACTATTTTTTTATGCTATATGTGATTTAATCTCTGATAATAAATAGTAAATTCTAGTGTTTTTCTTTAATATGTGGATTGGTATTAGATTAACTAAATAATATAATAGTTGAAGGGCAATGGTGAAATTATGTTATCTTCTCTCTCCTAATATCATTTTTTTTTATTGCTAGTTGGATCTAGATGTTATAAGATAATAAATCTCAAAGGAGGCTAGTATAATTTTTGAAACTAAAAGGGAGACCAATGAAATACCAGTAAGCAACCTCAAGGGAGGTTTCTGAAATTACGCCTTTCCTAATTTCAATCAACAAACCAGTAGCCAAAGAGCAACGCTCATGGTTCAATCCTTCAATATACAAATACTGTACCACAATCTCTACGCCCTTCTATGGCACACCTACAATATACAAATACTCTACCACAATCTCTATGCCCTTCTATGGCACAGGGTTCTCTATCACAAACTTTATACACCCTCCAGGCACCACAGACACTCTAGAATCAAACTCTGGAGTAATAACCATAGTATATTTGACAAACCAAGAAAAGAATAAGCGACCTTCCGAGGCCAGAAATAATATAAGTTTGGACACTAATCTTACTATGAACAAGCGGAAAATATAAGAACAAAGCCACAGATCTATTAATCACAAAAGGAAAATACAAGAACAAAGCCACTGATCTATTAATCACAAAAGGCAACAGGCACGGGAGAACTTGAAATAGTATTTCATTGACAAACCAATTTTCCTCAATCTACAACCATGGTCTTCAAGTCCTTAAATAGAGAAACATAACCATAAAACCTATTCTAATTCTAATTCCAAAACACAACTCTATTTCCTAAACTAACTTTAATGCCACTTCTAATCTAATTACCAAACAATAAATGTTCTAAAACAACTAAAATTCTAAATAGCTTGGTTTATTTTTTCGTCAACATGCTAGATGTTGGATTTTGTACTTACAATAGATCTAAATATAATAAAAAATAAAAATATTACAAATAAACTGTTTTTAGAATCAGAATCTAAAATCGGGTGAAATGATCAAATGGAAACAGCCAATATGTACCTAAAAACCTTATATGAGGGCAAGGTTGCTCATTTGTTGTTCACGTTTTAATTCTTAGTTTCATCTTTAAACTGTGTAGAAATTAGTTAAGTATGATGTTGATGTTGATTGTTGTATTCATGGTGTTTGCCATCCATTGGCCCTTATCTTCAAATTACTCAGTCCTATATACCTCTCCAGTTCTGTGGGCAATCGACAAATGAAAGAGATTGAAACGAAAAGGGGACATCATAGTCTTCTATATCTCTCTTTTCTGATTTCTTTTTCCCCTTTTCAATATTTGAACTGAAGAATCTTTTCCCCTGACAAAGAGTTTCACAAGCAGAATCCATCCGTCTTGCACAATTGCTGGCGTATCAGCAGCAGCTATGCAAAAAATAGTCAGCTGTGCACTTCATCTTTTACTCATCATCTCATTAACTTGCCTGCCATATGAAGCTGCTGCCTCTGTAGCAACGGTTGCCCTGAAAAATGCGGCAATTTAACCATTCCCTATCCATTTGGCATTGGTAAAGGCTGCTTCCTCAACGAACTATTCAAAATTACCAGCAACACTTCCTCGCATTCTGCTAAGCTATCATGTTATGGGACCAAGGTAAATGAGACCAAAGATAATTACAATATTGTTCCGGACATAACAATTCCTATCATCTACAACAGGTCGTCTGGGCAAAACTTGTACAAAGGACCTAATGGTTGGGGTGACGCAGGGAATTATTTCAGCTTTTCAGGAACCAGATATAAATTTGTATCTATAGGATGCGATATCTATGCTTATATTACTGACTCAAACACTAAAGAGCTCGTCAGTGGATGTCCATCTCTCTGCAACAATTCACAGATCAGTAGAATCAGTCCTCCTTCAACTTGCTCTGGAAATGGATGTTGGACCACAATAGCCAAAGGTCTAAACAATATATCAATTTGGGGGCATACCATGAATACCGATTACAGATCGTGGGGATCTAATATCTGTAGTTTATCCATGATTGTAAAAAAGGAGTTTAATGAATTCCATCAGTTTAACCTTTCCAGGTGCAATGATGATTGTATGGTTTCAATTGTACTTGACTGGGGAATTCTAAATGTCAGTTGCCATGAAGCTGTGAAAAGAAGAGATTATATATGCGGCCAGAATAGTAAGTGCTCTAGTTCAACCAAAGGAGTTGGATATCAATGTACTTGCTTGCCAGGTTATCAAGGGAATCCTTATCTGCCCGATGGATGCAAAGGTAATCTGGCCATGAAACTGTTGCAACAATGATCCAACTACAGAAAGTTCTTTGTTACCCGTGCATACATATCCTTTTCATCACAAAACTTGCTAAAGATAATTTCTAACTTAGTTGTGGTAGGCATATTTTTATCCGAATCAAGATCCAGAAAGAAAGAAGTTTTCCAATCACTGAGTATACTCTTGGATGTCCCCAAGTAATCCATATCTTGTCTTTGTTTAAGATGAAAAGTAATTAGCATTTTTAAAGTAATATTTCGATTTATACAGCCACAACTAATTTGTCAAATGTTTTCTCTGCAAGATTAAAATCTTGACGTCCGCATTTATAAGTCACTCCCAACATTTCTCTGCTAAACTATGTTACATTAGACCAGGCAATCAGTTGAATTAACTCCTTTTCTGTCTTAAATATCAACGAGTGATGAGTGTCGGATTCCAGAAAGGAACAATTGCACATCAAACTTTATTGCCATAATTTGCATAATGTCAGGGACAAATAAGGAGTCGCAAAAAATGTTAACGATTTCTTTTTTTTTTTTTTTGGTGCGTCCAAACTTGATTAAAGATATAAATGAGTGTGAAAATCCTGGAAGTTTCAAGTGCCCCAAGGGTGCCATCTGCGTTAATTCTCCTGGAAGCTATTTCTGTACCTGTCCATCAGGTTATCACAGAAGTGTTAGCAGCTCAGGCCCATCCGGACAGGCATGCTTGCAAGATAGATCAAACCAATCAATGATTAAGTTCATTTGTTTAGGTAAATTTTCTCAGTATCCACCCCTTTTAATTCTTTCGAGTAGCCAGATTCTTTCATGAATCCTTCTCATGGATATATTTTACTTGAAAGGTGTGGGACTTGCAATTGACTTTGCTGTCAAAGCAGCAGCTTGCTTCTGGCTGCACCAAAAACACAAGAAAATAGAAGAAAACAAATCTAAAAAGAGGTTCTTCAAGAGAAACGGTGGTTTACTGCTGCAAAAACAGCTCTCTTCAAGTAAGGGAAGTTTATTAGGCACTAAGATTTTCAGGGTCGAGGAACTGGAGAAGGCAACAGACGATTTCAATGAAAGTCGTGTTCTTGGCAAAGGAGGACTTGGTACTGTGTATAAAGGAATGCTTCTGATGGAACTATTGCAGCTGTGAAGAAACCAAACAAAATTGATGAGAATCAAGTGTCACAATTTGTCAATGAAATCCTTGTTTCTTTCAAAGATAAACCACAGGCACATAGTAAAGTTGTATGGTTGCTGTTTGGAAACCGAAGTTCCATTACTTGTCTATGAATATGTGTCCAATGGCAGCCAGCCCTGACGGTGAAATGCTTTCTTGGGATAACCGTTTAGTCATTGCTACAGAAATTGCTGGAGCATTCCCTTATTTGCACTCCTACGCTTCTGCAGCAATTTTCCACAGGGATATAAAGTCGAGCAATATTCTGTTAGATGAGAAATACAGGGCTGTTGTCTCTGATTTCAACATTTCGAGGTCAGTTCCCATTGATAAAACACACTTAACTACAGTGGTTGGAGGCACAATCGGACACTTGGACCCTGATTACTTCAGTACAGGGCCACTTAATGATAAATATGATGTTTATTCTGCAACGGATCTTCTGTCCCATACTTTATGTCATTCTCTGTCCCACTTTTTATTCCATTGCTATTTCTCCTATATAAATATCATGTTTTAGTTCTTTTTTATTTCCTTAAAATCCAATAACTATTAATTGAATAAAAAATAAATACAACAGCTTCAAAAAAGTAATATATATAGTAGAAAATTAAAAAATACAGCAGAAAATTCATAAAAAAAATCTCATTTTTTATGAATTTTGATTTTTTGAGTTTGTTAAATTTTTTGTATTACTCAGTTAATAGTTATTGGATCTTAAAGAAACAAAAAAGAACTAAAACATGATATTTATGTAGGAGAAATAGCAATATAATAAAAAGTAGGACAGAAAATGGCGTAAGGTGTGGAACAGAAGATCCGTTGGCTGTTTATTCCTTCGCGGTGGTTCTTGCTGAACTAGTAACAGGGCAAAAGGTTATCCCTTCAAGTAATTCGGATGAAGGTTTGGTCATCAAATTTCGGACATCTATGAAGGAAAATCGATTGCTTGAAATTGGAGACAAGATAGTTGCAGATGAAGGCCGAGCATAGGAGATTATAGCAGTTGCTAAGCTTGCAAAAAGATGCCTAAAACTTAATGCCCGGAAAAGGCCATCCATGAAGGAAATAGCAGCAGAACTTGAACAACCGGAGAGGACAAGAAAAAGTTCACTGGGTACAGGAAGTTTTCAGGATGGTTATTGCTCAGTGAGTGAAAGATCTTACAATCACAATCTTGACTACATCATAGAAAATGACCCTTAGATTTACTAGATAATCTATTAACCTTGTGCTTATATTTTAGTACTCTTATGGATATAGTGGGCAGTGATGTTTACATAGGTGCGATTTATTTCCAAAGATAGTGAGAAATGTTTGTGCTGTAATAGGTATTAAAGTGCACTATACATGTCAAATTGAGATTTTTAGAAAAAATAACTTAACTGGAAAAATCTTATTGTCCAAATTTGTATATCTAATCTAAACTGTCCCAAGGGAATTGCTTCCCCAGCCACAGTGTAGTGCTAATTTTCACAAAATGGATTAGAAGTAATTTTCTCATTTATGGAGAAAACCTGATTTCATCGACTACAAGTAGGGATGCAATTTAGATCAGATATTTGTAAAACTGGTTGATATCCAAATTTGAGAAGTTGGTAAAACAAGTTTGGGAATGGAATTCAATTCAAGAACTACAGATTATCTGTCAAATTACCGAATTTTATATGTTTTGTATCCTTACTAATGAATTATATTTTATACTAACCTACTAATAAATAGAGTTATAAGTCATAACTTAGAACTTGTGCTACTATAAAATTTTGGATGTTACCTTATTACTAGGTTTGGTCTTGTCCCTTTTAAAATGGAAGGCCAAATTGCAAGTCTAGATCTTGCCCCTTCCAAAATTGAGTGCTAAAAGTACTTTTGAGACTTTTGCTTCGGTGAATATCATCTCATAAAATTAGGAGTGGAGCTTTTGATCTTCAAAGCATTTTTAGCAGAAGTTTAAACTTGATGCTTTTAAAATAGCTTTTGTGATTTAAAAAATAAAATATTAAATTTAATCATTTTATATTATATTATGAATCAAATAAAAAGATAAATACATTTAAAATTTTTCAAATTACATATTATCTAATACAATAAGTATTTATTGAATTATATATCTAAACAATATACTTAAAAATATTTAAACACTGAATAAATACTTTTATCAAAAATTCCGTTGATGAAATATTTTTCACTAAACTACCGCAACTCCAAACGGATCTTTAGTCATTTCTACCTTTTGTATTCAAGATTTGTCCGACAAAATGGAACTTCAAAATGTAGGATTCTAGACAAACTAAGATATACCAATGAGTTTGAACATATCACATTCCTGATGCGAACTTGTGCAACTCATCTTGTGATAAATTATAACTCGATCTAAAATGCCATGAATTGCTGAGTGTGTTGCTGTCCCAAATTTCAAAATTTTGACCAAATCATGACCGGCAACCTACCCAAACAATTGAAAGTTTGAGTCCATGTTCCTTCCAAGAACTGGACTCAACGAAACTTTCACCTACTCAACCATTTCTACCTTTGCTGTTTAGATTTGGCCAATAAAGTTAAAATTCAAAATGTGTGGTTCAAGACAAGTCGATATTTACGAGTGAGTTTGAAATTTCACATCCGTGATACAAATATTTATAAATTAGCAACTCCGTTGAAGGTGTCACGAATCATAAAGAGCAACGTTCTCATCTTACATTTTCATTGAACTTTTTTCTTTTCTGATCCCTTAAATTGTTAAGAAGCCCGGGCAAGAATTTTAAGTCCCTCTTCGGTGCTAGGTTGGAGGGTTCTAGTCCCTCACCGACATATTGAGCCCTCCACTACTCAAGGGCGGGTTAACCATTACCGTTCACATACCAAGAGGTAAAAGAGAATAAAGCCCACCAAGTCTGAACCAGCGATGGATTGAATGGTTCGATCGGAAAGAATATAAATGAAAGATATTGGGTTCGAGTATTTTCACTTACACATAAAAAAAAAAAAAAAAAAAAGCGAACAAGTGCTAGTTAGGGGTTTGAACCAATATTGTTGATTTGTAGCACAAAACTACTTTGGCCAAAAATCGGTTAAAACAGTGACCCGAATTAATTGGTTGACTTGATTTTCAAACTTTTCTTTTTGGTTTTTCCCAAACATAATTTGAGTTACCTAAATTGTAAAACTTTCATTAATTAATAGAAATAAAATAAAATAAAATAACCTACTTAGTGTAATCACTAAAATCACTTGCTTCTCTAAATGATTTCTAAATCAAGAAGATTTCACCCTTATTATCTTATCAAATAAGTATCAGTGATTCCAACTTACATTAATTTGTTTTAATTTAATTTTTTAAATAGTTTTGGAGAATAGATATATTTTTACCCATGAATTTAGATTTTTATATATAATTTCTAGGTGTATATTTGATTGCAAGTCTAATATTTTTGGAACAATTTGTTTGGTTGGTGATATAACCAATAACTTAATTTCAATATTTCTGAAATTTATAAAAATATAAAATAATTATGACATCATGTTAATGTCAAAGAATTTTTAAAACGATCCAACCGATCCGACTAGTTATTCTCTAATCCAATAGTTTAACTGAATCGCTGTCCGATCCGAGTTTAACGACATTGATTTGAGGGGGTACGTGTCTCACATTTCATGTGACCCGCACGTGTCTTCTTTCATAGTCGCAAATTGTAAATAACATTCGCATATATATAACGGCTAGTTTTTTTAATTCTTTCCCTTCCGCTTTCTGGATGCTTATTATGTTCTCTTCCCCACACATTTTCCCTTTTGATCAATCATCATCCCTCATGCACTTCAAACTTTTGAATCACTTAATTCTTCTCTCCTTTTCCATAATCACCTTTCTTCATTGTATTGTTTTTCACTGAAACTTTTCAATCCTCAAATATTCGTCTAGCAGAATACTGTTCTGTCGAACTAAAACCATTTTCTTGATCATATTGTAAAAGGGTTCATAAAATCGCTTTCCCAGAAATTCAGAAAGAAAATCTGAGGGAGTTTCAATCAAGAGACCTTTTTCTTTCGCAAAAAAGATAAGGGTATTCTAAAGATTGAACAAAGATCACATTTTTTGAAGAATTTTGTGGATTGAGTCTGCATCAGTGATGAGTAATTCTGAGAAGAATTGTCAAGTAAAAGGGTTCTTGACTCCACCGCCAAAATGGAGATCAAATCGGTGTGTGCCAGTGATGCCACGTACAGAAAGGAAACCATGGAGTTCAGGGAATGGTCATTTGGGCCTCAAGACTGATCTTTTTCATGTCATTCATAAAGTTCCTGCTGGAGACTCGCCTTATGTTAAAGCCAAACATGTCCAGGTTTGTTCCCAGTTTTTCTAAAATCCCAAGTGGATTTTAATTTTCGTTGATTTGGGTTCAATCTTGCGTTCTTGCTGATTTAGTATAGAATTTGAAAGAATCAATTTTGGTTGGTATATTTTGCAAATATTGTTTGTTCTTGAACTCTGATATCTGGGTTCATTATCTTTGTTGAACCCTGGTTCTTTACAACATCTGATAATATCTGTTTTCCAGCAAGGATGCAGTTTATGGGAATAGGAATTGTCCTGTCTTTTTTTCTCTATGTTGAATTTCAAGTTTCGTAGATGTAGATTTTTGATGAAGGAATTAATTTTTGGATAGGCGCTATGGACGGATTCTCTTTCCCAATTTTGCTATATTAATGTGTAGATTCTACTCAATAGGTCAATGAGTTGAGTCACATTTTGGGAAAACTTCCAATCAGACATTCTCTGTCATATGTTTGATGAAATTCTAGTATGCTAATTCCACCACTACAGTTACGTGCAATTGCCGTGTTCTTTATGTACTGAGACGGGTGACTTAAGAATAGCTTGAAATTGCATTGCGAAAATGTAAAGATTCTTGATTTTTTCTCCTTTTGAAATGTGGTGCTTTTAATTCTCATATATAGGTGATAGACAAGGATCCTAGCAGAGCCGTCTCTCTGTTCTGGGCGGCAATCAATGCTGGTGATCGAGTTGATAGTGCTCTCAAGGACATGGCAGTAGTAATGAAACAATTGAATCGGTCAGATGAAGCGATTGAAGCAATTAAATCTTTCCGACATCTTTGCCCTCTTGAATCTCAAGAATCTCTTGATAATGTGTTGATCGAACTTTACAAGGTGAGATGAAACCAAATATAAGATTTCTGTCCCTTCTTTCATTGCTTTTCTCTTTCCCTATATTCTCTTCTATCAACCAATATTTGCAGAGAAACTAGAGAAGGTTCTTTACATCGAATTGTTTGTGCACTGAATCTACTGCTTTTGGCTCCAACTACGTTTGTTTACATGACATTCAGGATAAGGTCATAAAAAGATCATGAGTCCTACTTCTGGAGAGTTTGTATGGATCTATAAATTGCTTAAATGTCCTTGA
The DNA here is from genome assembly GCF_036785885.1 of Coffea arabica. NCBI lineage: Eukaryota > Viridiplantae > Streptophyta > Magnoliopsida > Gentianales > Rubiaceae > Coffea > Coffea arabica. The sequence continues at coordinate 31,296,878 of NC_092327.1, forward strand.
GTAGCTTTTTTCAATATCTTCACTTTTAGGTTTAACTTGAAATGGAATGAAGAAAAAGAAAAAAAAAAGGAATGGAATGGATCTAATGAGGAGAAGGGAAATAGAGAACTGACCATCTGTTATTTCACCTAAGGTGGAAAGTGTCGTTGACACTTGCTTGATCAACAGGACCTTTTTTGCTTTTTTTGGCAGTGTACATCTTCCAAGCTTGAGTTGTACTGCCAGTTTGATTAGGCATATGTTCTTTTCCCTTTTTTCTTGTGACTAAGATGTGTGTGTTGGTCGGGCATTTTCATTTACCTTCAGAGATCTGGTAGGATTGAAGAAGAGATACAGCTGTTAGAACATAAGATCAAGAATATTGAAGATGGCATTGCTTTTGATGGGAAGAGGACAAAGATGGCCAGATCTCAAGGGAAGAAAATACATGTCACAATTGAGAAAGAGTACTCTAGGTGAATATCTATGTTCTATAAATGCATTCATTGCTTAAAAGGATTTATTTTACATACATATATGACTGATTCCTGGAATTTGGAAACTTCTGAACAGATTGTTAGGTAACTTGGCTTGGGGGCAATTGCAGCTAGAGGATTATAAATCTGCAGAAGAGAGTTATAGGTACGTTTTCTTGCATTGAGTACACACATGTACATGCAAATAACACGTGTCTAGTTTAGCTTGTTTCTAACAAGTTAATTCTTTGTTCCCAGAAAAGCACTTTCACTTGAACCCGATAAGAACAAGCAGTGCAACCTGGCAATTTGCTTGATATACTTAAACAAGACTGCAGAAGCTAAATTTTTGCTTCAATCTGTAAGAGCTTCATGCATTAATGAGCAAATGGATGAATCATATGGTAAATCCTTTGAGCGCGCTACTCAGATACTGGAAGACCTTGAAAAGCAAAGCAGTGTCAGAACTATGGCATGGGAAGAAGGCATATGTGGAGAAGCTCAGACACCTTTCCCATCAGGTGTAAGAAGAGACGTCATAGGATTATCTGGAGATAGTAATGGGGGTCAAAGTGATCATCCAGGAGGTGGAATGTCTCAAGGGTCATCGTTTCTGCATCAAAACAAAATGATGTCAATGGACAATGAAATGAAGGGCAGAGCTGGTTTTTGGAATTACAAAGAAAGTGACCTTAGTTTCCCTCGTTCAGGATATGGCGGAAACAAAAGAAATGAAAATCAGCTCAGTAATGGCCAACTTAAGATGTATACCTCTCCAGTTTCTCTTGCAGGACATCCAAAGGATTTATTTACCCAACCACGAAAATGCTTATGGTCATCCAATGGAGATCAGAGAAGGGGCCGACTTGCAGAGGAAGCAGCTGGTGGTTGCAATAGAAAATTGTCATTTGAGCAGCATAAAAATCACGAAAAGTTGCAGTTTGAGAGCCTCCATAATTATGAGAAAATTTTCTCCTTATCTGCAAATAATGAACCCAAAACATCAAGACCAAAAGCATCAACTAGTGAAAATTGGAGGAGAAATATGTTGCCGAATCATGCTAAAACAAGCAGTGAGCTTTCTTGGAAGCCTATGGATCATGGAGAGTGCAAAATGAATGTATTGGAAACTGATGAGCAACTGAATGCCGCCAAGGATGAGTGCAAGGAGAAATGCAGTATGCCTCCAGAGTTAATAGTTGATAGTGAAAGAACGAGTGTTAAGCATTTCTCCAATGTAGATTGTGAACAGAGTTCTACTTCTTTGACTGCAGATAATGGGGAATTGATAGGAGCAGCTAAAAATGATTGCAAAGAACAGAAATCAAGTCAGCAACTGTCTACAACAAACTCAAAAGAGTCTCGTGATTCCTCCAAAAGCAAGAAGAGTTGGGCTGACATGGTTGAAGAAGATGAGCAGAAGTCAGAAAGTGGAACACATGATTTTCCTGTTCATACAGGGGGATTTTCATTTAACAAACCTGTTTCTTGCAGATCACCAAGCAAGTATACTGATGAGTTCAAAGGGAGAGAAGGCTTCTCCAATGAGAACTTCAATACAAACATTGTTCTTCAGACTCCTGATCTTCTGGACAAGTCTCAGAATTTGAGCCAAAAGATTGAATCATTGAGTCTGAGAGATGGTTATTACACTCAGCCTCACCACGATACTGTGTCCAAAGATGGAACAATGGAGCAATCCTTGTCTTTTGGTGTCCATCAGAACCCAGACGTATCAGCAAACGACTTTTCTTCTCCAGTGCATAAGAGAGCCTTGGATTTTGGGTGTGATAACTCTATGCCTTTTGAAGGGCATCACGCTACTCCAAATGGCATAAACTTACTACGGAGGAACCGATTGCAGGTTTTCCAAAATATAACTCTGAAAGTCCAAGATGCTGATTGACTTGTATAGATAATCAGAAGTGTGAATAACATTTTACTACATTCTTGAAAAGATTCTTGTCTATTCATTTAAGGGCTGATTTGTCTGTGGATTTTTTTCCCACTATTTGTGCATGATGAGGCTGTAAATATGTTCACTTTTCCAAGGAGATTAAGAAGGAACATGGTTGCAAGTTGCTTTCCATCATGGATGTGTCTGCAATCTATACTTATAGTTTTACAAGAGAGTAATATTTTTGTTCTACACTAATAATGCACACACTTTTATCCTTAAACACTTAGGTTATGTTCCAGTACAGAGAGTTCATATCAAGTACCTAAGTTGTTTGATGCATGGATAAAAGAACATTACCTGATTCATTACTATTGTACTGCAAATTTGAGGCTAAATAATGCATGTAGCTACCAGAGCAAAAGAAACAATCTAGCATCAAATAAAATTTGGATTTACCAACTCAACTCATTTAAGGGATAAAAGGGAGAGGGGATTGATGAGCACATGGAATCAGCAAACAACATTACAAACAATGTTTTCAAAGGCGTTTTCTGGGCGAGCCCCAAGGGAGTCCTGGGGCGGAGAGAGCCTCAAATGTCCCATAATTTGAAACGGACATAGGTTATAGGTTCAAGCAATTGAGCATTAGCCTTATAATTTGAACACTTTGTGGTCATGAAATCCCATAATTTTTAACAAAAATGCATTAAAATTTAAGATTATGACTTTTCTTATAATGTTTCTGTAATTTTCTTGCATTTTATCGAGTTTTTGTATTTATTAGTGATATTATATATATATATATTATTCTTATATTTTTTATCTTTTTATATAATAGAAATATCAAAATACGCGGGACTTACATCCCATGCCTCAGGACTTTTGCATCGATTGGGTAGACATTAAATATCCAGTTCAACACCTTCACCTTTTAAAACATTGATTAAAAGCTGATAGTCCTAGTTCTCATTTTTCAAAATCAAATTTCATTTCTAAACCACTGTCAAACTATTTTTCGAAAGTGTTTCACAAAGATGTAATATAAACTTGTACAACCATATATAGAAGCAATCATACCGCATAAACATGTTGATGTAAAGTGCATACAGGCAAAAGGTGAATTATATACACTGTTTTACATACAGATTCTATACATATACAGAGCTTAACTAAATCATGTGCTCTCATATCACAAAATATCCCAATCACATCACATTTTTGCTCATGAATACACAATCTTGTTCATAAATCATTTATATGTTCAGCATCCAATGCAGCAATTCAAAAAGTAAAAGATCTACACTTCAAACTGTACAGTGTAAAGCAACTATTCTGTTCAATGTAAAGTTCAAACTGTTCAAACTGTTCAAGCCAAGATAAGTATTAGATCTACTTTGGCATCAAGTTCTTTTCCATATGACCGCTGCTTTAGTATAAGATTCAAAGCGCAACCCTTGAAAGCTAAAGTGTTCTAATGGTGATTAAACTAATAAAAAGATAATATAAAAAGGTCCCATTGAAAGGGATTATTCTTAGGGCAGCTGCAATGGGGGTGTAATGGGGAGCCATTACACCCCTCCATGACACGGCTCCACTCCCCATTACACCCCTCCATGACACGGCTCCAATGTGGAGCCGTGTCATGGATATTACACGCATCACACAGGTGATGCGTGTAATCCATTGAATTTTCTTCCTATGGCAACGGTAAAATTTCAGCGAGGATTTTCAACGGCAACATTATTTCCTATGGCAACGGTAACATTTCCAACGGCACTATTATTTCCAACGGCACTATTTTTTTAGAATTCTATATAAACACACAACACTTTTTACTAAAATATATCCCAATATTCTACTCTATTATTTCTTTTATTCTCTCACACACTTCTACTCTCTCACTCATTTAATTCATTTTTTGTGATTATGGATGAAAATTGGAGTAGTTTTACAAATATGTTAAATGCTCCAAATATAGAAAATTCATCATCCTCACAAAATCAAAACCCCCAAAATTTTCCAAATTACCCATTTTCTGGTATTCCTACAAATGTGCAAAATTATGCATTTCCCCCAAATTTATCCACTTCCAATCATCCATCAAATTTTCAAAATCTGCCAAATTTTTCATATCCAATTCCCATGTATCCTCCACCTCCTTATTTTAATCCAAATATGGGAAATCATTACACATCGGGGTATTATAACTTTGGCATGGGTTATGGAGGCTCAAAATGTACAAAATTTAACGAAAGTTAGTACTTTATTTTTTAAAAATAACAACATTAGTTTTAAAAATTACTTTATTTATTTATGGGATATGAGTTATGCATTATTAAAATAAATATTTGATTAATTGTGGACCCATGCTATTACACCTTGTGGAGTGTAATCCATTGTGAGTGAAAGTGTAATAAAAGAGGAGAAAGTGGAATGCTGACGTGGCATGTGGATTACACTCCACAAAGTGTAATAGCATTGTGGATGCTCTTACTACAGTCTGATTTACTGTTGTTTAGGATTCGTATATACTATTTAAAATTTTATACAGCTACCACTTTCCAACAACTTGGCTTATTTGATCAATTACGAATATGTTTCTTTTGATAATTTATACGACCAAGTTAGTAGTTTTCTAAGAGGCAAACATTCTGATTTTAGGGTTATTAAGTCGCTTTTGTAGGTCTTTGCTTTTGATGCAGTCAAACTTTTGACTCGTGTTCTTTTCAGAAGATGAAGCTTATAAAGGCAGTCCTATGCAGTGAAAGAAGGAATACAAAGACAAAATCAGAAATGCAAAATCAAGCCTATTTTTTCTTGGTTCTTCTATCTCTTACTCACTCACTCTTTGCTTCTAGTAATGATGCAAAGTGTCAATGTGATGAAGCAAAAATCAACCGTGGAGGTTTCCCAGAAAATTTCTTGTGGGGTGCAGGAACATCTGCTTACCAGGTAAATGCACTGTTCTCTTTGTTTCTGTCCCTTTTTGTTTCATTTTACTCCAAATACACAGCCGGGATTTTGACCTCTTTAAAATTTGCAAAAATTTTGTAGAGCTTGTTTTTGTATGGATTACAAAACTTCATGAATCTTGAAAATTTGGCCACCTCTTATAGAAAATGTTTTCAGGTTTACGTTTATATTCATTACAAGTTTGTGTAACATAACTCCAATTCAAAATTAAACAAAACTTATGCTTTATATATATGTATATGTATATGTTCTCTGTGTTTTAGGTTGAAGGTGCATATAATGAAGGTGGTAAAGGTCCAAGTTTGTGGGATAACTTCACTCATGCATACCCAGGTACTTCTCTTTGGGTTTGTACTCCTTTTTTTTCCCCCTGTAATAAATCACATCCCCAAACTATTGTGAAAATTTCTTGTATACTTATAGTTGATCAACTGAATGTTGAATGCGTGTTATTTATCAGAAACAAATAATTTGCTAAATTATGTAAGGATTAGTGCTTCTTACAGTGTAGGTGTAAAAATTTTATATCAAAGAATCCAAATATATGACACATAACTTGTACTCAAATTTTAATTCTCTTTTCACCATTCAAATGTATCGTGCAAATTCACTACAAAAGCATTTCTAGATAGAGTCGATTTTTTAAGTCCGTTGATATTCTTGACCAAATAAAAGATGATATAATTAGAAAATTTATAGACATTTTAGCTTTTTATATATTTTTTTCGGTTCAAGAGAGATAGTATGCATTATGAAGGAAATGGCAAAAAGATGTGTTTGAGATTTAACTAGACAGAACTCTTATTTGGATTGGGTTTACAAACTCTTGATAATGGGTTTAACTAGACATAACTCTGATTTGGATATTCACTTTTTAGAATAATGGGTTGGTTCTTTTAGTTTTAGTGTTTTTTGTTTTATTGTTTTAGTTAGTATATATATAATATATATTATATTACAGTATATAACATATATAGTATATATATTACATACTAATATATAATATACACACACACATACATACACACTAGTATTAAGGGCACACCCAATCTGTATGCAGTTTAAAAATAATTATTGATTTTTATGAATATATTAATTTTTGTTGTTACAAAAATAAATTTTATAAATTCTTCATGAAATAAATTACAATTTTTAAGTAATTTTTTCTTTAATACAGTTGTAATTAATTTGGTATTTACAATATTTAAAGGAGTTATGGGAGATTATATTAGCAAATATTATTAGGTGGTTATGGTAAAAATTAATTTTTTTAAGGGTAAAATTGAAAGTTCAAAAAATGATACAAAATATTTACTTCAACTACCACTTTTGTTAACCAAAAGCCATTTGGACTATTATATGTGGCTTAAATCCATACGGGTGCGTAGTGCACTTATCTGATCTGATGATCTCCGTCGGTTCGCCATTAGGTCCAGTTGGCCCCCCCTCCCTCCCTCCCTCCCTTAGAATAGGCTAGACAAATGTAGGGTAGACAAGTGCCATTTGACCACAAAAAAAAAATAAAATAAAAAAATACCACTTCTCCCCTTTTATTATTGTATAGATGGTCAATAGGGTTAAGTTGAACCTAATGTTTAATTAACCATTGGGCCAATAGCTCAGTGGCCACCAGAGAGGGGCTTAAGTCCCTCCTTGGACTGTAGGTGAGGGTTCAAACCTCACCTGCAGCGAAAAAAATCTAAGGGTTGTGCCAGAGCACTCCCTTGATCTAGTTGGGTCTGTATACCCACTAGTCCCCTACCACAGCTTCCTTAGGCTCCCCTTTCCCCTAGATTAGGATAGAGTAAGTTATACAAATGCATCGTTGCTGACAAAAAAAAAAATAACCTAATGTTTAATTGGGCTAGCAATAGCTTGCCCTTATAGATTATGGTGAAATTAGATGTGGGTTAAGTCAGAGCATTAGTAGGCTCGGTCCATTAAGGTCCAGCCCAGATAATTATATATTTAAGTATTAAAATATAAATAATAATATCTAATCTGTAATTATGCAGATTATAACTTAAAAATTAATAATTTATAAATAATCATATAATAATAGACAAATAAAATCACTTGCTATAATCAATTATGTATTGAATTGTGAGGTTTGATCAAAGCTAAAACAATATTTGTGGACCTAGTATGAATTGTATAATAAAGAGCCCAAATTCAATGCCCAAAATTCTTATTTCTTTTGTGAGCCAAACCTGGACTTAACACAACCTGGCTTAGTAGCCTCGAATGAAAGACCTAACTTTAAGACATTTTGGTTATCTAAATTAGATAATGGATTGATAGCTAGAAGAAAAGTAATGGCATGGAGCCCATCTATTTTGGGCTTTGGTGTAATGAAGCGCATGAATTTATACCCATTAGGTTTGGCTATGGATCTGTGTCTATGTAAATTCATAGGTGATGATCTGAATTAAACAATCTAAATTTAGACTCTACGCTTAGCTATGTTTTTTTTTTCCTATTTTTTAGATCGATAACTTCTTGATCAATTTTTTGAATAGAGAAATTTGATAGTTAGTTAAATTTAAAATTAATTAGGTGCAAAAATGCTCACTTTGAAATAATGATTAATTTCCTATTGTACTTAGCATTTGACAATACACCTTGTTGATGTAAATTTTACATGCACCGTTTCATTTTTCTTGTTCTTCTTATGGTAGCTTTTCTTGTTTTTGGGCTAGAATATCCTTTGCTCCACAAACTCTAAATTTTTTGTACAATTGGAATTGCAGAGAAAATTGTAGACCAAAGTAATGGAGATATTGCTGTGAATTCCTATCATTATTTTGAGGTATTTACAAAGTAATTTCTTCATCAGCACTTCTAAGATGTAAAATAGCAACATCTTTTCACTTCTTTTCATTTTAGCCATTATCTACCAATGCATGCAGACCCTTTCTTTTCCTTTTTTTTTTTTTCAACAGAGGAGGAGTGAAATTTAAAAAGTAGGGAGGGACAGAGAGATTAGAACTCAAAACTTTTAATTTTTAGAGTCTCAACTGCAAATATAAATCTTTACTCCGACAGAGAAAAACTAATCTAATAAATCCTTGAACTGACTAGTAACAAAAATTTTAGGTAAAAATGTGGCTTATGCATGCAAGAGAACATCAAAACTTAAGTTTTGGTTAAGGTTAACAATATGGCTTATGCATGGATATTTGCCATTGTTTATGTTCTCCTCTATTGCCGTGTAGGAGGACATAAAAATCGCAAAAGATTTAGGGCTAGATGCATACAGGTTCTCTATCTCATGGTCAAGGATATTACCAAGTGAGTGAAATTTATCTATTATCTATGGTCCTTCCCAGTGTGATTAACAAAAGTACCCTTATCATGCATATTCTCTGCAATTTTATGGCTTTATATTTGAGATAGTTTCTCTTTCCTTTGGGCCTGACCAGGAGGAAATCGAAATGGAGGAGTGAACCAAGAAGGAATTGACTATTATAACAACATCATCAATGATTTACTAGCCAATGGTAATGATGGTTACTAAAATTCATGAAAATTTTGGTATACTAAAAAGGGTATGTCTAACAAGTGCCTTAGAAAACTCGTTCATTGGGTTTCAAGTGTAAATTCTATAGAATTGTGTACTTAAATGATAGATTGCGTGGCAATGTGTACCTCAAGCCAATCAATATTGTCCTCAACTGTTTTTACAAAATTTCTGATGAATTTCATGAATCGTTGTCAATTGTTTAGTTGGTTGAGAAGTAAGAGCACGACAAACCAAATTGATTTTTTTTTTTTTTTTTTTGAAAACATGACAGCCAAAGTCACATAAAAGGAACTGCTAGGTGACTACAATAGATACTATACCATACAAATTTCTAGGATACATATATTATACATCCAAAATTTCTATAATTGCATGTATAAATATGCAGGTATACAACCATTTGTGACCATGTTTCATTTCAATATGCCTCAAGCCCTAGAAGATGCATATGGGGGCTTCTTAAGTTTTCGAATTGTGTAAGTACATGAATTAAAACTGATTTCCTACTTCTTTCTGTGATGATCTGTTTCCACAGGAATGCTTGTGTCTATGTCAATTACATAAAAAATCTAATCGAGTCATATAATCAGTGGAACATTAAATCACATGGTTTTAAGTTTTTCAACGAAAATGTTTTATATAGGTAATATTGAAAAATTAACTTGTTAAGGCCTTTTTTCTTTAAGTAAATCTTATATGCAATGACAGTGTATACACTATAGCAATCGGATGCACGACATATTTGCAAAATCTGGATTTCAAATTCAAATTTGAATTTGTGTCATGCATCCAATGGTAAAAGTATATATACCGTCAGTGTATATAGAAGATTAATCCTTTTTCTTTTACCAATCTATATCCATTCTTGGCTTTAAGCAACGATGGCATGTTCATTACAAGCAGTTGAAAATTAGTGTAAATACAAAGGAAGAATTGAATGAACTTCTCGAATTAATAGTTAATTCAAAGCTGAAACTACAATACAAATATCAGTCAGTCATTGTAAGGGAAATAAAATTCGTAAATAAAACAAAAAGATTTAAATAATACAAGGTTCGGATACACTTGTAGTCATAAAACTATTGAAAAGTTCCATTTTGCATACTGGAAATTTTCTTTTTAATACTTTTCAGCCATTGAACTTCCAAAAGTGTAATATTTTGGTTACATCTTTAATTTGCTTAGGTCATTCTTGGAGTGCATTATTGCGTTAATTTGCCTTGCATAGTTTCTTTGATATAACACAAACAATTTAACCAATAACCAAAATGGTGCACATCTAAAACTCTAATTGGTCAATTGATACATTCAAAAGCTCAATCGACCACTATAAAAGTAACATATGTAATATAACATAACTATATTTTAAGCTATCCAATAGTGTATACATGAACAGTACACATAAAATCAATCCTTTAAAAGTAACGTAAACTATCTAAGTACTTATATAACAAAGATACAAAGATAGCAAAGATAACTATTAGGTACTTATGCATACACAGAGATTGTATGTATGTATGTGTTCTACAAAATTCTCTGTGGATAACAAACTAGATGAAGATAGAAAGAAGGATATATACAGCATTTTGCATTAAAAAAATCGTGAACAATGGTACACTTCAACATCCAGGATGTTTTAATCCAATTCTGAATTCAGCTGTCACTTAATCAGAAGGAAAATAAACGTTATTTTCAGATCATCAAACTGTGATAACTCTTTGCCAAACTGTCAAACAACAAGGAAAGGAGCGTTCAAAGGCTTGAAAGATATTTGCCTTAGAACTCCTCTCCAGTTCTATAATAGAATGAGCTATTGCAATAGTCCATTTTGATCGTAATTTACACCTAAGATAATGATTAAGCTATTCTGACATGCAAAACAGGGCTGATTTTCGAGACTTTGCTGATATTTTGTTCAGCAAATTTGGTGATAGAGTTAAGTATTGGATTACTTTGAACGAGCCATGGACTTTCAGTAATCATGGCTATGCAATTGGTAGATTTGCACCTGGTCGATGTTCTGAATGGCAGCAAATAAATTGCACTGGTGGTAATTCAGGAACAGAACCATATATTGTCACACACAATCAACTTCTTGCTCATGCAGCAGTTGTACATTTGTACAGAACCAAATATCAGGTTTCAATTCATCAATCCCCTAGTACTCATGCATGCTGATATTTTTCACAATTTTTTTTTCAACAATAGATACAGGGTAAACTAAACTACACTCAACGCAAACCAAGGAGAGTCTCACTCAACCTAAGAGAGACCCACAAGAATTTTTTTCACAATTAAGGTATAAGACTTTAGGATTGGCTAATATGATGCTAATCATGCAGATATGGCAGAAGGGAAAGATTGGAATTGCACTTGCCGCAATATGGTTTGAGCCATATAATTCAACGGATGAAAATTTAATGGCTACAGATAGAGCCCTTGATTTCATGTTGGGATGGTAAGTAATTGGTGGGCTTTGGCTTACATGCACTCTTTTTTTTTTTTTTTTTAAATAAATGAAGCAAGGGATTGATGTGATTTAAAAAGCAAAGAGAAAGAAAAGGGACAAACTCAAGACCTCCAAACTCTACAGCCTTAGCTTTAACCACTAAGACTAAGGGGGTGTTTGATACAACTGAAGTATGAAACTTAAGTCTGAAATTTGAAATATAAAATTTGAATCTATTAAGTTATTGAATTGTTAAGTATTAAATTTAATACATTTGAGTGCATATCACATTCAGTGATAAGTGAATAACTCATCACTTAATTTTGTAAGCAAGTTTTGCCTGAAAAATTCAGTACCACTTAATTAATTTAGATGTTTAATTTTTTATTATCAAACGCGTCTAAATATGTTAAGATCTATAGTCATTAAATTTAAATGTTGAATTGGATTATCAAACAGGATCTAAAACCTCCTCTACTACATGCATTCTATTAAAATTCAACGTGCGGACTTTTTTTAACCTACTAAAAGCTTCACTGGTGTGATATGGTATAACTCTTATTTTAAGGTATCCCTGAATATTTCATGGGAATTTTGTTCTAGGCCCTATTTGGATCATATATTAGTGCAGGAAATCATACACTGAAGAAAGAAATATTTTTCTCAACGATATGTGATATTATATCCACATGTAAAGAACACTATAGTTGTAATTACACTTTTTTTGGGTATGATATTTTAGACTTTGCATTATTGCATATATAATTGCGCACTTTGACATCTTTTTTTTTAAGACTTTTCATTATTGCATATGTAAATGTTAACTTGGACATCTTTTTTTTTCTTAGGCATTATTTGGACTAACTGTTTTTTCACAGTTTAGACCATAATAGTGCATTATTATATGAGTAATGGTGCTCTCAATATGTTATTCACACTTCTCTTACCACTTTCCTCTCCAAAATTTGTCATGTCATGAGAGAAAAAAGTTTGAGGCACTGTTTGGATTGAGGGAATGGGTGGGAAAGGAAAGTAGAGGAATTGGAGAGATTTGGTCTTTATTGTTTGAATAGATTTTTGAGGAGGGAAAAGAAAGGATAGAAAGGGAAAGGGAGGGAATGAATCTAGTTATTTTGTTGAGTTATGGTTTCCGTCCAAAAGTGAGCAAAAATAGAGAAAAATGAAACTAAATTAACCGAAATAATTTAAAATTTTTTGAAAATTTATTTTTTTCTATTTTTCAGTAAATTGACACTTGATCTTTTTCTTTCCTTTTTTTTTCCTTCTTCAATACAAACAAAAAATTCAGTTTTTTTCTTTCTTTTCCTTCCATTCTTAATCCAAATAAGATGGATGGAAACCACTTTCCTTTACTCTCCTCTCCTTTCTTTTTCATTAGTATTCTTTCCTTTTCTTTCCCTTCCTTTCCTTCAATCCAAACGGTACTTGAGAGGAGTGTAAATAAAATTTTTTAAAGTGCCATTAACATTGTCCATTCTCTTTACAGAAATTTAAGTTAAAAGGATTAGTTACATAATTAGAAATCGATTTTTTTAATTCATGTTTCAACTTTTCCACAACCTGAATTCCAATTTGAGGTCATCACTTCCATATTGAAGGGATTAAGAAATATATCAATATTTTTTCCGCTTTTACACATATAATTAATATCCTTCTCCCACTTTTAATTCTTTTTGGATCTACCTAAAGAACTTCACACAATTAATATTTCTTACCTTTAGGTTTATGCAGCCATTAACATCTGGACAATATCCGCAAAGCATGAGAGTTCGTGCTGGCAATCGGTTGCCAAATTTCAGCAACACTGAAAGGGATTTGTTGATACAGTCATTTGACTTCATAGGATTGAACTACTACACTTCCAGATATGTTCTGGATAAGCCTAATTCATCTAGCATGAGCTACATCAATGATTCTGAGGTTGATATTGTAGGTATGGATAGCTCAAACCCCTTTTTTTTTTAAATATACATTCAATTAATACATGTTTTAAGGGAACCTTAGACTATCCGTACTGCGATTTGTCGAGAATACAATGTCTTCGCTCGAATATTATAAATCAGAGTAAGCTTTTCTTATTTTGTGAAGTTAAAATTATTTTGGCAGAAATTCATGGTTAATGTAATCAAGGTTGATTCTATACTAATTGAACTCATTATTGGCCTTCAAATTGGAGGTTACGTACTTCCAAAAATTCAGGGGAAGCTTTTCAAATTTTGAGAAACCTCATGGAGATTATTGTAATTACCATAGTTATGTTAGCATCTTTGTAATGTAACCACAAATTTGACCTTTTTTTTTTTTTTTTGTATTAGCTGAGAGAGACAATAAGCCCATCGGTGAAGTATCAGTAATTGGAAGTTGGCTCCATATCTACCCAAAGGGACTCAGAGAATTGTTGAACTACATGAAGATGAAATACAACAATCCCACCATTTACATTACTGAAAACGGTAATAGCAAATTCATTTGCGGTTTGAAAGTAAATACATGTTTATTGCTTCGTGTTCATAAACTGGAGATTTAGGACAAAATTAAAATTTCAAAATTAGCAACTAAAACAAATTTCATATTGCACTTTGTTTTGGTGATGCCCCTTTGGTGATATCATATCAATATGGTGCCAATTTACTTCAATTCCTCACTGGATTACACAAATTAGAAACGAAATTATTCACATGAAAGATATATAGTACAAAAACTAGTTAGTTGTGCTTACAAATGACTATGTATCTATCTTTATGTAGCATGTTAAGAAAAGAGAGAGAGTCATAATTGCTAGCTATGCAAATAGTATGTTCAACATGTGACACATACAAAAATTTTAAGGGGGAAAAAATATCTATGAATGAAATAAGTGAAATTTGAATAAATAGGGGTATAGAGTAGAATTAACTATTTACGTACTTTAATATTTCTACCTTCTCCATAACTTGTTTCTTAGGGCTTAATGAGGCAAGAAATGACAGTATGACAATTCTTGAAGCTATCAAAGACGACATAAGAAAAGACTATATCCATGACCACCTATGTTGTATCCTACAAGCAATTGAGTAAGTTTCTCTTAATTGTTGTTGTTTCTCTTTTTTTTTTATGTATTTTTACTTATTTAATCTTCATCAAAATATTCAAGTGAGTTTATAAATTTTGTCAAATATTTTTTTTTAGATGACTCATATCATACTTGATCTGTCCAGGAAAAACTATGCAGACATAATATCTATGAGATTTCCAAGTTATAATCTCCCTTTAACTTTATACTTTTCCACACTATATAAGAAAAATACTAAAAAATATTTTACTCCAAAAAAGAATTTATTAAACTCCTAGGAAAATTGAAGATGATAATAAATGTTTATGAGGTAGAAGTATTCATCAAGTCAAAATCCAATTACCCAAGTGCATCAACAGCAATCTAGTTAATTTAACAGTCCCAATGCATTTGTTTGTTAACTTTTTATTTAGTCAAAAACAATTCATCTACTTAGAAGAATATTATTATCAATGGACAAGCACAATCAAGATTGATTGATATCAAATTTGACAGGCAATTTGAAGTCACTGTGAGTGGCTACTTTGTATGGTCATTGATGGACAATTTCGAATGGGCTTTCGGCTACTCAATCCGCTTTGGCATCCACTTTGTGGATTACAATGACGAGTTGTTTACAAGATATCCTAAACACTCTGCTTTATGGTACAAAAGTATACTTGTTAAAAAAATTAAAATAGCTCAGTCAATAGTTTCTAATGATGCTAAAAAGGATAGACAAAAATATGTACCATCAAATGTTTTCTATCATGAATGAAATGGTTCTTACCCCTTCTTTAAAACTTTTGAAGACTTTTTTTTCAGGCAACTTTTGATGACATTGAGGTAAGAAAAAGTTGTTGGAGCATAAAAGCCTCTTGCATCTGGTAAAAGCTGTTGTGCTTACTGAATCTTTTTATATCCCAATTTGCAAGTCGGCTAAAACAATATGAATTAACATTGGGTAGGGCTATATCCACAACCCTCTAGTCTAAATTCACACCCTGTACATCAAAATGTCCATAAAACCCACACTATTTATCAGGATTTTATAGGAACATCTTCAATACCAAAACTAATCTTTTGTGGTGGAAAAAGATGGAGCCAATCAAGTTCATTTTTTCCCCCCACTTTACTGCATCATTTTATCGTCCCCTGTCCTTAGCTTCCAATACTGAAAACTTATAGTAGCAACTATCATCATCAACTAAAATATACCAAAGCATAGCAAAAATTTACCAGAAAAATACTATTGATAATAAAAAAAACAAAAATTTCAGGATCAAAATTGAAGAGTGATAGTTGATTTTCAAATATCTATTGATAATAAAAAAACAAATGATGATCATGGCAATGATTTCATATTCACTTGGAACTAGAAGCTTGAAGTTCTCTAGCTGATGATAATAGTTGTTGTTATAGTTCGTGAATATCAGAAGGTAAGGAATAGGAATGATGAAAGGACGCAATTGAGTGGGGAAAAAATAAACTTAATTGGCGCCAACTTTTCTCACCACAAAAGGTTAATTTTGGTATTGAAAAAGTTCCTATGAAATCCTGATAAATAATATAGGCTTTATAGACATTTTGGTGTAAAAGGTGTGGATTTAGACTAGAGGGGTGTGGATTTAACCCCACCCATTAATATTTCCTATACCGACAATATATACATTTGGGAAGTTAGATGAATGCCACATCATCTAAATTTAAATTTAAACTACAAATTTTGGGTATTGACACAATAGCTTATACAACTATCTAGGTTGAAACTTAATTTCTTGGTTTTGGCTTATTCTGCTAGGAAATTGACTTGATTTCAGTTCCCAGATGTGCAATTTTTTTTTTTATAGGTTTCTGCTTGAAATTTTCTATCTGCATGCAATTTTTACAAATGCTTTTAAGTTGCTTTCTTGAGCAGTATATTAATTAATTCCAAAAATACTTGATGCAATGACCTAACTCATTAATGTTTATCAATTATTTTTCGATTATACAATTCAAACCGAAGGATCGAGTTTAATTAATTACCAACTTGGTTAAATAGAAAACGGTATTGAAATTTAGCTAGCTACTAAGTTATGAGAATTGAAAGTGCAAGGCACAAACCAATTGTCACCACAAGACTTTGAAGGTGTAAATCTTATTGGTTCGGTTACAATTATCTCATCATGTATCACTGATACCAGTCACATGATAATGGATTACAATTAAAAAATTGTTTTTTGATAAGAATATAACTAGATGATTATTATGAAATCCTCCATTAATTACCTTAAGTGTAAAAGATCCAAGTATGGAGTAGGAAAATGCCAAAGCTGGGCATCATTCAAAGAACTTTGATATCATCATTTTCCGAGAAGAGAAGGTCTAATGGTAAAGAATGGGCATGAAAGTAGAGAAAGCAATAGTCAAATGCAGCTTTTGGCAGCCAACTATATTTTACTAGTATTTTATAGTCTTTTGCTTTTGTTGTCTCCCAGTAATTCTAATTGTACAAAATATTCCGGACTATATCCATTTTTTTGGCTCTTTTGGTCATAACCCCAAAATATGAGAACAATCTCTTTGAGGCAAAAGAATTTCATTTGTTCATCATAATATTAATTCAAACAAAACGGGAAAAATAACTACCTAAAAAATCACATAAGACATAAAGTCATAAAGAATTCATTCGTTATTTATTTTTCAGTTGAAAATGAGAAGAAAAAATCTGAGAACCCAATTCTCCTAGGATAGAACTTTAAATTCTTGATTGTTAATTAGATTATATTAAATGTGTAAAACATATTCACTGTACGAAAGCTTTTAATTGTTGTATGACAACACGAAGACTAAAATAAACTTTGCAAAGCCAAAAACAGCCAATCAGCAACTATGACCCGAAAAATTCCATTTCCCGTATGTTTCTATATTCTTCAAAGTATCTTCTTCACTTCTGATAATTCCAAACAAGCATTTGTGAATTCTCTTTCAAACCAACCAAACATGTCAATAGTCAAAACAATGAAATCAATCTATATAAACTATTTTACCTCCCTCCCCACACCGTACCAAAAACTTCTTTCTCTTGCTCTTTAAGTTCCTACAAGAAAATACTAAGCTAGATGAGAAGCAAAGAGGGTAGGCAAAGTAAGCTAAGGCGATACATTGCCGCACCAAAGAGATTTCTAGCCAAGGCTAGAGATTTTTACGTTAAAAGCATGATTGAATTCGATGGAAGGGTTGTCTATGGTAGCAACATGATGATGGCCATGCCTGCTCCCCGGGTATCCCACATGCCAAAATATTTTGGAGCAAGTTTGAAGAACGCTATGAAAAATGATGAGAAATGGAAGGAGCTTCATCGATTGATGAATTCCAAGACCAATGAGGATAATAATTCTGATAAGGGAGGATTATGTCAGAGAAATAGCAAGGTGGATGCTTTTGATGATTTGTTTAGATGTTATAGTGTTAGTGTAGGAAGAATGGGAAGAATTGATGAAGATGAACCATGCTTTTTCAGAGAAGAAGAAATCATTATGAAGAGTGAGATCTTGATTCCTTCAGGCAGACGCTAGGCTTCGTTGTTAGGTTGTTTTGCCCTTTGTTTCCCTTTATCTCATTCTGTCTGTATAATTTTGTTGTTGTTTTCACTTTTTGCTGGCTTGGATTCTATTGTTTGGCAATTCACGAATCTTATGTTTATGATGTTATTTTAAAGTTTATGCCTTGGTTGAATTTTTTATGATTGCTTTGTGTTGATTACTTGGTTATTTGATACTATTATTGTTGGATTTCGGTTTTATCCCACCAATAAAATCCAAGCCCAACAATTATTTTAAGCATGTTATTTAATACTTTTGCTTATATAATTATGATCAACTGGCCATTAATTATGATAATCACAAGGTGTTGAATTGCAACAACAATTTGGAGTTTAACACTAGTTTAAGAAATTACTAAATTTAAGGAGTACACTAATGAAAGTAGAGGTGCACCTTTGTACCTTTTGTGATATTATTCCATGTGATTTCATAGAAGTAAATGAATCTATAGCTAACTTTATGTCCATGAAAGTGGGTATGGATTAGCTATAAGTACAATTGATTTACTGGTGAAAGCGGGTTTCACATATCTTAAGAAATTACACCATAACTAGTCGAGATAGTAGTGCTCAATTGTCTAAGAATTGCATTTGCTTGAGTAGTTAGAGATACCTTGACTTGAGGACCTTTCCGTTATTATTTTCTAGCATAGTTTTACTTTTCTCCAATTTGTTGATAATAAATAATAAAGAAGTTTGAATAGTGTCGATAGTTGATCAATCTTTCTTATGGAATCGACGACTCTTAATACCTTATATTCAAACGAGACTTGTAAACTTGTAGAAGTATACGGGATATTTAGAAATTTATAAATTTAAAACTTGCGGCGTAGCAAATAGATTATTCTTACAAGCACATCCTGCGCTTATCATATACTTTACCCCTATGACAATTAGTCAAAATTAAAAATACAAAAAGGTGAGTATAATGATTATTGCCCATTTATTCATAAAATTATCTATAACTTAGTATTATTTCCTTTGGTTGCTAAAAAAGTATACATCTTCTCTATCATATCAACTTACAACAATATCAAACTAAAAAAAGTTAAATAATGTTTAAATTTAGTTTATATCCTTAAAATTTTTTCTATCAGTGGTTAGCATTCACATTTATATATTCTTTATTCAATTTATTATAATTTAAGTCAAATAAAAAAGAATAAATATCACAATACTAAATAAACACAAATACCAAATTTCTTTTTCAAAAAGAGGTAATACTAAACTTTTTTTGTTTAAAAATGTAGTTTTTTATTATTTTAGTTTATGTGAAATTTTAGGCTCAAACTATTGTCATGTTCTATTGATGTATTTATAGTTTACTATTATTGCCTTTTCTTGTCAAGAAAATAAAATTTCATTTATTCTCCATTTTCCTTCTTTATGTTTAAAACTGAGGTATATCAACCATTTTTAGCAAATTTGATTACGAATTTCATATTGGACTAATTTAATAAATAGAAAAATGACAACAATATTAGTCTAGAAGTTTAAATAAATTAAAATAATAAAAATTTGTTTTAGAAAAATGAGTTTGATATTACCTTTTCATATAAATTTTGATAATTACACTTATTTTTAGTATTATGTTATTTATTAATTTTGTTTGACTTAAAGTCTAATAAATTGAACAAAACATATATAGAAGTAAACATTAATCCAACAGGAAAAATGTCAAGGATATAAACTAAATATTAACCTTCTTTAACTTTTTTTCATTTGATTTTTTTAATAATGATATGATAAAGAAGTTATAAATCTTTTGGCAATGAAAGGAAATGATATTAAGTTATAAATAATTTCATGAATAAAAGGGAAATAATGTTATTTCACTCAATTTTTTTTATTTTTAACTTTGACTAGTCTTTATGGGAATAAAGTATATATATATATATATATATATATATATATATATACATATATATTTAAGGTTGAGAAAGGTAAAGTGTGACAATCTCCTAAATTCAGGGGAGCAAAGTGTTATTAATCCTTTATTTTGTAATGTTTGTTAACACAGCCTAGTTCTAATCTTTTATATAAGAAATTAAATTTCTTTCCTTTCAACGACAAAGTTGACCGTTAACTATTGTGGCATTTAAATGAAACTTGCAGTCAAAGAATTTAAGGGCTAAAAATGTTTTTTGCCCAATTCTTAGAGGGGAAAATGTTTTTGGTGATTTTTTTTGCCCAATTCTTAAAGGGCTAAAATGTTTTAGTAACGTTTAACTGTTTAAGGGCTAAAAATGTGATCCTTTGCACAATTCTTAGAAGCAAATGTTTTTTGACCTATTATTGAGGTCTAAATAGCTAATTAAATGAATTATGAGAACCAAAGTGCAAAATGGAGCCTGATATTGGAGGTTAAGTTAACCCTTTCAAATTGTACTAGGCATTCGACCCCGCGGCTGTCGCGGGGTGCCCATACTATGTAAAAGTCTCTGGAAATTTCGCAGATCATGAATATGAAAGCAAAAAGCATGTGCCTTTTTTATATATAGATGATCGCTATTCAATAGGCAAAGAGATAACAAACATGGTATGCAAAATCAAATAGAACAAGGCAGAATAGACTGAGCAGTAAGCAAAGGAGAAGCAATTAAGCGAAGAAAGGATTGCTTTACCTGAATAATAAACGGCTAATAGGATCGTGGAAAACTTGGGTGCACTAAATGAACTGGTATGATCATGGAAAAGGCACACACAGTGAGCATGAGCAAAATACACCAAAATGGGAAAAGTAAGGAGATTTTTTAAATTTGTTAATAGTTTATGGAGTCAGCTAACGTAAAAAAATTCAGAGTTAATGCAGACTAAAAAGCTGCAACAAAGAAAAATGATTCTGCGCGAAGTACTGAGTTTTTTCACAAAAATCATGGAAACAAAACAGATATTCTTAGGTAATTAATCGGGAGGAAAAAAATGATAGAAACATAACTTCAACCACAAGAAAAGAAAATAAGTAACTGCAGATTAACTAAGAGCAAACGAGGAAAAGGTCAACCAGGAAATGCAGTAAAGAAAAACAAGGACGTACCTGATTAAAGCCGGCGCGAAGCTAAGAATTTGACACAGGGATCAGGGAAAGCCAATAGAAAATAAAGAGCTAACAGAAAGGCGCAAGAGAGAAGAGAAACATCTCTAAAGCATTAGAATAGCTGCTAGACCGTAGATGAAGAAAACCAAATGAAAGAAACTGAGAGCGAAAAGGTTAATGCAGAAGGAATGCATAACCTTCAACTATACAAAGAGTTTGTGGCAGAACGAAGCACGTGCATGCATTAAATGTGACTAACGATTGCAAGTCCACTATGACTGTATGTAATATGTGAAAGAACCGAATGAAACAAGCATATCTCTATCTTTAAGTACACGACATGAGCTGTACCTACAGGTGTAACGTGTAATCTGTAACCACGTAAAATAAATTTTGCGCCACGTAACCTTTAATCACCAGAGAAGAGCCACGTAAAATTTGATAGCATACGGTGGCATCGTAGAGGAATTGCTATGTATTTTGCTAAACAGACGCAAAAACTTTAAATTAATAATTGAGAAGGTAAAAAATATTTATTAGATAAACAGGAAATTTAAATTTGTGTCCATATGTATACATATATATATATAAACATTTATTAGATACAAACAAAATTTAAATTTGTGTCGATATATATACATATATATAAATTTCTGGAAATAAATATTCTTGTCAATATTTATATTTGGCTAAAAATCAGTTATATATAAAAAAACACAGAATTAATCATCACTTTGCCAATATTAAAACGTAAAAGCTTTAAATCAATAGTATTAGATACACACACAATCTGTCCTGATGTGTACCTTTTTTAAAAAAATCCATATTTTTGTTGACATGTATATTTGGTTCATAATTGATTTATATTTTATATTTCTTAGATATGGAGATATTTTATTTTGCGATTTATATTTATTAGATATAGACATATTAGAAAATAAAACACGATCATAATAGCAAAAGGAAACAATTAACTTGTAACTGGAGCGTGAGGGGAAGCTTTAAACTAATATAATTCAGTATATATTAATATTAAAACCAAATTTGTGGCGGTCACATATTGCGAGCAAAAGACACGGCTAATTTCTTAGATTATACGTTAAAAAAAAAAAACAATCCGTCAAATGTACCTCTGACAGGGGGTGTTTCTCATTCTATAGCGGCCGTGCTGACTGGGCACGTCCACATAATTAAAAATTCCACCAGAAACTTGTCTGCAAAAAATTCAGGGGAGCAGCAGGTGTCAGCGCGGACGTGCTGACTGGGCACGTCTGCGGCTGACTTGGGAATGAGCATGTGTCAGACGCGGACGTGCTGACTGCGCACGTCCGCGGCTGACCAAATTACATCCGGTCTTTGCTTCTGATGTTTCTGCTGTGAAGTCCTTAATTTATTGTACTCCCATAACGAACTTAATTTGTGCCTAACTAAGCCAAGCATTTTAACAGTGAATAAAAAAAGGTAGGGTCTGATTTGACTGATTTTAATCCTACACCAATCTGCTTTTTGCCAAACTAAGTGGAGCACCATTAGGAAGGATAAACATTAGCAGCAAAGTTCTCTTGAACTGAAAAAGTTTGGTCTTTGGGATTATTTCTTCTTTTGTATAAATGAGGTCTTTTCTTATTTGTTTATTTTGCATGTAGTTCTTCATTGATTCTAAAGCTAAGCAAAAATTAGCTTCTGCCCACAAGAAGCCCTGTGTTATAAGCGTTACATGACAATTTCTTTAAAGGGTCTTGCTCTTAATAAAGTTAAATTCCTCTAATAAAATTCTTCATCCCCCCCCCCCCAAATTTTTGGCTAGTGATTCTTCAATTTAATTTTTTCTTTTAAAACTACACCAGGTTGCTTTCTCCCCAGATACAGGAAACAAGTTTTTTTTTTTTTTAAATGTGGATCAAAGTCTCCTGTACTAAAAAAGTATAAATTCTTGGATTGAATGGGTTCTGCATAAACTTTTGCCTTTTCTTTTTGGCGTGAAGCTGTGTTAAGCCAAGATATAACGCATATTTGAGACTGACACATATTTGTGTCAGTCGGATGTAATTTGGTCAGCCGCGGACGTGCGCAGTCAGCACGTCCGCGTCTGACACATGCTCTGTCCGAAATCAGCCGCGGACGTCCCCATTCAGCACGTCCGCTCTGACACCTGTTGCTCCCATGAATTTTTTGCAAAATTTTTTGCAGACAAGTTTCTAGTGGAATTTTTAATTATGCGAACGTGCCCAGTCAGCACGGCCGCTATAGAATGAGAAACACCCCCTATTAGAGGTACATTTGACGGATTGTTTTTTTTTTTAACGTATAATCTAAGAAATTAGCCAAAAGACACCTGGAGCTTTACGGGCACATATTGGGAGCAGAAGACATAGTATTCTATATTGGAACACGTGTAAAGATTTGTAATATAATAATTTTTGTAATGTAGTATGGATTTGTCATATTTTGTATTATTTTGAATGATTATGATTTTGATATGTTTTTCTACTGGTAGAGTAAGTAATTGTTTTGCAATTTTTTGGTATTTTTATTGTTTACGGTATATTTATGTTTTGTCTAATTGTGATTTGATTATTGGTTCTAATTAATTTTATGCTAGCGAAAGTTGCGAGAAACTTGTAAAGAGTAATTTGGCAGCCAAAGTTGGTGACTTGTTTGCCTATCATTTTTTTTTTTTTTTGCTATATTTGGATGGATATAGTAGCTATGGATGGATACAGTAGCATTTTTTTTGTTTCTGAAATCCAAACACAATGAACCAACATAATACGGCAGACCATAAAAGATTTCGCAAAAACCGTGAGAGGTCCAAGAAATCTGGGCAGGCATATGCAGCAGGCAACGGGCCAACCACTACTTGCAATAAAAAGACGGAAAAGGCCAAAATCTGCAGAGAAACAACAACGAAACCAGTGTAAAAGGGTAAAATTGGAATAAGGCGACCAAAATTTAGAACCTGTGGCTGACAAGCATGAAACAAAGATGACCCCACAATGACTTCCATCACACCTACAAAGACAAATAAAGACAAAATCAACGCTCAAATTACAAAATAACCAGCAGAATCACTGTAGCAAGGCCTTCCGCGCCTTATGTAGTTAGAGATATTCTTTTCACGATCGGTCAACGCGAGGTGTCTAGTTTGTTTCCATGACAATCCTGTTGCCCAACATGAATATTGGATCCTCCCTTACAACTTGTAACTCCTTAAATTTCTCGTATACCCCCAGTTATAATTTGCCTTTTATCTGGACTCCCTCCAACCTTATTTCACACTTCTAAATTAACTCCTCGATTGAGTCCAATAAGAAAAACACCATTTTTGAGTTTTACATTAGAAAAGTAAAGACTTCTTAAAACAAGTAAAACTTCATCACTACTTGATTAAAGTTGGTTAGATAACATATTTGAAACGTTTATTGTGTTTGTTACGAAGAAGAAAACTTTCTAATTGAAATTTACTAGTCATAGTGAACTTCTTTCTTATCTTGAGTTTTGGAGCAAATGAATTGTCTTTCACTAAGTAGACAATTAAACTACACTAGCACCTTACACTATCAAAAAATAAAAATAAAAAAGCATAATCACCATATCTTTCTTATTCTCATTAATACTCCGCAGATGCAAAATTCGAATGTTAAAATCTAATAGCTAAGTTAGAACACAATAATAAAACCTTATATGCTTAATTAAAATTCCAATCAAGAAAGACTTTCTATACCTAAAGCTAATTATACATTTTGGAATAGAAAAAGAATGTTATTTATAATGTAGAAGGATAAACTAAATTTTGTGGGATGCCTTAGCAATTCAACTAATGCTTAAAGTAAGCATATAAACTAATGACTTGTTTGGATTGCATTTTTCTGGATTTTTTGTAGAAAAATTATTGTAGCGATTTGATATATGTAAGTAAAAGGTGATTGAAAAATATGTTCACGGAAAATTGCTGTCCAAACAAGGCCTTCCTCTCTCCCAATATCTCTTCTCCCATCAGACAGCAAAGAAGTGCTTTTAAAAACTTGAGGGTGAGCAAATACGATAATTACTAAATTACCAACCGAAATCAATTTGAATTTGATGATTTGAAGTCGGTAATTCGATAATTTGATCGGTAAATCGGGGGTACCGAATTAGTAATTATCGAATTTGGGTCGAAATCGGATTTGAGGTTACTGAATTCAGCTTTATCGAATTCAAATTTATTTCCGTAAAACGGTACAATTTTACTGTTTTCAAATTCGAATTCCGATTCAAGTGTAATATGAAACAAATATTACAACTCTTCCATACCCTAAGTCCCCAACTCTTCGTTCTGTTTCTTCTGCTTTCTCATTCCTTTGCACTGCCGCCGCACCTGATTCCACAGACAAAGCTATGAAGAAGACCACACCTCTCTCTCTTTCTCCATAGACCATGCCTCTCTCTTTTTCTCCATCTCGGCTCTCATTGCACGGTCCACAATCCACATCTCACTGGCTCACTCCAATCTGAGTTTCACTCATAAAGCCTCCAGCACCACCAGGACTATGGATCGCCAGTGTTGAAGCCTAAAGGTAAGTTTAATACTTTAGTTGCCCTAATTTCGTTAATAAGTTGCTCTATTTTCAAATTTTAATTGATTTGAAGCATGTGAATTTTGGGTGAAACCGAAACCTTAGAGGAAGAGGTTAAAGGGGTATTTTTGAAGCATGTGTAATTTTTGATGAATAATGAAGCTGCGGTCGATCTAATGCTAAAACTTGTTTATTAATTTCATATGGAATTATGTAAGTAAAATTAAAGCTATGGTCGAACTACTTTTTGCTATTGCACCAGCATAGTAAATTAGTAATTACTACTGCACCATCAATTATCAACAGATTCTGCTCGACTAAGTTGATTAGTTCTAAACTCTTATTTAATTTTGTAATTGAATTCATATTTATTGATAATTGATTGTTGCACTAAATTGTATAATTTACTTGCTCAGATTTACAAAAAAAAGAAAAAACTGAAACTATGTCTACCGATGCTGAAAGTAATCCAAGTCGTGAAGAGCTGGAATAAGAAGGGCCAGGAACTCTTCCTCCTAGTCCGACTACACAAAGCTGTGAGGAATCTGGTTTTGTCAAGAAAATAGGAGAGTACAAGAAGAGGTCCAAAACTTGGAATCATTTTCATGTAAAGCATGTGCAAGGAGTTCGTCATGCAATCTGCAAATACTGTGAGAAGGACATAGCTGTTGATCCCAAAAGTAATGGTACGACTCCCCTTAATACTCATGTAGCAAAATGTCCTCTAAATCCTAAAAATAAGCCAACTGGTCATGCTACTTTACGTTTGGGTGAAACTGAAACCTTAGAGAGAGAGGTTAAAGGGGCACTTATAAGTTGGAAATTTGATATTGAAGTCATTAGAAAAAGCATAGCTTATATGGTAATTGTTGATGAGTTGCCATTTAAACATGTAGAGGGAAGAGGTTTTCAATATATGATGTAGACTGCTTGTCCATCATTTAGAATTCCTTCAAGATGAAAAAATTAAGCTGAAACATCTCTTGAAGAATGACAGTGGCAGAATTTGTCTAACAACAGATTCTTGGACATCCATTCAAAGGATAAACTATATGTGCCTCACTACCCATTTCATAGATAATGATTGGAAACTGAACAAAAAGATCCTAAATTTCTGTCCTATTGCTAGTCACAAGGGAAATGAAATTAGTAAGGCCATAGAAAAATGTCTACTAGAATGGGGAGTTGATGATATTCTAACTGTTACAGTTGACAATGCAAGTTCCAACAATTTAGTTGTCCAATATTTACGAGGAAAACTTCAAAATTGGGGAAAAGCTGTGTTAAGGGGGAAATGGACTCATGTGAGGTGTGTAACTCACATAGTGAATCTAATTGTCAATGATGGCATCAAAAAATTTGGGGATTCAGTTGATTGTATCAGGGCAGTAGTTAGATATTTTACACAGTCACCTTCTAGATTGAAAAAATTCAAGGAGTGTGTTGAAATTGAAAAAATTGAATGTAAAAGATTGCTCAGTTCGGATGTCTCTACTAGGTGGAATTCTACATATCTAATGCTAGATACAACTCAGAGGTTTGAGCGAGCTTTTGAGAGGTTTGAGGAGCAGAATCCTTATATGCTTCAAGAGTTAGAAAATCTGCCAACAAAATCTGATTGGACAAAAGCTAGATTCTTGGTAATTTTTTTGGAAAACTTTTATTAGCTAACTGTGAAGGTTTCCGGTTCCAAATATGTGACTTCAAATAATTTTTTCACTGATATTAGTCACATTCATGGTATTTTTATTGAAATGGCAGCAATTGACAATAATGAATTGAGTTCAATGGCAAGATCAATGAAGGAGAAATATGACAAGTATTGGGGGAAAGATTGAAAAGATGAATATGCTGATTTTTATTTTCACCTTGAATTTGTAGTTTGCCAAATGTATGGTGAGTCCGATGGTACAACACTAGCTGGCCTTGCAAAAGATGCAATGTTTGAGCTGTTTAATGAATACAAGATGATTAGCACACCTACCTCACATTCTGCCTATCACGCTTCTTCACTTTCAAATGATTCTCAAAAGAGTAAAACTACATTTCATGGAGATGCCTCTAAAACAATCACTGATAGGTACAAGTTGGAGTTTAAGAAGAGAAAAATGGAACTTGGGGGTAGAAATGCAAAATCTGAATTAGATAAATATTTGAATGAGGAGTGTGAGGAAGATGATGAGAGATTTGATATCTTGTTGTGGTGGAAGGCCAATAGCCTTAGATTCCTAATCCTTTCTAAAGCTGCTCGCAATGTGTTAGTAGTCCCAATTTCTACCGTTGCCTCCAAATCCGCTTTTAGTACCGAAGGTCATGTTTTTGATACATTAGGAGTTCTTTGACTCCTAGAATTGTACAAGGTTTAATATGTGCTCAAGATTGGCTTCAGTCCTCCAAGATAGAATTGAATGTAGAAGAAAATCTAGAAGAGCTTGAAGCCTTTGAATCTGGTAAGCTATCAAATTTCTTATTGTAGAATTTAAAGTATTTCATTATTTCTAATAATTGCCTTTATGATATTTCATGAATTTTGTTTGCTCTTACAGAGTTGTTGAAGGTGGGAGTTGAACCAACTATAATTGACCTTTGAGAGGTCACAAATGCTGAAGTTTGAGTGTTGAGGGTTGAACCAACTCTTGTTGTAGTTTCTGGACAATGACTCTTCATTTTCGATTATGGATTGTAGTTTATGATTTGTGGACAAGTTAATTTCGAATTTTATTTTTGCATTATGGACTGTGGAGTGTGAATTTTTAGTTTCACCAGTTTGTAGTTTGTGGATCAGTGATCCAACTACAATGTGTGTTATAGATTGTGGAATATCAATACTAATTTTAAGTTCATGTTTGTGGCCCAATTACTGTATTGAATTTGGTTAAATTTACTGGCTTTTCTGAAATTCAGTTAAATCAGTAAATAATCGAATTCCGAATTGAAATCAGATTGAATTTGAATTCGAAATTTTCTATTTCAATTACGAATTAGGTCGAATTTTCCAGATTCATTTCCTGAAAATTACCAATTTGAAGCTACCAAATTACCAACTTCGAATTCGATGCTCACCCCTACTTCAATAGTAGCAAAAAATTTCGATCTAGTCACATTAGTTGACAAGATTTCTGGTGATTAGGTTTGGGGTGATTTTGAAGGTAAAAATTATGTATCCCTTCTTGAACCAAAGAAGATGATAAACATTTTGTAATTTTGGATATCTAATTTCAATTTATACCTATCTTTGATAGGAAAAGCTTGAAGATCTTGGGATTAAATACGATTTCAGGTATAAGTAGTAATTAGGTCTGAATTTCTCTTGAGTTTGAAATTTGATTGGTGGTGGTCAAGGAAGAAATGCTATTTGTCAACGGCCAAAGTAGGTGGAATGTGTAGGAACGGAAAAAAAGGGGAAAAAGGAGGGAAAACGGTTAAAAAAGTATAATATCTTATTCATATACCCGAACCTAAGATGATTTTTCCAAACAATACATATTGTAATGATAACATAGGCCCGTACTAATTATTTGTATATGATATCAATTCCAATTCCAATTGCGGAGCATGAACCAAGCACTCCCTAAAAATCGCTGCTGCTAATAAAAAGAGTGGAATAAACTCATGTTATGAGAAGATGAATATCCAAATATAAAATAATCTTTGCATTTACAATAAAATCTAAAGGATGTGTAGTAGTGCACACTTTTAGTCTAGAGGTAATATTCTCTTTCTATAATCCTTTTTGGTCCAATTGAGCCCTTCCTTTCCCTGATATAGATTAGACTATGAATAAGGGTTACCATTGACAAAAAAAAAAAAAAAAAAAGTACCTCTGGGCTCTAATAGCAGATGAGTCCCTTCGTTTGTTTTGTACTTGAAGCCTTGAATTGGCTCAAAGAAATAAAAAATAAAAGGAAAACTCCACAACTGTCATAGGTCCAATTTGTCTTTCTTTTACATTATACAACTGGTATAATCGGTGTTTTGTGGCAAGGCTGGGTGCAGCCCATCGATTAGCTATCATTTTACATTTGCTGACGGTAAGTTAAAGTACAGTCGTTGATAAAAGAATATTCCATTCTTTTCATATGGGAAATCAAAATTTCGAGGGAAAATTTTGAAACATTTTTGAACTAAGTATTTTTTATGAATAAATTTTATATACACTGATAGTGTATATATTATTATCATTTAATTCATGACATGTATGTAAAAATTAAATTTCAAGTTTAAATTTCGCATAGTATAGGAAAGATTAATCCATTTCTTATTATTAAAGACAGAAAAAGAGAGAGTAGGTATAGTTTAGATTTTTAATTCCTAAGGTTATTATTATTATTTTTTGATTAAGCCTTGCAAATGGAAAAGGAGTAAAGGGGGAGGAGGGGCAGTTTCCTGCAATCGTTCCGAAAGATTGATGGTTAAGATTTGACAAAAAAAAAAATGTAAGATTCAGATTACATCTTATACATCATTTTTACACTATGTACAGAGCCTACAAATTTTTATTCTATAGTTACACGTTATTGAAAGTGAATTATATCGTGTGCATACAAAATTATATCTTGTGTATTTTGCACAAAATCGATCCAGGAAAGGACCGGTTTAAGAGTCCAACAAAAATTCTCACAATTACCTGATTACCTGATCAAATATCCCTATTAATTACACTGGATCTTGAGGATAAGGGAATGAATTTTTCATTGTGTCTAACCTACCAATCCAAAAAAAAAAAAAAAAAAACTCATTTCCGGTTTGAAAATCACAACTTCAACATTCTGATAATCAAATCAGCTGTCAAGGGTCCATTCATAATTAGCCCAAAAGTTTTTTTTCAGATAACCAAGTCAATTAATCATCTCAATAAACAAAACTTCAAAACTTAGTCATCTTTGTCATCAACAAAACATGGTCAATCAATCCAACAACCAATTAAACTATTTAAATTAATCTTTTCAAATTAAGTAGACATCTTTGAACTTTGAGCCCCACAAAAGTTTACCAAAACAAAAAGAAAAAAGAAAAAAATCTCCCAAATTACTGCCAAAAATCAGCATATCAAATCCCAACTCCAAAATCCCTAGCCCACAAAAACCCCAACTATATCACAACAAATTATCCTTCCATATTA
This sequence comes from Coffea arabica, assembly GCF_036785885.1. Lineage (NCBI taxonomy): Eukaryota > Viridiplantae > Streptophyta > Magnoliopsida > Gentianales > Rubiaceae > Coffea > Coffea arabica. The sequence continues at coordinate 31,327,534 of NC_092327.1, forward strand.
TCAATCGAACAAAAATCTTCCCATTTAAATTGATTCTTATGGTGTGATGTATTCTTGCTACTACTGCTGTTATTTTTGCTACTATTATTTATAGCAGAAAAAAGGGAAAATAATGGATCCAGAGCAGACATTTATCAGGGTTCAAGAACGCTTTTCTGAAATGCTGACTCCCAAAATTAGAGACTTTCTTGAGTACTTGTACCTCTTCATCGCAGTCACTCTCTTCTGTATTCTCGTTGTCATGCACGCCAATTATGTTCAGCAGGTAAACCCTTTTATTTTATGATTTTTTTTATTTTAAAACTTTTTTTGGGGGATCTTTTGCTTGATTTTTGGATTGTTTGATTAGGTAAGAAGTGTTGGAGAAGTGAATATTTGTTCTTTTGTGTGACTAATTTGAGAAATTGGGCTTATGGGTTTTATTTTGTCAGCTAGGTTCTCGAGGAATCTCGTGATATTATGGGAATTGATCAGAACTAACCTTAGATTGCACTTTCTTGAATAATAGAATTATAGGGGTTTATTTTTAAAGAATTATAGGGGCTTTTTGTTTTCAGAGTGTTATTGTTTTTACTTGTTATAGGCCAATTATGTTGAACAGTATAAAAAAGGGGAATTTTTAAGATGCTTAACATCATCACCGGTTGATTGCCCGGGTTTTTAGTTTTTTTCCCACAAATTCTTAAGTCAGCTGCTTTTTTACCTTATTGTGTTGAAATGGCAGAAGGGCCTTGTTGATTACTCAAATGGAAGTTGGGAATTGTTAAGAACTGTAAAAGATTTACGAGTGTGAGGGGTTAAAAAATCTAAAATGCAATAAATGCTCTCAGAACCAACTTTAGATAAAACTCTGTTGGTGTAGCATCAAAGCAGACTAATTATGGTTGTGCAGCTGTATGGAAATGGGGAGTGGGGCTTCAGGCTGCCAGCCACCTTCATATGATCAAATGTTTCATCAGTGTTGCTAGAAGCAATCCCATTTCTTGCTTGGCTCAATTGGATGCCATAGGATTGCTGTATTCAGGAATACTTTTGCTTAGTAGATTGCTTTGTAGTCCTATCAATCACAACTGCCACTTTCAGTCCCTTTTTCTCAGTTACCCTCCTTTTTTTCCTTGTTAGTGTTTGTTTGGTATGTCTGGATAATCTGTAATGTAGCTGCCCTTCTCGCATAACTGTTTGGATTATTTCTTTGGCATTATTAGCTGAAGAGGGAGGCCCATTTTTGTGAAAAGTCCTCTCTAGTAAAGTGTGGGAATTCCATATCTAACATATCATAAGTGAATCCTCATTCTATGATATGATTCACATAGAAAATTACTGTAGTTTCCTCATCTGTCACTCTCACATTAAACTCAAGTGATTTTTATTCTCTCTACAACAAACTGACCCAATTGTGTACAATCTACTGTCTTTTTACTGTACTGATCCTTTAGAATCACGTTTATGTTTAATGTTGTGAATTTCCATTGCAATTATACCAGATTTAATATAGCAAATATTTTATCCGTAGCATGTATGAATGATAGATTCGGTGATATGCTTGGACAACTGGGTATGTTTTGCTGAATGATCTAAAACTTTAGTTTATTTCATTTACTGCTTCATAATGATTTTCAGTTATAAACCTGTTGTTGTAAATTATTTAGAACTATAGGGCATTGATTTAGGTTGAATGCCATTCCTTTTTCTTAGTTCTCAATCTGGATTTTTTTTCCCTCTCAGCTGAGATTCATATAAACGGTGAATTACTTTGCATCATGGCAATGCTTCTGTATCTCCAATCCTCCTCCTATTGATACAGTAATCATAACATATCCTACTATGGATGCTGTTTGTATTGTGATTTTGGATGTTTTCCCAATGAGTTACACTTTCTTTTCTGCGTCACACTTGTGGGATACTTAGGATTTGGAACTGTTATGAATTTCTTAGGTATTCTTATATACTTTTTCAAGGATTTGTATGAATTTCTTAATTTTTACATATGATATGAGTTTTTTTTTTCTTTTAATCAACTGATCTTTATGTATGTCTCAGGATGTCTGTTTGTCATGTTTGTGTTTTGTGTGTTCTTTATGTTCTGGGATTTGTTGGTTTTGGAGTTGCTGTTTTTGTTTGGTGCTTTTTAGTTGAATTGCCTCCTTGTCCTGTAATAAAAGTGTGGAAGTTGACATTATTTCTCCTTTTTTTTTGCCACTGAATGAAGCCTGGTTGCTCAAGCGAACTTCCAAAAGTGAACGTGTCAGAAGCTCAGCTTATTCAGATCAAGGTATGATCTTTCTACTCTCTCTCTATCTACACTTGTTTTCCTGGTAACACGGTGATAGCACCATAATCAAAATGACAGCAGATGTAGTTTTCTGTGGCCAGGGATTTTATGTGCAGTTTCTTAATCCTTTGGTCTTTTTGATTACTAGCTTGTTCGTCGGGGCTACCTATGTAGGATTCATTCATTGGATTCTTGAAGTACTTGATTTATACTAGTCTGATTAGATTTTTGGATTGATGTCAATAGGTTGAAGTGGCATGTTGATGGTCCACTAAACTAGAGAAAAATGAAGAAGATAAAGTGGTCTTCAGATTTCCTTATTTATTGAATCTAATTATATATGCTTAAAAGGATTTGGGTGCAATGACAATTTGTAATTAAGAATTTGGTGTATCTATTTTCTGGACATCTTGCTCCTCTTGTTTTATTTAAGGGGTGCACAGTGAGTGGTTGATCTCTTATGCATATAAGGCTGTGTTTCTAGTAAATTCACTTCAAGTGGATTTTCTTTCAACAAAATCTTCCCTTAAAATCTTGCATATGTAAATTAAATCAACCTCAGTCTTGGTTGAATGGTTCAGTATGAGTGTTGTACCATGAAAATCAGTAACATTTATTTAGCATCTTTGTGAAGATTAAAGCTGCAAGGGTACTTTTGCATACTGAATAAGGTAGAAACAATAGTATAAGCATTGTAGTTTAAATACTAAACCATGTTGTTTTGCTCTAACTAGATTCCTTATGAGGCATATGCCTTGTATAGTTTGCATTTTTGGAGGAAAGTTCTTTTGGGTTTTTTTGGGAGAATATTCCCTTAACACATTTCCCTACCACCTTTTTACCTCATACGCATTACATCTCAAGACAGCGTTGGTGTTATTTTTCTGAAAAAAAAAACTCCAATAACTCATAAAGCGCAATCCAAGTTGGAGCTTAGAAACCCCGAACAAAATCCAATGTCTCTATTTACCTAAACAGGATTAAAGCCTACAAAAGAGATCTGACACTAATGTTATGTGTAAGTTTCTTGAATGCTGATCTGCATTTTTTTTTTTTGGGTTCTGGAGTGGATAAATTGATTGATATTGCTTACTTTGGATTGACCTAGGATACCCTTTCATTGAGCATATTATATGTTTTTCGAGGTTTGATCAGGTCAAGCTAAAGTTTTGTATTGTGTATTTTTTTTTGATGATCTTGATTGATATATAAATCTTATTTTGGTTAGAATGTGTTTAGACACCATGCAGTGTTTGGAGTAGTTTAGCATTTTCAGCATGCCTATTGCTTCAAATGAAAATTAAGGTAGCAAAGGGGTAACTGCATAGCCATCAACTTAGGAATTATTTCCTTATTGTTTAAGTTTGAAACTCAGTCAGACAGTATTCATGAGACTCTATAGCCCTACAAGGGGCTGGAAAGGATTTTGATTTCTAGTTCACTTTGTTTTTTCTGGGGCTTGTTGTTCATGTGAATGGTGCCATGCAGCTCAACTAAATAGAATTTCCAATGTCAACAGAAGTAAATGAGTTTATACTACTTATTAATAGAAGCTAAAACAGATAGGAAAATAACGAAATGGGGGCAGCATTGTATAGAATTATTAATTCTGATTATGTTTTTGACTTTTATCTAATTTATAATCAAAGATAATGATTGGCAATCGTTTATTAGCATGGAAGATGACTTGATTCACATTATATTTGCACCATTCATCATAAAAATAAAACTTCAATATAAGAACAAAATTTCATGGAAGATTATGGTTATTGGCTTGGCAACACTAACTCTGTAGGAAAAGGGTCATTTTTCTTGACAAAGAGTTATGGTTTTAATATGCTTGTTTAAGGATATATTGCTCCATTCTGAGACCCTCTCAAAGCTGGATTTTGTGTGTTTCTCTTTGTGCATGTGCATTTGCATGATTTTTCGCCATAGTAGTGTTGGATTATGAAATTTATGAGTCAGTCAGAAGTTGCCCACTACTTATATTCATAAAGTTAACTCCTGTGACCGCTAATGGGCAGTGCACCATTGTTGAATATGTGGTTAAGTTGTCATCATTAAGGCACTTCTTGTTTCTAGTGCAGATCACTAGTGATGGCTTATGGACGTGGAATGAGTCTGAATACAATGAAATCAATGGTCTTGAGGGCCGATATGCTGATGGAAAATCAGAAGTTGAAAGTGCGAATGGAGACGAGCCTACTATTTTATCTGCAAAGTTAGGGTTGGACTGGCTTACTTCTGGTGCTATTAGGGACAAATCTCCATTGAAGTTATGGAGGACTTATGGTGAATTTTTGGAATCTCAAGCAGAAGGCTCTACAGTGGGTGAAGGTTTGGAACAATCTGCAGATGATGGTGTCCACAAAATCAACAAAGATGCATCACATAGTAGGTTTTACATGTCACCAAAAGAATCACTTAAAGCAGCAATTGTTCACCTGGGCAGAAAATGGCATGGGCGGGTATCTTTCCTCTGGAGAATTGTAAAACGAATTCTTGGAGGTTTATGGGTGAGCTTTGACTAAAAATTTATTTTTTTATTTATTTTTTGTGTTGGTGGAAACTTTGTTATGAATTATGGGAGTCTTGTCTTGTAAAGATCTAGAGAGGTTTTGGCCTTAATCTCTCTTTCTTTTCTCATGTTTTCTTAAGGCAGAAAAAAATGTCCACAGTATGAGTTTACTTGCCAAAACTTTGTATGATGCGCTGAGAGTTTCAGTTCATCATGACAATAATCAAGGCAAAATTACTTTTGTCAGATGAATTACATTTTTGCTTTGACCTTGTGCGGCACTGGAGGTTCGCTCTCCAACTCTTAAATTACAAAGACTGTTGTTTTGGATGTCAATGGTTTGGCATGCAAGTGTATCATCTCAGTCAAGTTGGATTTTTTCTGCACAAGGTTATTGAGATGTGTCATACTGTTTTGTACCCTGGGTGTTGAAAGGCGGGATCTAAAACTTAATATTGGGCTTATGATGATGATGAACTTGTTGGATTTGGGGGTTAAACTGATTATGATAGATGTGCATGGTGATAATCCTAGTCTACTGGAAGGAAATGTCAAGCTATACGAACAGTATAGGAATTCTTTTAGTTTTATGGTTTAATGTTGCTGTCTTTACCATAAGTTCCTGATTGCGTTGACATAAAAATTATGTCTATACTCTCTGCGGTTCACTCTGAATATATCTGTTATACTTCATGTTGTAATGCATTTATAGGTTCCCCTTTTTGAATCTAAACATGACATTCTTTGCTTCATTGTCTATGTTTAGGACATATCTGGAATAAACTTGAATCTTGATATCCCGAAGTGGCTAAAAATCCTTCATTTAGACAGGCTGAATGCGTATGCAGGTAACATTTTCCTTTCTCTTTAGTTTGTGCATTATTATAGTCCAAGGATGCTTATATATTATCAAATGTGAAAGCTCATTCCAAGGTCACATCATCTGGAAGGCAGCCTTTATTTTTCTGCGGCTAGTCTGTGCAATCTATTAAAAAAAGTATTTCTTGGAAAAACATAAAAAGTGGGGTATAACTTTCTTGCAATAGGATAGACAAAAGGGAATCCTCATTGCTTAAAAGGAAGGGGAACTGGAAGATACATACTTCAAATACTATCGATTGAATATGCCTGCTGAATGAACCTGAGAACTATGCTTCTTGAGTCACCAATCCAAAGTTGCAGAGCATTTGTTTTAAAATGCTAGGAATGGTGCATCTGGCATGCCTTTGCTGAGAATAATGGAAGAGTTAAGATTCTTCCTGAAGCGAGTGTTTTCTTGGTATAACTTTCTATTAATCTCCAAGATGAAAATGTAATTAGTGTGGATATCACAAAGTACGCCTCCAATTATGAAGGACAGTTATGCTGGCCTCCATCTCACTCAAACAGAGAAAAGAAAATGAGGCCATTTTTGGGTTAGATTATGCATTACGAATTCTTGATTAAAAGTCTAGAATGGGGTCTTTTGTTGCTTGAGCTAAACACATAGGTATTCATGATTTCTTTCTGCACCTCTAGGTTGGCTGGAGTCTTACAAATTTGTTTATCTTTCTTTTCACTTGTTGCTTCTTGTTTCTTTTGGTATTTGATCAACTGCCGTGGTTCCAATCCATAAAGAAAACGATAAGAAAAATACTAGTAAAAAACAGTGACCTAGTAAGCAGTAAGACATATACTGCATCATATAAATTATGAAGAAATTTAAATGGAGAAAATACCTTGCATGTACACTCTAAATCGGTTTTCTTTCCCCTTCCTACCAATCAAGCTCTCCCTCTTTGAGGCGTTCTATGTCTTGGGTATGGAAAAGAGAGAGAGATGAACTTCCAAGGCTGTTAAAATGAAGAAGCTGAAATTTAATTTGAAGGACCTGCAATATTTATTGGGAATGCAAATACAATGTGAGAGTGGAGAAGCCTAATATTCTATCAAATTCATATTCTATTTTGATTCGTGAAATATATGTACCCTTATATTCACTGAGAAGTTTATAATTGGAGTACAACTATATCGACAAAAAAACTTGAGAAACAAATGCATCTGAAACAGGATGGGAATTAACCGTTTCTCCGTGTGTGGGGTTTTATGTGTATGTGAGGGACTGAGGGGGGAAGAGAAGAGAAGGGAAAGAAGTAGAAAGAGTATGACTGATTTGAAGAGAAGTAAAGTTGAAAAGAGAGGGCTTGGAAGAAAGAATAATAGGAAATAATGAGAGTGAATTGAAGAGAATAAATCTTCACTAGTGAAGATTATAGTTCACTTTACTTTTGCAGGAGAATATTAAAAAATATGCTTTAGATGTTAGAATCCACTTTACCCAAGTGACTAATATGTAAAGTGATTTAGGAGAATTTCTTTTCAGGTGCAAGGACAAAGCACCTAAAACATAACAGGTATGAATCTTGGTTTGGTAATTGGGCGAATCTTTAGCTTGATTTCTGGATTTGACTGCCTAATGCATCGAATATATGATGTTTACCTTTTCTGATGACACCAGTAGTAGGAGGAGAGAGATTGTGGGGGCCGGGGGGGGGGAACAGGTTGACTGGATCAGTGATAGGACAGAAAGAGATTTTTTCAATGAAAGAAATTCTGTAAGATCAAGTAGACAAGAAGATCTACAAATTAAATGTGAGATTGTGGGGTTTTGAGGAAAGAAAAAACTCATTGGATGTGGGAGACAGAAGTATTTATAAAATATAATATCTGCATGGATAGAAGGAAAGTTGCCTAATTGTGTATTTACAATGTTATGTAGATGAATGCTTTCCAATTTACTACAGAATCCACACCACGACAAGTTGGGTATAGACTACAGAGATACCTATGATATTCCACACGGCTGTCTTTTGCCATGTGTAGTCAGTTAACTTTGTTTTCTGAAGTCTTTAGTAGTGAATCCCTTTTTATACTTAGCCTACTTGGTCTTAATAGTTCTCTTAGTCAACTATTAGCTTCTCAATTCTGTTTGGATATTACATCACTGAAGCTAAGAAATGTTAAAACCATTAAACCATTATGTGTCTCTTTTTTACAATGTACGTATGCATATGCATGGATGTGCATATGCATATACATCCATACATATGCATATATACAGATATGTATATTGTAATGAAGTTCTTGTCTTCTAGCATTTTGGTAATATCTTTCATGCCTTAGCTTTTGCTTGTTTTTGAAATATCAGTGCATTGGCTTGGAAAAAGAAGCAATGTATTCGAACCAACTTATTTATACACGATGGAGAAGGTAATCCTCATTACTGTTTAGTTCCTCACAATTAAATATACTGACTGTATATGAGGTTAACTAAAGTTCTAAAGTCCTTCCCATTTTATTTAAAAAGTTGGATGATTTGTTGCTTTAGGGGTACTTTTTGCTGCCTGAAGAAGCCAGAATAAGGCACAACATACGCACCATAAATGTTAGCATCTCAGCATGGCATCCCTGCTTTGGAAACAGGTAAGATCTTTAATATGTCTTCTTGTTCCTTGGTCACTTCTTTGGTGATATCATTTGAACTTTCAGTCCTTTCTTTTCATAAGAAGAATAGCTAGTGGTTGGCCATTTTGGGGCAAGGATATCATTTATGATGAAGTTTTATCTATGTATTGAATTCTGGTAAATCATAGTCATGGTTTGGGTCAAGCCACCAAACTTTTGAGAGAAAATGCTAACCCTGTAAAATGTATATATATATAGATTGTTTTTCTTTTCCTTTTGTTTTGTAATATTTATGAACCTCTTATTGGGAACTCAGAAAGGTTTGTCAGTTGCTCTTGTTTATAGATGGATTTCATATAGCAGTTCTAAAATTTATGTCATATGCTACAAGCAGCTGATATATGATTAATTCTGTGCCTTATGCAGTAGTGTTGACTAAAAAGTTACTAATTTATGTGCAACAAGTGAGAAATTCTCTGCTTAATATGTTTTCTAGATGCATTAACATATGAGGCGTTTATGAAAAAAAATGTTTTTCTTTAACTTTCTTTAACTATTCTAAAGCCACTTAAAACAGGTGATTCTTGGTAAACCTGTTCAAAATTTGAAAGGATATTTTTCTTTGAATGTTCTGGAAATTAAAATCTGTTGTCCATAAGAAAATTTGAATGTATTAGTAGCCCTGTAGAGCTTGTAGAATGAGCATTTTTGTTTTTCTTATTCTAAGTGTAGAAAAAGCTAGAAAAAGATGTCAAGAGCGTATATCATATTGAGTCAACTTTTGGTTTGAAGATCTTGAATACTCTTACTCTGAGCGGACAAAAAGAGAACAGACCTAGATACAAATAAACAACTGTTTATTTTGTTAAGCCTGATTTGTACTGTGAAGCATATGCGCACAAAAATTCCCACCAGTATACTTTTATGTAATTTTTTTTTCTGTTCCTTTCAGGTGGCAGCAACTTTTGATTAACAGACTGGTAGGATATGATACTATTCTAATGAATAGTCTATTGAACTCTCCTGGTCAAGGTAATAAATGATCTCAAACTTGTTTTCTCTAAATCTCCTCAGTTTCTTTCTGTTTTCCACAAGAATTTATTGTTCTCTGCACCTTATAGATCCTGGCTTTTAGCTTCTTGTTAACTCAGTGATATGTGACTAAGAAAACAAGTGAAAAGTCATATTTCTATCTTCTGTTTGTCTTAAGGTGGATGGTCTGTGTATCAAATGACTCTCCTTCTGTAAATATTTAATTGCAATTTTTTATTCCTTTTAATTTCGAAACCTTGGTAGACTTTAGATTCTGAAAGTAATGTTTCTTGTTTTCTCATTTGTCTGAGATTTGTTCAGTGTTTAGTATTGAAAGCATAACAGGTGCTGGATTGCTTCTGGACATTCTGACAATTATTTTACAATTTTAATGCAGGATATATTTACAATTACCAAACAAATGAGTTCTATAATCTTACTTATGCTCACAAGCAACCAGAAAGTTCTGCAAGATTTGGAGGTTGGTTACTTAAGCCATTCTCCTGTGATAATTCATGCGTTGCTCTTGTTCTGACAGTTAAAGATCTGCTAAATTAATTTGCATGTCCTTTATAATATATGAGCAACAAATTTTCCTGAAAGGTTTCTAAGCTGATTAGTTAGTTCGTAGGGATGAACATCACCCTCAAAATTAAAAATTAAGGCTAGGCTGCAGGAAAATCAGCTTGACAATCTTGTTTTGGAGCTCTTCAGTCAATGGTGTTGCTATTGTGTTAGCACTCGCCTGTTGAAGGTGTGAATTGTAATGGAGAATATATCCATCTTGTTGACTTAGATGTGAGACATCAAATATATGAAGCTGCAAATCTTTGAAATATCAGTATTATTCTCAGTTCACACTTTCCGATATCTAAAATTTTTGGTTGGCTGCTCTCTGTTTCCTGCAGATTATCTTGTTACCAAATGTGGTGTGCTGATGATGTCACTTTTTGTTTTCTTCACAACTACAATGTCAGTTTCCTTTACATTGAGAGAGACACAAACCCGCATGCTGAAGTTCACAGGTTTCTTTTTGATCCATTATCTGTTGTCTTAAAAACTTGGTTGGCTTTGGTGCTTTCCAATTTGGAGCACCAGATTGCACTTTTGATCAATTAATAATGTCCTGTTCATTGTTGACCAAGGATTTGTATCAAGAGTTGAATGTCAAAGCTTGGTAGCATTCTAATTACTTTGAACCCCTCAACATATGGATAACGGTCAGAGTGCTCATATTTTAGTCCCCGTCTTCCATCATTTATGAATTTTCTTTCATCCTGCAGTGCAACTCCAGCATCATGCTCGACATAGGCTTCCAACATTCCAATTGATATTTGTCCACGTGATTGAATCCCTTGTTTTTGTACCAGTAAGTGCAGCTTATGAAATTATTTTATTGGTTGAATTTCTCCTTTTGTATTCTTTATTTGGGAATTTTGATGTGCTAAATTAGAAATCATTTTACTTTTTGCAGATAATGATTGGCATCCTATTCTTCCTGTTTGAATTTTACGATGATCAACTATTGGCTTTTATGGTTTTGATTCTTGTTTGGCTCTGTGAACTTTTCACCTTGATCAGGTTCCCCACCCTTCTTCTCTCTCTCTCTCTCTCTTTCTCTCTCTCTCTCTCTCTGCACAAGTAGTTAAATCACTAAGCATGTTGTACAATAAGATCCTGTGATAATGAAATGGTGGTCCAAGTTTCAATTATGTCTGAAGGTTTAGTACTATTGCAGCTTCTTTAGCAGAAATTTAACCATGTTAGAACCTTGCACAGATGGAAGGTTATTACGCTTAGCATTTTATTAGTTTTGCTTTCATTCTTAAAATGTCTAGTTGAGATAATAATTTGGACAAATAGACATTTGCATGTCTGACTTGATCTACCTTTAAATTCGTTTTCTAAGACAATTCTGGTTTCTTTTTCCTTGCAGTGTCCGCACACCAATATCAATGAAATTCTTTCCTCGCTTCTTTCTACTCTATTTTCTGGTGTTTCACATATACTTCTTCTCATATACCTATGGTATGGCTGGAACGCATTATTTAACTGGATTTGGCTTTTGCTCCAGTGCACTTCTTCTTATTTGGTGTATCTTTTTTTGCAAGGTTTTTCATATCTAGCGCTTTCAACAACAGCAGCTTTTATGCAACACCTTATCCTCTACTTCTGGAATCGTTTTGAGGTAATATATTCTTCATAATTCAAATAGCAACTTAACCGTAAATAGGTGTAATACATTGCTTTACTCAACACAATGTGCATTTGAATATACAAATTGTGATAGGTGACATATAATTATGATAGGTTTAATTTAATAAGGAAATAAATAATGGACAACAGAATGGCTACATATTGGATCTGTTGCACCAGCCATAATGATGCAAACAACAACAGAATGAATTTAGCAGAAAATATTGCAAACCTCGTGATGAATAATTCATGTTAACTTTATAGTGGTTTAGATGTGTAATATTCTTTTTTCCTTACTTTTTTCCACACTATAACATGCAAAGGTTCCAGCCCTGCAAAGGTTTGTACAAAACCGGAGGTCACACTTTCAGCAGCATCCAGACTTTCACATTACGTCCTCCACAATTCTTGCTTCAACACTTCATATCACAAGATTAAACACAAGGAACTCAGGAGCAATTAATTCGGAGTTGGCTTCTGGGCCCGGGCTTCGAGCTGGTGTGGGCCCAGCAGTGCCTGTAAATGGTCCAGCTGAATTTTCTGAATTTCAAGAACGTCCAGATAATGGAAACCCAGACAGGTTGGGCAATCCTCTCCAGCTAGATGGGCAGCAGGATCTTCGCCAATCAGAAGCCGGTGGTAACCCTGGGTCAATGAATTCCTTCAGTTCTTTGTTGTTATGGATTCTAGGAGGGGCTTCTTCTGAAGGCCTTAATTCTTTCCTGTCTATATTTCGAGATTTAAGAGATCAGGGCCAAGTTTTCACTGGATCTCCCCAGCAGGAAAACCATGTAGCACAGAATCCGGAATAAATAACAGAAAATTTGCAAATTGAGCAGCTTGACCATTCGAGTTGTGCTTTGCAGGGGAGCTATTTCAAGCAGGCTTCAGTGTACAGGTTTTAGAAGGCTGTGTACATTCTGTAGAGTTGGTATGATATTTCATGTGGTGCTTAAGGGGTGAGATCTAGCAAAAAAGACGATAGGCGAGGGCTTCTTCATTTGCCAACTGTAACATGATTAGCAGAGACTGATGGCAGTAATAGTGGGGTTGATTGTGAATTGTCCTGGTCAAATCATCACCCTCTGTTGACCAGTTTGATTGAGAGATAAAAGGGTGATAACAGCCTACTGAGAACATCTGTAGTGATAGAGAGCTTCTTATATATATATATAGGTAGTGGCTCTCATTTTACTCCTAGCGCTATTGAATTAAAAGATTCTGAAGTTACTAGCTTTTCAGAGTACTGTTGGGAATGCAACATGCCCTGCCTCTCCTTCCCCAAGCCCATGTGCTGTCTAGACATTTCCTTGTATAATACAAAAGCAAAGCTAATGGATGTGCCTCTTCTTGCTGCTTGGATATTTTCTTGCTGCTTGGATATTAGATGTATATATCCTTTACTCTGTGAGCTGATATAAAAGCCTTGACGTTGTCAGTAGATAACGTAGCTTCTGTCCCGAGACAATAAAGGTATCTGTTTTATCTTTTCTACAGTTGAATTATTTGCTTGGATTAGCTTTAAGAATTTGGTATCTCGACCCCTCTCTTCCCTTCCTGTTCGTGGTAAATACAAGAACTTCCCCTTGTGAGCGTCACCCAAAGGGAATGTGGATCCAATTCTCCTCCTCTTAGCAATTTTCTCCTCATTAACAAGGGGAAGGGTGTCTGTGGTGTGTGATTTGTTAGGAATGCAATGTGACACTTCTAAGAATCAAGACATTCCAAGATTTTTGATCTGAAAACCATGCAAATCTGCAATCCCGTTTGGGATGTACGTGACAAGGAGTATGAGCCTGTCAACAACATGAAAGTTGCACATTTTAAACTGGCTCAAGGAGAAATACTAGCAACTAATATAGCATATGGGATGTTACAAGCTGCTAGAGTCCAACCAGAAATTATGGACTCCTACAAACATTACGACAATAGATGAAAGGTCATCTCGACTTCCCCTTTCAAGTGCTGCTTCGACCAGTTCCTTGGCTGCTTCTCAGCCATCTTTTACTCCTCTGATGCAATCAGAGGCCTCCTGGTTAGACATCACCTGCAGCGCAGAAACCAGAATATCAGGAATGAAATCCATTTGTCAACAGTAACAAAACTTGAGTAGTTTACATCAAAGGCAGCAAGAGGGGTGCTAGAAATTCTAAAAAAATTAGCTAGAACATCCTCAATTTCAGAAGAATATTCAAGTTACCTCGTACTTATTTGGGCATGTTTGGACTCAATCAGATTCTGTAGCAGCTCATTTTTTGTTTATAACCACAAGGGGAGGGAGTTCTTTGACTCTAAACTGAGTGTGACATGATTCGGATTGGACATCTTTAGATCTCACGTGGTTAAGAAATCCTGTATGGCTTGTTTGTCATAATTAATTTTCAAGATGCTAATACTAGAAACTGTACATCCCCAAAGCATCATTTATAAAGAACAAGGTGACAAGAAAAGTAATGATAACAAAATATACAAGAATTACCTAATTAAAAAAACAAACAAACAATATATACAAGAATTACAATTAGCTCATGTTTAGTACCTTCCAGAGGCCATCACTTGCCAAGATTATGAACTCAACATCTTCTTCAATCTTCTCAATAAACACATCAGGCTCAGCTGTAATGTGATTTTTCAGTCTCCCATCTCCAAATGCTCTAGTCATTGCAAGCTGGTCATCAACGCGTGAAACATTGCCTGTTTGGATAGTATGGTCCTTCTTAAATAAAAAAAAGAAAAGAAAAAAGAAACCTAAATTCAGCGAAAGAACAATCTATGGTAAAGCCTCAGATTCAAATGCAACATTCCATTTACTGTTGTTTTAATGCCAAAGTAATTTGATTAAACAAGAACCTCAGCTCTTTGCAATAAATGATATCCAAGTACAATTAACAGCTGGGCAGTTTCTTCACTTTTTTATTGCACAGACAAAACGTAAAATTTGGTATATTGCAGTAAAAAATAAATGGAAGGAAGATCATTCTATGCTTCAAAAATATATTTATACGCAGAAGTCTAACACAAGTTAATTTAACCCCTTTTTTTTTTTTTTTTAAAAAAAAAATTATCAGTCGAATGTGCTAAAGGGTCTTAAAAAAAGACACCAACCTTGCTTTTGTGATACAAATCCACCTTTGCTCTCAACCAGTCTTTTTTCCCTCTTAGGATCATGATCAACTGTAATTTGTTTAGCTTTACCGTTCCTGCATAGCACAGCGCGAGAATCTCCCACATTTGCTACCACAAGCTTCCTCCCATTGACCAGTATTGCAGTTACTGCCGTTGATCCTCCTCAAAATCCAACCACATTCTCTAAGATATCATCATCAGTTTCTTTACAAGCCTTCTTGACAGATGAAATTGGATTTTTTCCAGAAATCAGGCTACAAATCAACACACAGCAGGCTGATTAGATCGAGATTATAATTAAGAAATGAAGCATTGTCACAATTATGTCAAGGAAAATTTTCTGGAAAGAGTGCTCCAGGAGGATTATTTATTATAGAGGATTAATTTTGAACTCTACATTATGTGCCCAAACCTGTAACAAAACGTAGATAATATATATTGTGCAAGGCATAGAGTCTAGTAGCAACACAGACATTGCAACTTCTGAAACTTACATACATGTATAGAACTCTCTAATTGTTACTTTGAATCACTTGGAATTTTAAAAAACTCGCAAAAATGTGTTATAGAATCAGAGGTGAAAATACTTGAAATATAGGTATGAAGATATAGAAGAACGTTAGATATATGAAAACTAGTCATAATCTGTCCCTAATAAAGTCACAACCTCTGCAATATTTTTATAGTTCAAAGTTACACTTTCTTCATTAATTAACTTTATTACGCCTATTTCAGTATATGAATACCTCATTCAAGATATTGTCAAAAAGATGGTTATGCAAATATTCAGCAACCTCACGATCAGCGTGACCATCAAAAATTGCATAAAGGCCTAATTGATGACCATTGATTTTCCTTCCTTCTGCTACTAGACAATCCTCCATGTCATGTCCCATGTTTCCTTCTACCATGTGTGACCCGTCGAATTTTCCCTTGCTTGGTTTCTGTATCTAAACCATCTTCATCGTCCTCGTCCTGTTGGTCATCTTCTCCATTATCTTCATCGTGGTCTTCGTCCTCGCCCCTCGTGTCATCATCTTCCTTTGTGTAGTCATCTTTTTAATCATCATCTGCTGCATCAGAGAACCTTGCCTTGTCCTAAATTAATCATTAGATTAGCTTGTGATCAAAGAAAACAGCGACCATCTAATACAAGCCAACTGTTCCTCGACAAGCTGTAGAACTGTGTTCAGAGTGTATGGCCTGCCCAGCGGAGGGATTCAGTAAGAAGTACATGATGGATTCTTTTGCTGCTGGTCCCTCTGGGGTGCCTCCATGTACTATGCCTCCTCCTTATGATCCTGCTACTCTTCGTTCAGTTTTGCAGAGAAAAGAAATTTCTTAAAAAAGAGGCAAAAGCAGGATTGGATTAATAAGCATGGCGAACGTAGTCTGGCAAGAAAATATATTGCAGGAATATGAATTTGACTTCAAATTCGGATAATTTTTAGTCAATTTCTATGAGTTCAGGTTGAATTGTTTGTTTTACCATTTTAAGGGTCCACTTCATTTTTTTCTTTTTTTTAAAAAAAAACCATTTACCCTTTTGTTTGTAAAGTTCTCTAGACATTGCAGTTCCAATTAAAATAGACCAAATGAGCAAACTAAGAGCAGTGGATATAGCAAGTCAACTATTAGATCTGAAAACTAGAACTTTAATTAATTCATACCAAAAGGAAAAAACAAAAGGAATTTCAGTAATTTCCAGTAAAATAGACTAGCCAATCTTGAGCTCCACAAAATTGACAAAAATGTCAGCCAGGAGAAATTTAGAAAGTGAATCCAGCTGTGACTTCCAATATTGGTGATAAAATTTAAATTCTATAAAGCAGTTTTCTTGTGATAATCAGAAAGCAAAAGATAAAGTGAATCTAGTTAACGATTAATTCCACCAATCTAGAACCTATGGTGATTTAGAAGTGGGTTAATAGTATTTTTTAAAATTGACTTTGTTGCTCCAAAAACTGAAGATTCAATCATAGTGTTCACCCATCATACAGGAGAAATGTATTTGAAAAAAGAAGGTAAAATATTGAAGAAAAAAGAACTTGATACATAAATTTAAGGAGATTACAACATATGTACCTTATTCTTGATAATGTCTGCTTCACCATTTGATCTTCTCCTTTGCAGGTAAAACTATGTCATTATATTCGACATTTTCAATCTTATCACTCATAAGTTTGTTTTCCCGAAATAATTTAATTTGAAGCAACCATCTATGCCTCCACTGGACCATTTTGACATCCTTAAACTTAATATAGTTATATCAAATGTTGTTTAATTGGTAAAAAAAAAAAAAAAAAGATTTTAAGAACCTCTTGAGATATATGCATTGTAGTATTACGATCCTTTTAATCAACATTTGCATTCATATTCAAAGAGAATAAACTATTTGATACTTTTCAACTATTGAAAAAAAATAAAATAGAACTGAATAGAACTTCGGATTATACCTTTCCTCTGAAAAAATCAGTGCCATCCATTTTTCAGCTTCTTAGTTACTTCAATATTAAGAGGATGAGCTTCAAGGGATTGAGAAAATCCTACGTACCATTTGATTTTAACCTGTGGGACTTAAAATGTTGAACTGGATTGTTCAAGAATTTTCACTGTGCATGCATGAAGCCCGGCTAGCTTACAAGTGGCCATGCATTTGAAGTATAACGACTGATATTGGGCACATGTGGTCGGAAGTAAGGAGTCGGTATGCGCCTTCGCCGCCTGAATTCATTGGCGGAGCCGCCAGGGCACGAACAATTGCTTGGTCCTACGACGATACAGAGTTTGGGAATTAAATAGCTTCCAGTTATAGCGGACAACAATTAGTGGTTGAAATTAGGTTCAGATTTATAGTGTGGTTCGAATCGAGTCGTTAGTTCTAGAATTCATATTTTTGTGTTTTTCAATTCATCCTCAGTTATTAAGCTAATATGCAGTTCTGAAGATATACTCTCTGATATTGGTTCGGTAATTGAAGACGTTCGCCTAGCTCTATTAGATCAAAATACATTAAATGTAGCTTGGATTTCTAGAGAGGCAAACAAGGTCGCGTATAACTTAGCACACATTGCTAAAACTACTAATCAATTTGAATCTCTATGGAATAATCCTCCGATCTTTATAAAACAATTGATGCTGTCCGAATTCTAGCAATTTCATTACTAAATTTCTTTTTTTTTTTCTCAAAAAATAAAGCCGGATCTAAATAATTAATTGGTCCTTGTAATTTCAAGTGCGATTGTAGAGATAGGGTTCCTTTCCGACCTCATGTATAATCACGTGACTATTTTTGCCTTAATTTGTTTGTAAAATAGATGAGTTCAAGTTTGTCTTGATTATCAACTTCAAACAGGAATGTTGAAAGTAATTTGAATTGTAAATCTAACGACATTTTTTTCGATCTATTGTTGCATGGAGACCCAGATTGTATTGTGGACGGGTTGAAATCGAACCAACAAGTTTTGCATTAATTTCATCATCTCATTTTAAATTTAGTTAATTTTGAAATAGATGATTTTTTTGTCTACACAGGAGTGTCCGAGTCAATTTTTACGGGGCCCGACTAATCCCCTGCGGCCCAGCCAGGCGCCCTAGCCCAGCCCAAACACGATATGTGTGCGGAGGAATCCAGCAGAGCAGAAACTCGAACTTGGGACCTCTCGGTCATCGATGGGAGGTGCTACCGCTGGACCATTCGTAATGCGTCATTATGCTGCTGCAAAGACTTGATGCTTTGGTCTCCGATCAAGTCAAAAGTTAGAAAAGGCCAAAGCCCAAAAACGAAAACAATTGAGGGCGATTTAACATTCTAGTACCTTTTTGTTTTAACCTTTTAGTTCCTTTCTGTTTTTCTCCGCTTGGGAAATATCTTATATTTCCTTGTGATTTAGTGCTTTTGACATTGCACTCACGTTACACCACCATGTTTTAGAATATCATGTATCATCATAAGCCCAGTGAAATTAAGTAAATGACCAATATCACTCAAACGTACAAGTAACTTACTTTTTTTTATCTAAGAAGAGATTCCAAATCATATAAGGGGAAATGAGAGATTTTGAAAGTCGAATCAGAGACATTAAAATTGCCTAACTAATGTCCTTACTAAGGAACTTAAGTCTTGGGGACATCAAAATTTCCTAACTAATATCCTTGCCAAGAAGCCTAAGTTTTGGGGATAGTGTACAAGTAACTTAAATTGGTAATATGTTCACCTAAAAACTATTATTTTCTAATTTCAATTGAAATTTTAATAACCAGATATGATAGAGAGACTGCTTCAGTATTGAAAATCCTATCATTGTTTTTACTTTCTCCACTAATTATCTTCCGTCACTGGCTTGAGAAAGTACCCAAATCACATGAATAAACTTTATTTTTGCTTTCAAACCACCCTCTTAATTGTGTACCTGCATATGCAATATAAATTAATATAAGTGGCTTGTAGAAGTTCTGAATTATGGCTATGTTGAAAATCATTGTGTCAACCAACACAGACAACAAAAGCATGGAAAATGAATTTGGGCAGTAATAAATTTCTTCTTTTCTTGTCTCTTTGCTGTACTTACAGCCGTTTACTATACATGTTACATTATTCATTTCATTATAGTTGGAAAAACCCATTCATCAAAATTGCAAGTGAAGTTTTATTGTTGATCCTCTATAACAAAAATAGGAGAACTCCAGCTAAAATTAGTTTTGGAGTATTATGATTTGGATACGGCAAAGAATACAGATTTGCGCAAATTAAATGATCAATATTGTGGTTGACCAAGCTAAATCAAAGGTGGAAGGCATAAACAATTTACAATTATTAAATCAAAATAAAAAATGTAAGGATGACTAGATCATAAATCCTTATTATATTTGTAAGAGATAACTAGCTTCGTTATATCAAAATTCAAAAGCCATTTGCCTTCGAAAGAAAACCCCTCCATCTGTCCATTGTCACTCTATTCTATGTTGGCATGTTTTTGTCGTGCGTGAAGCAATATCTCTTCACTAGTTCAACACGGTTTGGTATGAAATTTAAGCAATATCTCTTCGAGTGGTAGGACGGCAAAGAGGATTACTTTGTCAAGCCTTTAGGTCTATAAAAAGAGCCTCTAATGGAGCTTATTTGCAACTCAAATCCAGCAATATTCCACAGAAATCATTAATTCACTATTTCCTTATCTCTCTGACATTTTAGTCTTGATATAATCCCAACATGGCTTGGTATTTTCCTGTTCTTTGCATATCGTTTGTACTCATTTCGGTTGCTTTAGCATCAGATCCCAGCCCTCTGCAGGACTTCTGTGTTTCAATCCCGAATAGCCCAGGTATGATAATCTTCAAACTTGTACATAATTTGCCCAAAAATAAAAAAGTTAATACCAACTACTTAATGCTTTCCTTTTTCTTTGTCTTAACCTTTTTCAATTTCATTGATTATGGCAGTTATAGTGAACGGCTTTGCTTGCAAGGATCCAAAACTTGTGCAAGCAAATGATTTTTTCTTTAGTGGCCTTCACCTAGCTGGCAACATATCAAATGCAGTTGGATCAAGAGCAACTCCTGTAAGTGTTGCCCAAATTCCAGGGCTCAACACTTTAGGAATATCTTTGGCACGATTGGATTATGCATCTTGGGGTCTTAACCCTCCACATACTCATCCTCGAGCTACTGAAATTTTAACTGTCCTAGAGGGTACTCTTCTAGTAGGTTTTGTCACCTCGAACCCTGAAAATCGTCTCTTAACCAAAGTTTTGCAAAAGGGAGATGTGTTCGTGTTCCCAGCAGGTCTCATACATTTCCAGCACAATGTCGGGTATAAGAATGCTGTTGCCATTGCTGCCCTTAGCAGCCAGAATCCTGGAGTCATCACCATTGGAAATGCAGTTTTTGGTTCGAAACCAGCTATTGGTAGTGATATTCTTGCAAAGGCCTTCCAAGTTGACGGAAACATAATCAATCAGATACAATCCCGATTCTAGATTAATCTTATTGAAACATTAATTCAGAAATGCGTCATTCATTCCCTGCTTCTGTGATTGATTATTCCTTGGGTTTCCCCAGTGTCATTGTATGTTCCTATATATTCTTTAATTCAATTTGTTGTACTACTCCATGGTGTATTTTTGAAGAATTATTGAATGAAATGTTTGCATCTATGAAGGAAATTTTCAGTTGATAATGTGTTTTGGTGTAGCCTGTGATAACTCATATCCTATTTTTATCTCACCATCCACTATGATATATCTCATCACATGGATTTATTTTCCTGGGAGAACGGCAATTTTAGTCTCGAGAGTTTCTTCATTACGCCAATGCAGTTCCAACCCAAAAAGAAAAAGAGAGAAAGAGGGAGAGATTGTTGGAACTTAGTACCTGATTTATAAATTTTCACCAGAAAGGAAGAGTTGCATTTTATTAACTGTGAAAGTCACATGAACATAGTCACATGCATGGTCTGCGGTCGCGGGTTGCGATTGTATGGCAGTTGCGGTCATTCCACATCCTTCACGACATATCGGTTAAATATTGAGGTGATACGTATATTATAGAATATAAAAATTTTCAAATATTTTGAAAATTTATTAAAAATAGAAAAGATAAAAAAATGAACAATTTGAAAAAAAAAATATCCGAGTTGACTCAGATATTTTAGCCGATTCCATATATCATGAATGCGAATCGGCCAATATTTGTTGGAATCAAAACGAGTCACCGTGGATATGAAATTATCTACAATTCGGAGATTGGTACGGTCCTCCCCGTTCCAGTTCGAGTCCGAGATGGCGAGCCATGGTCACATGAACGTTCCTGTTACCCTTATATAATTCATCAAGTCAATCTTTACCAATTTTGCACCTCCATGTTAATATCAATTTCTAAGGAGGATTAGACTTTTTTTTTTTTAATTAGAATGGGAAAATGATCATACACATTAGCGCATTTGGTGCGGTAGGACAGCGATTCGTTGTTGTTTTGCTATACTTGTCTGTATTCTGTTATCCCTAGCACAAAGATTATTGTTACATCAATACAGGGTTTAAGTCAAAAACAACAAGCCCATTCCTCGATAGTTCAACGGGCTATACACAATCAATTTTCCTTTTTTTTTTTCTTGTCAGAAATCTTAGATCGACATAATCAAATTGAAATGATGTTGGAATGATGGTCCCAAATAGATAAACACACGTAAATTCACAGGAATTTTTCTCTACTATTCAAACGAAGCTGCGACCATTACAAAATATACAAAGAAACGAAACTGGACTATAGAGGCTACTGACTCTTAAAAGGAAATTTTCTCTACCATTCAAACAAAGCTGCGACCATTACAAAATATACTAAGAAACGAAACTGGACTATGGAGGCTACTGATTCTTAAAACAAAACTGATGCAAAGGCCACAATTCTAATCGCTTATGCAGCTGACTTCTATTACAACTATTACTACTACTACTAACACGGGATTTTATACCACGTGACCACCCTTACGCCCTAACAATGTGTTGGGAAAGGGGTACTGGTATAAACACACAATATCAGAGTTAATCCAAGACAAATTACTCTTTCGCCAAGTACTAGTTAAAATCGGAATAAATCAAATTACCAAGCAACGATGTCAACAGTAATAATAAAATGCAGAAAAATAAAAGGTATAGGACACCGGGATTTTTACGTGAAAAATCCAAATTGAAAAAAATCACGGGATCTAATCCAGTAAAAAAATCTCCATTATCACAATAATAGGAATATACAGGTCTATTTGAAACATCTTGATAACAATAATATCATTAATATCAACCAAGTTAAATCGCTACAAAATCACCTTCAAAAACTACAACTATCAAAGAAGTGGGTTTGGAAGAGTGTTACCAAACAAGAGAAAATTCCACAAGAAGAAAATCAGCCTTTTGTGACAATAAAAAGTCGTCACTGAAAGCCAAAAAGTAGTCATTATATGGATATAGTGACGACTTTTTCTATTGTCACATGATTGTCACAGATTCTATGTCACAAATGAATTCTATGTTACAGAATCTTGTTATTCAATGACGGAGAGAAATTCGTCACTAATGGATATCATTATGTGACGACTTTTATTGTCACTGTTTCACCTACGTTTTTGTCATAAATGTAGCAAAAGTTGTGAGAACCCGAAAAAAATTCTTTATTTTTGGCATTATTTTATTCCTTTGCACACGTTTTCTATATTTTCTTTATTATATTCATTTTATAGATATTTTTATAAGTAAATATAGTTTTAAATCATTTTTCTAGTATAAGTTAGTTCATGAGAAATTAGGAGTGTATATTGGACGTGGGACCCGCTAGTGCGTTAAGTGAGAGAAATTCGACCAATTAGACTAAATTTTGCACAAAGGAATTAAATTACTAGGTGTTAGGAGATACTTAGAAGTTACCTAGATGGATTAACCATGGGGAGACAAGAAGATAACTTTAAGCATAAAAAAGTACCACGTGTCGCGTTCCTATTCAAAGTTGGACTTGCCTAACTTTCTTTACCTTTACTAAAACATTAATTTTGAACAAGCTTTCTTCATTTTATTTCCTCCCTTGGCCGAACCCTTTGAGAGAAGAAAGGAAAGAAGACTTCATCTTGTAACTTCAAATTCTTGTCCAAATCTTGAGTTTCAACCGATTAATTTGCAAATTCCTCCATAAAAGTGACTTGCTAAGGAAGCTTGAAGATATTGGTGGAGTTGTTTTGGAGGAGAAAACCCTAAGCTACTACCTTTCTTGAGGTGTCAAGGTATTTTGCTTGGAAACTCATTCTTTGTTCCTCATAATGGTAAATTAGTGACTTATGGTGGCTAAGTAGGTTGTTTTATGGAAGATTTCATGGATTAGAGTGGAGTTAGAGAAATTTCTGATTTTTTGGGAAATTTTTCTCTTTTCATATGATGGTTATGGTTGGGCTTGGAATGATAGCTTTAAATTGTGTAAAATGGAGCTTTTGTGCTTTAATTGCGGTTATTTGCAAAAAATTTCAGCTTGTGCAAAAAATTTCAGATTTAGGGCTTCTAATTAGGGCTTTACTATGGTTGGTTGTTGAGCTTCTAATTGGCTATGATTGAGGGGTATTGTAACCCTAATGAAGTGTGTTGAATGGCCTATGAATTGTTTGTGTATTTGTGGTTGTTTTGGATGAATTTAAATGGTTGTTTGTAAAATGAAAAATCTGAAATTTTAGGGGAAATACTGTCCAAATGTTGAGGATATTGGATTCTTGTGAGTTTAGGTTGAGGTTGGATAGAAATGAAAGATTTTGGTGTTAGTTTCTACTTTTAGCCCTAAATGTTATGTATTTTCCATTCCAAGCTATATTTGGTTTTGCCTTAATAGTTCATTTAAGAGGTATTCGGCTCGTGTCCGAGTCTCAATTGTGCTTTCTTGATTGTTATAGGGCGTGCCGGTGATCCGAGGCTTACGTCGGGCGAAAACTTGTGAAATTGCTTTGGTTGACTTGGTGAGTGTACTACTCACATGTTGTTATTCCGTGGCTTTATTGTACTTGAAATGTGCGATTGGACTACTTGTGATTACTGTTTGTGCTAGATGAGACGAGAGTGTACTTTACCACTCTCGTACTCTATGGCTTATTTGACCATTTACTGTATCACTTGGAATTCTCTTGATTGTACTTGATTTGGTGTCGTTTGGACGTGTATCCAACGACCTTTACTGTTAATTCTGAGCTCAATCTCACTGGTAGTCAATTGACTCGAGCCAGCAAGGGGTTGGTTGAGGGAAATTGACAAGCCATGGGGACTGTTTTGAGGATCTTTGGGTATGAGACTCTTGATTCCGGTATACTCGAATATTACCATTTCTGTTCTGATTGGTGTTCGGCCCCGGTAAGGGGTATGTGTGGTGGATGAAAATCGGAGTAAAGTGGGGTCTACAGTAATGGTTACTTTTAAGCGTTGACGGAGAGTCAACGAGGTGAGATCAAGTGCGGCAAAAGAGGAAGAGGGCTCTTGAGAGCCGTCCGTATCTTTTTACTCTCTAAATGATGAACGATGGTTGTTCCTGTTCATTTGCTGAGTGTATTTGACATAAGTAGCATTGTATTTTGGTGATCCTTGAATGCTTGAGTGATGGTACCTCATTGGGCGAAAGCTCACCACGTTAACTTTGTTTTCCTTACAGGGAACCATCATTTGGACCAATGATCATTTGAAGAATGAATTGAGCTAGTATAAATACTCTTTTGTATAGCTCCTCAGGTGTTGGAAAATCCTAAATGTATCTTAATTCAAATATTTTCCTTTTGTTTTGTAAATTACAAACGTATGTATATAAAACTGTTTAATCATGTTCATGCATTATATTTGGTTTGGAAATGTTCATTCTCTAGAGTTATATAACGTTATCTGTATTCGATTGAGTTCCGGCCGGATTGTGACGTGGCAGTCGCTATTCACTTTCAGTTTCGATTTTCGTTTTTCCGTTTTGTGATTGTTGAATCATTTAGGAGCGCTAATATATCTATTTCAGAACGTTTTAGTTTGGATATTACCGTCTTAGTAGTCCTAGTGAGGGTTGGGCAGGCAGTTCACTAACCCCTTTGGTACGTCTTAGGGGAAGGTGGGGCTGTCACAAAAGTCGTCACAAATTTGAGGCCTACAATGACGACCTGAGGCCTACAGTGACGACCTGAGCTTGTCACTATCAATCCTATTGTTCAATGACAACAATAGTCGTCACTTAGTGAACTTGCATGTCAGTGATAACCTTTGTCACTGAGCTTTCTTTTGAAGAGATGAAATTGACCATTACAAATATAGCATTGCCATAGCATTTCCAACAAATTATAATAGAACATTCAATTTGACAAAAGGCAAAATTAACGCAGAATGAAACCACAAATTTATATATATGGCCATAAACATCTGTAAATTCATCAAAATAGAAGTCAACGAAAAATATTGGATCTCAAAGCCCACATAATCAGTTCAAGCGCTAATGGCCAATACATGTCCTTCCCAAAAACAGAGTACTAGATTTCTAAACTAAGGCAAAGATTGTAGCACCAATGTTAGACTTCAACCATCTCTATTATCATATCCAATAGCTTCCTCATGAAAAATATATCAAGCTGGACTGCATTGAAAATAAAGTATTACATGCATTAGAATAGACTTTAGTAAGAAAATATGCTATTGCAACCTTACACTATTGAATTTGAATGAATAGTCATACAAAACAAGACTCCAACTACTAGCAACTAGATAAGAAGTAAAAGAGTCGGTCAAAATAGAGTTTCAGCCAAAATAAAGAGAATATCATCAATTATTTCCAAACAACTTATTTGTTAGACATATTTGCATAGCTTGTATAGGAGTTTGTCATTTGCATAACTCTTTCATTTGGGCAATCAAATCCTCATATAGCCCTCTTGTTTCAAGTTGCTGCCCCTACAAGTTCTTAATCAGTTTGGAGTAAAACTGGTTGTCTAAATAGAGCTCTTTTTTTTTTTGCTTCTTCCAACAATCTAAGGTATCAGTTTCACTTTGAACTTCTAAAAGTTTAAGAAAGCAATGCTACAAACAGGCCCAATTATCCCATGAAACTAAGCGGGCCCATTATTTACTTCATCTCTTTGGCAACATGTTTTAATAGCAAAGCTAAGATGCTAAAAGAACTAATATAAGATCTTTATTCGTGATAGAACTATCATTAGTAGAAAAAGTAAAGACTTGATTGCAATTGCATTGATTCTATGTCAAAAGAACATGTAGTAAGTTTTAGTTGGTGGAAGTGTGAATACAAATTATGCAAAATGTATTAGTTTTAACACATAAATCTGAACTCTGTCTCCGAAACCGATTTAGAGCACATAATCTAAAGGCTTGCTTCCAAAACTAAACCAGCAAATAGTGACCTAGACAAGAAAAGGTTGAATTACACCCATGACGAAGCGAAGCAAAGGAAAAAGAGAAGGGATGATAAAGTAGTGTGATTATTGTTTGCTTTTTATGGTAGATGCCATTGCTGGTCTAGCAGGGCACTTACTTCCTAAAACTATACAAACCAAGGCTAAGACATAAAGCTCCAAATTCGGGAGCTGATTGCAAGTGCGAGTATGGCATAACATCAGAGCAAGGTTCTAATCAAAATGAAAGACACAAAGAAACACACCCAGTTATCTATGCAAAGATCAAAAGGGGCACTAAGCCCTGCCCCCTTTAATAGCAAGGTTCAAAAGGGGGCAGGGCTTAGTGCCCCTTGATGCTAGAAATGTGACGCCCTGAGGCAGAAGAAAAGGGAAAAATTTCTGGTGAATAGTGTTTTGTGGAGAATCCGGCCAGAAGCCGTGCAAAATTCCTTATATTTTTCTTAAAAATTTCCTTTTCTTTGACAAATACCACTTTATAATGGCCCTACTACTCAATCACCCCACAATAAGTGCCAATGAACCTAGAAAGTAGGGTTTCACTTTTGGTTTCAAGATTGGAGAAAAATTAGGGTTTTCGCGATTTTCGCCGAATGAATTTTCGGTACGGAGCAAGGATCAAATTTGGTGATTAAAAGTGACTTTTAAGTGAAAAATAATATGTGATTAGGAGCAATGATATAAGGTTAGTGAATAGGAAGTAAAAACCCTAGTACGTGTGTTTTTAAGAAAAACGGCGCGAACCGACGGGTACCGCGCACTACCGATTGAACGCACCACTTGACCACAACTTTTTTTTACCATACAAGCTTTTTGATATTTGAGCAAAATATCTTCTCAATTTCCAGCTAGCTTAACCGAAATTGGAGGCTAGAAATGCAAGAAAGAAAGAGAAAAAAAATGAAAGGTGGTGGTGGCGACAAGTGTCGCCACCTAAGGGTTTCTTGACCAAGAGAGATGGTCTTCCTTTTTAGCCCAATTTTTGCTCATTTCCCTTCATTATTTCAGCAGCTTGGCCGAACAAAGAGAGGAGAGAAAGAGAGCAAGAAAACAATTTCCTTCTTCTTGAGTTGAATCATCCAAGTAAGAAATTGAAATTCCAAACCGATTAAAGAGTGGGTTGTGAGTTGGGAAGCTTGTGGAACCAAAAGATTTCTAAAGGAGGTGAAGAATCACTCTTTCAAGCTTTGTTCTTGAGGTATAAAGTCTGATTTATGGCTTTGATTCTTTTATTTTGGTTTAAGATGCTATCTAGTTCATGTTTTGGCTTGATTACAAGATATGCAAGTTGTTGTGATGAATTTTGGATGATTTAAGCAAGTTAGGGTTTGATTAATTTCTGCCTAAACTTATTGTATGGTTGATAGATGTTGTATATAAGAGTATATAAGGGGCTTTGGTAGTGATTGGAACAAGGAATTTAAGAAAGTTTCATTGAAGACCAAAAATTTCAGATTTCTGGAAATTTCCTAATTCAGTTCTGCCCGGTTTTGGAACTCATATTTAGAGGCCAAATTAGGCTTGGCCTAAAACATGAAAGTTGTAGAGAATGGTATTTTATAGGTGTCTAAAAAATTTCAGCTCAATCTGAGCTATGTAGCTTGTGAAAAGTCAAAAATACCCTCGCTGTTCTAGGTTACATTCCAGAGTTCCGCGTGAACAGTTTAGTCTATTTGGTTGTGTTTATTCACTATAATCCGTTGGGATTTAGCCTTTTGACAAAACATGAAAGTTTTAGTATTTTGTCTGAGATTTTAAACGCCTCCAAGAATACCTTAATCGGACCTTGGTAACCTAAGATATGACCATTCCAGTGCAGTGCGGTTAATTAGCCGACTAGTTGGATTTTGGTTCTGTAAATTGGGAATTTGACTAGGTTGCATTGGAAACTGGACTAAGTGATCTTCATGAAAATTGTATCCCTGTGTCTTAGCTTCGAAACGGTATAAGTTGCGCCACAATCCGATAAGCGTAGCCTCGGATGTGTTCTTTCCGCAACCACATGTCAAATCTGTCTTTTGCTAGATTACATTTCCGCACTTGTTATCACTTTGATTTTTGTTCTTATGTTGTTATGAGCCTATGGAACGGCTATTTACTTGAATCTATGTATGACTTTGGGATTGGCTGAGGAAAAATAATGAAGCCATAAATGGCTGAAAAAATGGGTAAACACAAGGGGCATGCTGCCAAATTTTTACGAGAAAGATAAACTAGCCTTTGGAGTTCTAGTTCTATATTTGGCAAATTTGACTTGGATACACTGAAAACTAGGTTGAGGTGTCTTCATGAAAGTTGTAACTCTTTGTCTAAGCTTCAAGACCCTACCTAGTACATTTTGATCTGATAACCACAGCTCCAGTTATGGGCAAAATCGTGTAACCCGTTTTGTACCATTTTCATTTCCGCGCACGCCCGATGCATTCCTTTACTGTTTTTCCTCTTTGATCGTTTTAGTCCTTATTTCCATTTGTGATCTAGGGCTTGGACTTGAGCAAGACAATAATAAATGATGGATGAGGTTCGTGAGTCATGGTTGGTGAGTGATCCCTCAACTATTTCCAAAGTTACTTTTGAACTAATTCTTGCATTTATTACTCCATTGCATATCATTTGGGTTTGGGTGTGTGCCATGACATAATTTGGCTCCAATGAGTTCCTGGAAAGTCTTGTGCTTAGAACCAATGTCTCCACTATTGATTACACATTCTTTGGGGCACGATGGCTCCTTACTTCTGTTTCACGGTTACCTGATCCAAACGAGCGTTGGATATTTAAGTACAAGAACTTCACTGGCTCACATGAGCAATAAATGAACATTTGATTACTGCATCATGACATCATATCAATGTTTTATTGTGAAATATACTTGGCTGTTGATTTTACTGGTCACTCACTGAGCTTCTAGCTCACCCCCTATTATCTTCTTCTCCCCACAGGGATTGAAGTAAAGGAAGAACTTGTATTTGGATCTCTGTGTGGCTGGATGGCGTACATCTTAGATAGTGGTTAGATTTGGTTTTGGTTTATGTACTTTTGGGCCTGTATAAATATTTGGAATTGAATCGGATGTATATCTACATTCTACGCTTAGAACTAGTTTCCGCTTCGCTTATGATATGTAATTTTTGGAGAATTGGATGTATTATTTGAGTTGTACCTTGTAATTTACTTGAGGAATGTAGTAAGTGAGTGAGTCCCGGCGAGAGCTGGAAAGGCAGTCCGCTAAACCCTTTGGTTCGCCTTAGGGGGAGGTGGGGCCGTCACAAGAAATGTCCCTTTGGTGAAATGCCATCTTAAACTCACCCAGTTATCTATGCAAAGATCACGCAAAAACTGTTTGATGAAAGCAAACTAGTTGAAAGCATGCATAAACTAGCCAATTGAAACTCATCAAGAAAACTTTTACTTAGCATTTAATTTTAGGACAACAACACTAAACATGCAAGACACAAAGTGAGATGGAGGAAATAGTATTTGTACATCATGTGTCATGGAGGCACAAATAGCAATTAATACCATCTTATTTATCGAGTCAATACTCATTTATCAAGTTCATCAAGTATTATGTAGTGGTTAATAAGTGCTTTGGGTCAGAAATTCCATGCTAAGGGGCCAGAATTTTTCTACTTTCTTAAGAGCTACCAAAAACTAGCTTGGGTTAATTGTGGAAACCTAGCAACCACTATCACAGATATTGAAAATTCACATTTGCTTGCCATAAATACTTTCACATGTATGTTATTAGAAAACCATAGGAAGTTGTTCATTGTAAGCGAGAAAAAGTATGCTAAAGAAATGTACGTGTGGATTTTTTTTCGGTGATATGTAATTTGGACTGGCTTGGGACCTTCGAGCATGTTTTGACATTTTTTTTACATTTTAAATTGTGCTCCTCATGGATTTTTTTGACTTCTGTGGATGACTTTACATTATTTTTCAATTGAAAAAACTTCCATCCAAAGGGGAGCTATCTTTTTTCAGAAATATCAATGAATAGATAGCTGAATAAACAAATGTAGCAAAGGAAACAACAGAATTAGCCAATATCAGCAAAGGAATGGACAAATGTAGCAAAGGAAACAACCGAAGCACAAATATTAGCAAAGGAATGCATAGCCAAATGAAAACAACGAATAAACAAATGCAAACGGAAACAATAATGAATAATAAATAAGAGAGCAACTTACCAACAGTCGTCAAACTTGGCATAGAGCAACTGGAAAGCAGAGCAGCGAAATAGAGAAAATATATATACTTTAATACCTAAACAACATGCAAACTATATTACTGAAATGAAAGCAAAATAGCTGACAAAATGAAAGCAAAAGAGAGTACCAACAAAAAAGCACTAAATGGCTTAAACAAAGCATGCAAATTTGCTCAGCACTTAAAAAATTGACACCTAAGCCAACCATTTTAGTACCTTGCCAAAAATCAATTTTAGACCTCTTCAAGGTTTCGAGTTTTGAGTCATTTGGCAACCTACAATGATCAGCCAAAAAACAAAGAAACACATATAAGCATTGGTCAAAACTAGAGGTTTATCCTCCAACAAACAATCCCATTTGTCCTTAAAGAGACTAACCATCTCAAAACACAGCCACAAATTTTCGATAGCTAAAATCACCACCAACAATTTGCCTCAAAAGGGCCACCAATAAGCCATCAAATCCTGCTCCCAACACATTCACCATTAGTCGAGTCACCCCAAATCAACTGAGTTGGATGTTTTAAAGGAAAAGAAGGTCTGAGTTGGGGCTCCAGAAGCTGAAAAGCTTCTCTAAGAGAGACTTATAGATGGGGAATCCGAACCTCAACAAAAAAAAGGGGATAGATACATGGAGATCCTCCCTTCCATGTTGTTTCACTCTCACAAGTCTCTCAATCTCTCACTATTGAAAGATTTAAGCGGAAAATTGGGCCCATAAACTCAAGATTCAGTCTACCTGACCTATACTAGACATAAAATATCGAAATTAGATAGAAAATATTAAGATTATTTACCTCAAAGTATGCTTTCACTCCCTTAGCTTTTGTTTTCATTAAGATTCAGTCTTCAAACTCTGGCTTTTCCTCAAAATTCATGGCCAATTTTCTGTGTTCTTGCCAGCAAGCAAGTCCTACATCGATCTTGGGATTTTTGCTATTTGTGAGGTGAATAAAGCTGCCCAAATTTTTTTGGGGTGGCTCAAATTAGGGATGAAAACGGATCCTTAAAGTGATTTTGTGGATAATTTCAACAAGATGATAGTGGAGTATAAGAAGAGATGGAGAGGGTGCTGGTGGTGTATGAAACTTTCAACGAGAGGGAAAAGAAGTAATGTTTGAAAATTTTCTAAGTGTTGTGAGTGTTTTTGTTCAAGAGTTGCCAAAACGACATCGTTTTTGTCTTATTTTGTTAACCCGCTCTCTATACCTTCAATTTTCAGGTTCCCGCTCCCATTTTTGCATGTGTAAAAAAATAACGCTTTCAATTTCTTCTATACAAACTATTTGAACCTTTCTTTACAAAAATAGCCTTCTCTAATATCTTTTTTTTTTGTTTTCCCCATCTATATGTAACTAAGTTTGTTTATTATTTTGAACGTTTTTAGCTCATAAGTTGTATTAAAATTTTATTTTTTGTATTAAAACTTTAAAATATGAAAATTTAGTTTTTTGGATAATTTTTTTTACTAACATAGGATTTTTTTGGATCTCTACGAAGAATAATGTTCGAAAAATAAAAATCTTACTAAAAATATGTTTATGATTCAAAAAAATCTTTTAATGCAAATATTTTTTGTACCAATTTAATAATTTTATCAATTATGTACGAATTGTGGTCTGACATGACCTATCAATCAGTTTAGTTGATCAAATAACGAAAATAATCTGCTAATACATGCATGAAACACTAAATGTATTTGGTACAAGTATCGATTCATAAACCATAAACAATGTGACTATTGCAATTAATAATAAACTCTAGTCATTCAATTGTGAGGATTTTACTTAATTTCATATTAAATTTTACTATTCTTTGCCATCATTTTCACACTATGCTAATCACTAATTTTTCACGTGTTGTTAAGAGAACTAGATAGTGAATATATGATATTTTTTACTTTCATAACAGGTTATTATCTAAGTTTGAAACAATTATAAAATATGTATACATTTTTTATTACAATACCTTCCTCACTTTACTAATGAAAAATATAGGCTAAATTGCAAAGGATAGGGTGCCATAATAGAATTAATGAAATTGGTTTATCACATACGAGGTTAAATTGCAAAAGATAAGGTGTCATGGTAGAGTTGATGAAATTAATTTGTCATATACGGGGCTAAAATATAAAAGATAGGATGTCATAATAGAATTAATAAAATTTGTTTACAACATATAGGGCCATATTAAAAAAATTACGGTGGCATAGTAGAATTAATGAAAATGAGCTAGGAACGAGTACTTTAGACAGCGACGACTAATTATTGTCACTAATTCTGAACCGGTAACCACATTATGACAATATTGTAAGTAGTCACTGTAGGGTCAATTTCAGTGACAATGTTTTTTCAAGTCGTCACAATGGTGATTTTCCACCACACCGGCCAGTTGCGTGCCACCTATATTATGACAACTAATCCCATTTTGTCAGTGATGATAAGTCTACCCCGATCAACTATGACGACATCAAAAGTAGTCACTGAATTTGCTCAATTGTGACAAGTTTTTTGTTGTCACTGACAATGTTGTCACAAAAGGTCAAATTTCTTATAGTGTTCAAAATCTGTCCAGTAGATGGGTAGAGTTTGATGAGACGATCGTTTGAATAAAATTTGATCTCAATCGGATTTGGAATCACCCTCCAATCAAGACCTTGAAGTTATTTCTCTCTCTAGTTCTCTCCCCAATTTCTCTCTATTTGTTCCTCACCAAGACAAGGCAAAAAATGGCGGCTGCTCTTTTTCTTTGGTTGATTAATCTCACAGCTGAAGCTTTTGTCCTTTGTTTTTCAAGAAAGAAAGGTCAAGCTTTTCAAGTCAAAATTGACTTCAATCTGATGGGCTTTGTTTTGTGGTTAAGCCGACAAATGGGTTGGACCACACAAACCCAACAATCTCCCCCTTCAATTCACTTGAAGGCCTCCAACAAACCTATTTCTTATTTGCAAAATAAAAGTTTCATCTTAGGTAATGTCTTAGTTAACATATCAGCACCATTGTCATTAGTGTGAACTTTCTCAAGTATTAATAATTTTGAATCCAATACATCTTGAATCCAATGATACCTTACATCCATGTGTTTGGACTGAGAGTGAAATGTAGAATTCATACACAAATGAATGACACTCTGACTGTCACAATGAAGACTGTACTTCTCTTGCTTCATACCCAACTTGTGAGAACCCGTATATTTTCTTATTTTCTAGGTTTTATGTTAATTAATTGCATGTTATTCTGCATTTTCTTTACTAGGAAAATCTTCCAGGTAATTTGTATGAGTAAATATAGTTTTTAGATGATTTTTCTAGTATCGGTTAGTTTTTGAGAAATTAAGAGCGCATATCAGACGTGGGACCCGCTAGTGCGGAAAGTTCGAAAAAATTCGGCCAGTTAGGTTATGTTTTGTATACCGGGATTAATATATTAGGTGTTAAGAGATAATTAGAGATTACTTAGATGGTTTAATCTTGGAGAGACAAAAGGATAAGATTAAAACCCTAGAGGACCATTGGACCTTGACTTTTGACCAAGACCTTCTTAACTTTCCTAAAATCAATTTTGACTCAATTTTCTCCCATTTTTCTTGTGTCTTGGCCGAACCTCTTGAGGAGGAAAACAAGAGGGAGCTCTTCAATTTCTAGCTTCCAAATTTGCTCAAATCTTGAGTTCCAACCAACCAAATCACAAACTACACCATACAAGTGATCATTAGGGAAGGTTAAAGGTGTTGGTGGAGTTGTTTTGGAGGGGGAAAGATTAAGCTCCTACCTTTCCTGTGATTTTAAGGTATTTTGCCAAGACCATCCTCTTTACTTCAATTAATTTCTTATTAGTGGTTTTTAGTTGTTTTAGATGTTGTTTTGTGGAAGATTAGCACTTGAGTGCA
Source organism: Coffea arabica (assembly GCF_036785885.1). Classification (NCBI taxonomy): domain Eukaryota; kingdom Viridiplantae; phylum Streptophyta; class Magnoliopsida; order Gentianales; family Rubiaceae; genus Coffea; species Coffea arabica. Next base: position 31,362,137 of record NC_092327.1, read on the forward strand.
TGAATTCCAGTTTAGGGTTTCATTTTTTATCTCATTCTACCCGATACTGTTTCTCCTAGTTAGAGGCCGAATTAGCCTTGGATTAAAACATAAAATTTGTAGAGAATGATGTTTTATAGTTGTCTACAAAATTTCAGCCCAATTGGAGCAACGTAGCCTATGCAAAGACCAAAATACTCCTGCTGCCCTGTTTCTGTCCGAAACTGATAATCAGCTTCTGTAATTGGTTAGTTTGACCGGGAATACTACTGATTTGGTTGTCGATGTCTTATTAAGACTTATAGCCTTGTATCTTAGCTTTCAAATGGCTTTAGAATCACTTGAATTGGAGTTGTATGTACTGAGATATGATTGAATGAATCAGGACTGCTAGTTGAACTGCGAACTGGAAAATCTGGGGTTGTTCTGGTAAATTTGACCTAGATACATTGCAAACTGGACTGAGTGGCCTTCTTCAACATTGTAGCCCTTTCTCTTAGTTTCGAAACGATGTACATTGTACCTCAATCCGACTAGTGTCGCTTCAGTTGTGTTAGTTCCGCTAAGCAACAGCAAATCTGTCTTTTGTTTTCCAACCGAAACGTCATTTCCGCACATGTCCTAGCTTGATTTGGTAATCATATGACATTGAGCCTATTGAGTGGCTATTTATGTTGTGTGTAATGTTGGGATTGATTGAGGAAAATAATGAAGTCATAAATGGCTGGGAAATAGGTAAATACAAAGGGCGTGCTGCCCAAATTTTCGCTCGAGGGCTAAGTTTCTATTTGAACTTGTATATTTTTCGTTTGGCAAATACTATGACCGTTTTCCATTTTAAAACATGATTCTTCTTCAATTGAAAACTCCAAATGTGTACTTACTCTTACCCAAATAAAGTGGAGTGGTTTAGGGTTTTCTTGGGTATTTTGACCTCCTTTTTTTCATGAATTTCATTAAGACCTTTAGTGTATAATATCTACTTTGTTGACCTTGATCCCTAACTTTTGATGATTACAAAACAAATGGATGTTACTAATATCTTCTCAAAGGCTTTTTCAGAAATGAAACAAATCAGGTTCAAAGATTAAGCACATTTGGAAGGGACAAAGTATGCTGAAACTGTCGGACGCACAAAAGGACCATATCGGACGGCCGACAACCATTGAGTAACTTCGGACGCATGAAGAACTCATACTCGGACGTCCGAAGATAATAAGCCAAGTCTTCTATGATCACTAACCTCGATCAGACGCTGAATATGTCTCCACCGGACGTCCGATAGAAACAAGATGATTTCTCAAATCTCTTTGTTTGCTGTCGGACGCACAAAGAGCTTGCACCGGACGTCCGATAGAATTGAAGAAAATTTCTCAAACTCACTGCCTGCTGTCGGAAGCAAGAAACAGGAGTACCGGACGTCCGACACTCCAACGGCTAGTTAACTCTTCAGCTACTTTATATCCATTGGAAGCATGAATGAGGCACTTTCTTGATCCTATATAAATAGTAGTTGGTCAGATATTTCAAACAACTTTTGCACACTGAAGATACAAAAGATCTAGAAAGATTTCAGTGAGAAAATACTCTTCAAGGAAGATTTGTAATTTTAGTGGTGTGAGGTTCATTGTAAGCTTTTCATTTGTGAGTGAATATTTCATGAGTGTAACTCTGCGAGGGTTGTCCTGAGGGATAGTAAAACGTCCTAACTTGACCGAGTGGAGTTCAGGGCAAGGAGGAGGTGAACCTTCCTTTGTACACAAGAGTGGTTGTAATTCATCGACTTGAAGTAGCTTGTCTGAATTAATCTACAAGCTCAAGAGGAGCTGTGTAGTTAATTGGTTTGCAATTCTTTCCTTTTTATTTACTTATTGTTACGTTTGTGATCTGTACATTGTTTATCTCTTCCACTTGGTTGTCTTCGATCCTTACATACTTGAATATGAGATGATTTTGAACCATATAAACGATTCCGAAAACAGTATTTCTTAGCCTATTTAGTTGGATTCCGACTTGTCTTTAGTTTGGTTTTATGTTTGGTCTACGAAACCCTAATTATTCTTGTCCACGGATCCAAATGTTCTCGTTTCACTTTAAAGTCTTTTTATACGTTCTACTCATCAATGAGGGTTTTACTTACAAAAATGCATTTTCAAATGATTGGAGGAATAAAGGGAATGACAGGAGAACGAACGAACGAACGAACGAACGAACGAATGGCTCCCTGTGAGCCCGTATCCTTTTAATGTATGTGTTATTATCGCTTTCCATTGTAAATGTTTCTTGAATTATTGATTATCGATGGTTAATGTATTGGCTTTGTTGTTGAATATGTGTTCGGAACCTCACTGAGCTTTTAGCTCACCCCTTTAGTTTGTTTTCCTTAACAGGGGAAGGCGAGCAAGGACGTGAGCTCGATATAGACTAGCCAGTATAGTTCTTTTGTTTCTTTTGTTTTGGTTCTCGCCTTAGTGCTTGGCACGGGTTGGACGTATGAAAGCTTGAGAACCTTTGCATATTCGATGTTGATACTCCCTTTTGGGATAGCAATGTATATAAATTCCACTTTAAGTTTTGGATCATTGTTCTATTTATTCTTGTGGTTTTATTCCGATTTTAATTGAGAAATGTAGTGAACGACTGAGTCCCAGTGAAAGCTGGACAGGCGGTCCGCCGAACCCTCTGGTTCGCCTTAGGGGGAGGTGGGGCTATCACACAACTCTTGAAGAATTTATGCAATTAAAGAGTCTCTTTGCATGGTTCAGTGGTTGCGATATACTCTGTCTCCGTACTGGAAAGAGCAATACACTTCTGTAACTTATTTTCCCATGATATTGCTCCCCCTGCAAAAATCATCAAGTACCCAGATGTGGACTTCCCATTATTGATGTACCCATCTAGTATCGATGTACCCATCTAGCATGGTTTTGCCATTATCGAAGAAAAAACACAATTTGAAAGTTCCCTTGAGATACTTGAGAATCCATTTGACAGCATTCTAATACTCCTTACTAGAATTAGAGAGGTACCGCTGACTACTCCAACTGCATGAGCAATATCTGACTTGGTACAAATCATAGCATACATCAAACTACTAACAGTTGGGACATAAGGAACTTTTTTCATGTCTTCTTTATCTTTCTCACTTATAGAACACTGCTTGATGCTCAGTCTAAAGTGACCCGTAAGTGGAATAGAGACTTTCTTAACCTTACTCATGTTAAACCTATTAAGCACTTTTTCAATGTACTTTTCTTGAGACAACCAAAACTTTCTATTTTGCCTGTCTCATGAGATTTTCATCCCCAGTATCTGTCTAGTAGCATCCAAATCCTTTATTACAAAGGATTTACTTAGCTCCTTTTTTCGTTTGTCAATTTTCATAGTATTACGGTCAACAATCAACATATCATCAACATACAACAAGAGAATAATAAAATCACCATCTGAAAAATTTTTCACATAAACACAGTGATCAGATGTAGTCTTGTGGTACTCGTGGTCTGTCATGAAGGAGTTAAATTTCTTGTAACACTGTCTCGATGCCTGTTTTAGCCCATATAAGCTCTTTTTGAGACAACATACAAGATTTTCCATACTACTTTCTTTGAACTCCTCTGATTGCTCCATGTAGATCTCCTTTTCTAAATCATCATGTAAGAAGATTGTCTTCACATCAAGTTGCTCGATCTTTAAATTCAAGTTGGTTATGATACCTAGAACAATTCAGATTGACGACATCTTGACCACAAGAGAGAAAATTTCTTCAAAATCTACACCCTTCTTCTGACTAAATGCCTTCACAACCAACCTTGTTTTGTACTTTAGTTGTGAGTTGTGCTCCTTAAGTTTTCAACCTGTAGACCCATTTATTCTTCAGAACTCTCTTGCCCTTAGGTAGTTTCACTAAGTTATAAGTGTGATTCTCATGCAAAGGTATCATCTTTTCTTGCATAGTTTGAAACCAATCTTCTTACCTCTCATGCTCTAGAGTCTCAATATAGGACTCTAATTCCTTTCCATCTATCAGCAACACATTTTCATGGGGATTATATCTGCTAGAAGGTCTCCTTTCTCTGGTAGATCTCCTAATCTCATCTTGTGTTGGCGGTAGTGGAGTAGGTGGCGCTTCATGCTCAGGTTCATTGGTAGCAAGATCAACACCATCATCAACATCCTCTCTCTACTCTGTCTCAACTCCTCCTTGATCAAAATGAATAGGTACTAAAAAACATATCTTCAATGGTTTGATCTTCCAAAAAAACATCTTTACTCTTGATCACCTTCTTCTTAACAGGATCATACATCATACAATATGTAACCAAACTCTTCATGTCCATAAGCCAAGAAAATACACTGCTTGGATTTCACATTAAATTTTGATCTCTCATCTTTGGAAACACAAATGAATGCTCTACAGCCAACAACTCTCAAGTGCTTATAGCACATATCCTTCCCTGTCTATACTCTCTCCGGGATATCACCATCCAAAGAAACTGACGAAAAAAGGTTGATCAAGTTAACTGCAGTTCTTATTGCCTCACCCCAAAAAGGATTTTGGCAGTTTAGCATTGGAGAGCATATATCTGATCCGTTCAGTAATAGATTTGTTTATCCTCTCAACTACTCTATTTTCTTGAGGAGTCTTTGGTACAGTCTTCTCCAATCATCTCACGGGACTTGTAGTAACTTTCAAATGGTCCTCTGTACTTACCACCATTATCAGCAGGTACAACTTCAGCTGTTTGCCCGTCTTCCTCTCAACCTTGTTATGAAAGTCTTTAAATACATCCAAGACCTAATCTTTGGTTTTCAAAATAAAATACCATACTTTTCTAGCAAAATCATCAATAAAGTTCACAAAATAAATAGTACCACCAAGGGACTTATCTTTCATATAGCAAACATCAGTATGTTCCAATTCTAAAGGATTCAATTTTCTAGACGAAGAAAAATTTGAAATGCAACTCTATGTTGTTTTTCATAAATGCAATCAACACAAGATTTAAATGCATTACCTCTAACTTCAGGTAGGAACTGCTTGCGAACAAATGTCTGAATCCCCTTCTCACCCATGCGCTCAAATCGCCTATGCCAAAGGTCAATTAAGGAATTACGAACTGCATTCACTTCTTCCTTCCCTAACTTGGCTTGCATCAAGTAGAGGGTACTTTGTTTGTTTTCTCTGGCAACAATAAGATTTTCTTTGCTGAGTTTTCATTTGCCTCCACATTGCTAGTTATGGTAACCCTCATCATTAAGTTTTCCTATAGAAACAAGATTAAGGCGAATATCAGGAACATATCGAGCATATCTCAAGATCAGTTGACACCCGATATCTGTATTCAAATATATGCCTCCCATGCCAACAACTTTGTATGAGACCTTATTTTCCATCCTAACATAGCCAAGTCTCATTCAATATAAGTTGAGAAGAAATGCCTATGAGGAATAACATAGTAGAATGCATCCGAATCAACTACCCAATCACTATCATAATAGATAATATTCACATGACTATCATCACAGAATACAATCATATCATTATGAGCTGTCACAACTGTTATAGTCTTCTCATCATTTTTTCTTTCACCTTACCTTTTTTCTCAACTTGTCCCCGTTTTAAAATTCAACAATACTTCATATATTGCCTATTCTTTTTGCAATAAAAGCATGCAATATTTTTTCGCAACTCAGACCTACCTTTAGATTTGTCATTCCTATTATGGGATCCTCTGCTTTTGCTTCTCTCTCTTCTTTCTTTCTTTTTTGTCACCAGGGCCAGGGATTCATAGACAATTCCTTGTTCCTTTCTCTTGAACTCTTTATTCATCATAGTCTCTTTTACAATAATCATGGTCAACATACTATTGGGAACTGAATTGCTGACAGAGACTCTCATGGTTTTCCAACTATCCAGTAGTGAACTAAACAGTAATAGAGCCTACACCTCATTATCCAAGTTCAAATTCAACGTAGCTGCCTGGTTTATCAATTCCTAAAAATTACTCAAGTGCTCAGTCATATCTTTCTCATCTTTATATCTCATTCGAATAATCTACTTTAGACAACTAGTCTTGTTCAAACCAGTTTTCCGTTCATACATGCTCTTAAGCTTTTTCCACAATACATCAACTCTAGTGTCATTAGTAAAATGTTGAAAGATATTCTGTCCAATCCACTTTCTAATATTATTAATAATTTTTCTGTACATAACTGTCCATTTATCATAACTCATGTCATTTGATTTAACCACATCCTCTAGAATAAGATCAAACAAATCTTTCCAATACAAATAGTCTTCCATTCTGGGCTTACAAGTCTGATAATTAGTTGCATTTACTTTAATCATACAACCACTATCCGAATTCTCCATTTTAACCAGTACAATTGGGCGACCCAATCTGACTGCTCTGAAATCACTTTATTGGAAAAAGGGTACCGGTATGAGCACACAATATCAGAATTAGTTCAAGACAAATTACTCTTTCTCCAAGTACTAGTTAAAATAGGAATAAATAAAATTATCAAACAACGATGTCAATAGTAATAATAAAATATAAAAAAAAATAAAAAGCAAAGGGCACCAAAATTTTTACATAAAAAAATCTAAATTAAAAAAATCATGAAACCTAGTCCAGTTAAAAAATCTTCACTATTACAATAATAAAAATATACAGGTCTATCTAAAACATCCAGATGACAATAATATCACCAATATCAACCAAGTTACATCGCTACAAAATTACCTGCAAAAACTACAACTGTCAAAGAAGTGGGTTTAGAAGGATGTTACTAAACAAATAGAAAATCCAAATATGACTAGTAGATGGATAGAGTTTGACAAGGAGATCGCATGGGTAAAATTTCGTATCAAATCGAATTTCAAATTACCCTCCAATCAAGACCTTGAAACTCTCTCTAGTTCTCCCCCCAATTTCCCTCTCTTCGTTCCTCACCAAGACAAGGCAAAAAATGGCGGCTACTCTTTTTCTTCGATTCATTACTCTCACGGCTGAAGCTTTTGTCCTTTGTTTTTCAAGAAAGAAAGGTCAAGTTTTCCAAATCAAATTTGACTTCAACCTAATGGGTTTTGTTTTGTGGTTTGGTCCACAAATGAGCTGAATCACACAAACCCAACACAATGAAATCAACATTACTAACCAATATACCAACACCACGTGGCTCAGTAAATAATTTTGATTCCAATAAAAAGGAACATTAAATCAATCCTAAACACAAGGATATTTTCTTTCGGTTCTTATAGACTATGGAGCATCCACGATTCAGTTTTTTGTAGATAGTCAACAAGATTATGTAAATGGTTGTCGTCTTAAGTTGTTAGCATGTAATACTTCTTTCTTACGGTGCCATGCTCCAAAAAATTGGATTTCTATTCATTTCACACACTTTTAATGCTACAACTTATTCAGATATAGTAACCTCAAAAGTCTAGATTTTAGGAGTTGAAGAATCAAGATCAAGAATGTTATAGGCAGTAAAAATTATACCAGGTGTACCTGAAGAGTTCTACTTTTTTCAGCAGGCTTTCATGGTTTTTATGTCATTATAGGTAATCTTTTCTTGATCATCCATCCTATTCACCAACATCAAGATATTTGTGCAATGAAAGAGCCGCCGATTAAGAAGCAATATCTATGAGCATTTTTATCTACTTTCAAAGCATGACGAAGTGTTAGGAAAAGTTAATATATATTGCTTAGCGGTACTATTATGTGGCGTGGTGGTAAGCTGGCTAGACTGGTGGGATTTTGATATTATTATTTTTTTTGTAAGTTTATTTTGCACTTATTGTTTTCAAATAATGAGACCATATAAGTAATTTTATACACGAAACTTCTTTTTTTTAACCATCACAAAGAAAAGGAACTTTTTTTTGAGAGAAATTAAATGTTGTATTAATCATGAATATTGCTGAAAATCTGATGCGTGTACGGATCTCGGCCCATGCAATAACCCAGTCCGAGTTCCATTGGGCCCAGTCACACGTGCACGGGCCAAGCTATTCAAAGAATCCTTCCAAACCATTGTTCGCACTGTCCAAGACCAACATGGGGTCCATAGAGATATTGAAGGCTTGGAAAGAGACACTCTAGTTATCTACACCTTGATCCAAGCCCATGAATAATCAAGTGGGCCTCCTAGAGAGTCGGCCGAGTAGGGCCGAAGGCCTTCGTACTTGTTAGACTAGATTCATTTGTCTTAGTAGGTCATTGGGCCGGCCCATCTTGTCCACCAGGATGGCCGACCTTTCTTCTCCTTGTTTCTCTAGGGTTTTTGGTAAATCTTAGCCTATAAATAGGCTTGCTTTGTAAGGTTTCAGATACAAGTTTTATGAATAAAGTTCTTGGTATTTTCGTTTTCTTCCTAAGAGAGAATTCGAGCCTTTAACTTGCTTTGGCAAGGGTTATTGAGCAATCTTGCGTCTTGTCCATGATTGTTCGTCCGACCTATCCCTTGGAGTAATCACCTTAATTGGAGTCGTTGTTCCTCCGCTTTAAACCAACTCGTGTCGTCCGTGTTGATTTAAGGTCCCGCAAACCAAGCGTAGGACAACCTCGCTAGATCCTGGGGCAAACGTGCTACATGTCTCGAAACAAGTTGATCGAGGAACGTATCAGTTGGCTTCAGAGCTTTGGTGGAGGTATCTTCCGTTATATCCGTAGCTTTGTCTTAATTTTTTTAGTTGATTCCGCTGCCTCGTTACAAAACAAATTCTGTTCTTCTAGTCATATCCTTTTTCTGCGTCGTTTGTCCAAAAAAAAAAATTCTGTCCGTGTGTTTCCTTGTGTTGCAAATCTGTCCGCTGTTTGATACTTCGTTGTTGCGTCAAAATTCTGGCCATAGATTGTCACCAATCTGACCTTGATTTGTGCCATAACTTGGTGGAAAATTTTCTGTCCAAGTAGTGCTACAAATCTGGCCGTCACTTGGCTAGCATTGTTGAGTCGCAAACTTGTTCGTCGTACACCCCAAACCTGTCCAAGTTGTGCGTTCTAATCTGACCAGGGTTTGTAATCTTTGTTGCACCAATTCTGCCAAGTATTTGGTCATAGCCGAACAAACAAAAAAAAAATTCTGGTTAAGCTTCCAAGCTGCCTTGGTCGCTAGTCACCACCTAAGCGACCAACAAAAATCACTTAGGGTTTTGGCGGCTAGGGTTTTTTTTCGTTGTCAATTCTGTCCAAGTGTTAATTGCTTTATCCAAGTTGTTTGCGTAGCTTCCTAAACTGATTTTGTGGTTAACTTGTTGGTAACTTGCGAATCTTGAAGGAAACCAACAAGAACCTTGGGTTTCTTGAGATTCTTGAAACCAATCTTGAACTTCTTGAAGCTCTTGAAAATTTTTGCAAGAACTTGCGGTTTTGAGCATAGCTTGTAGTCAAAACAAAAGAGGGCTGTGCGAATCTGGTTTTACGCAGTCGGCCAAGTATTTGAATTATCCTTAAGTCAAAAAAAAGAGAGAAAACAAAACAGAAACGCAAGTTGAAGTTCTTGAAACTTGCGTGGGGAATTTTTGAGGCTTGTACGTGTGCATTGAGGACCACATCAATTCTGGAATTGAACTTCAAGTTTGGTCAGGATGTTGTGTTAGTCATTTGACAAGCCAAAACAAAAAAAAAAAAAGAAGGAAAAAGGAGGAGTCGGGTAGAGCAACAATAGAAGGGAAGTCGAAGTTTTATTGCTAGACGGATTCCTTCTTGAATTGTTATTCCCAAAACAAAAAATTACAACCAAAAGAAGTACTCAAAAATTTTGACCAACCTCTTCTTGAAAATCTTGATCACCTTGAGCCTTGATCACTTGTACCACCCTTTGAGGTTTTTGGAGTCCTTGATTATCTTGAACCTTAAAACTTGCACCTCCCTTCGAATAAAAAGTTTCTTGTACGCTCTCGCATCCATACGGGGCTTTCTTGGTTTAGGAGTAAATTTCTTCGGAGCTTCTTGAACAAGCCATTTGGGGGAGGCTTGAGTAACATTGCTCGCGTTATCTTGGGAAGCCATTGTCTTGAACAAGAACCAAAACTGCCTTGGAAGGGGAAGGGCCGAATTGCTTGTTTCTTGGGAGTAGAAAGACCCGAATTTGTGGGAGTAAGGTGCGGCTGCCTAAGAGGGTTTTATAGGAGGATTAGCCGACCTGTGGAAGGGTTTAAGAAGGTGGAATTTCTGGAAATTGACGGCTAAAGGGGGGAAAGGAACCAACCAGTTTTGGAGAAGAGTTTGGGTGCTTCTAAAGGTTGTGCAAGAGAGGGATTTCTAAGAAGTTTCTTTCAAAACCAACTTGTTCTCCCATTAGTTTAGGAGACTAAGTACAACACTTGGATAACTCTTGGACACCTTCCTAGATTTTCTCATCCTCTTTAAAAAATTTTCCTACATTCTCTCATCCCTCCTAGGAAACTCTCCTATATTCTCTCATCCATCCTGGGAAACTCTCCTACATTCTCTCATCCATCCTAGGAAACTCTCCTATATTTTCTCATCCACTTTAGGAAACTTCCCTATTTTTTTTTCTCATCCACTTTAGGAAACCTCTTCTACATCTTAGGAAATCTAGGGTTTTCTTCCTTAGCGTTATTTCCAAATCTGCCCGCCACCCATAAACCTTCAAATTCTGTCCACTCCATCTCAAAATCTCACCCAATCGCGTCCTACACTCTTGCTTACTCTTATGGGGAAAAGTTGGTGACGATTATTGGACTCGAACAACATTTCTCAACAACCTAATCCAACAGGTAAAGGTACTTGGTAAGTCTAAAAAGAGTGTTTTAAGTGCTATATACGAGTGTGAGTGATACACTAAGGGAGTGAAGTGAGGATATATATTTGCATTGTTCTTGTTACTAACCTTTTGCAGGACATGGAGCAACAACCTCCCACCAATGACTACTCATTGATGTTCACCGCCATGAAGCATGAGTTTAAACGCATTAATGAGCAACAAATGGAGGAGTTGCACACCCGATTTGATGAACTCTCCAAGAGTCTCACCCGAGGCTCTCGCTCTATATCTCACAACCGGAGTAACCGTGACACCAGGGGAGCAAATAGTGAAAGCTATTTGGGTAGTGAGGATGATGAACATGCCGAAAGGCCTAAGAGGGACACGTCTAAGAACGAACTCAACGGGCTTAAAATTCAAGTACCCACGTTCAAAGGCAAGAGTGATCCCGAAGTTTACTTGGAATGGGAAGGCCGCATTGAGATAGTCTTCGACTGCTACGATTATAGCGAGGAACAAAAGGTCAAAGCCGCCACCGTTGAATTCACCGACTACGCCCTAGTCTGGTGGGACCAAGTGAGGACCCAAAGGAGGAGAATGGGAGAACCACGAGTCCGAACTTGGCGAGAATTCAAGGCCTTGATGCATAAGAGATTCGTTCCAATCTACTACAACCGCGATCTCCACGCCAAGCTTCAAACCCTCACTCAAGGTAACATGAGTGTAGAGGATTACTACAACGAGATCGAGATGGCCATGATGAGGGCGAACCTTCAAGAAGTTAATGAAGCAACCATGGCTAGGTTCCTTAGAGGTCTCAACCCTGACCTTCAAGAAGCCTTGGAGCTCCAACATTATTTGGACATGCACAACCTTCTTGAACTCGCTATTAAGGCCGAAAGAGGAAAGAAATTAAGACGAGAAGCACGTACTTTCCAATCTTCTCACTCGCCTCCATGGAGGGGCAACCAACCACGAAGTGCGATCCACGAAACTGGGAATTCGGCCACACCAACTTCTACTAGCCGAACTCAAGGTAATGCTCCTAACCGAAATTCCTATTCTACCCCTAACAAGGTTGCCGATGCATCCAGATCTACTTTTAAGGCACCACATGAGACTCCTAAAACTAGGAGTAGGGACATCAAATGCTTTAAGTGCCGAGGGTTTGGACATATTCAGTCTCAATGTCCAAACCAACGGGTCATACTAATCACTCACAGTGGCGAGATCGTGTCCGATGATGACGACTGTGAGGAGACACCCGAATTAACCAAAGGCAACTGCCTGGATGAAGACTTAGCTGAGGAAGACTGCTCACCTACACAAGGAGAAATAGGGTGCTTGGTGGCACGACGAGTGCTAACCGCCCGAGTTAAGGAGGACGAGCAACTACAACGGGAGAACCTGTTTTACACCCATTGTAAAGTAGGTGACAAGGTGTGTAGCCTCATCATCGACGGTGGGAGTTGCATGAATGTGGCGAGCTTACTCATGGTTGAGAGTTTAGGGCTTCCGACTACTAAACATCCACACCCTTATCGCTCCCAATAGTTAAGCGAGGATGAAGAGGTACGTGTCTTCAAGCAGGTACGCGTTCCCTTTTTCATTGGAACTTACAATTGGAACTTACACTGATGAAGTTGTTTGTGACGTCGTGCCTATGCATGCTACCCATGTCATCTTGGGGAGACCCTGACAATTTGACAAACACGTCACATTCGACGGAAGGGCAAACAAGTACACACTCTTGCATGATGGCAAACGCAAGGTCCTCACACCACTCACACCTGCACAAATGTATGAGGACCAACTTAAGTTGCAAAGAGAGTGTGAACAAGACCGTCAAAGAAGGAAACAAACGGCGGTCGACCCTGGCAAAGGCTCCACTTCTGCAAATGAGCCATCGACCAAGGGTCAAATGAGCACACCTAGTACTACACATGACAAATCACCCACTACACCTTCCACTAGGAAGCAAAACATGATCATTAAGGCTAAAGACGTTAGAAAAGTTGTGAATTCTGACCAGCCTGTGCTTCTCATGATTTGCAAATATGTGCTCTTGGATGTTGCTGAGCTCGATAAGGCATTGCCTTCGAGTATGGTTGCTCTTTTGCAGGAATTCGAGGATGTATTCCCTGATGAGGTCCCTGACGGCTTACCACCCAATCGAGGGATTGAACATCAAATAGACCTGATTCCTGGAGCACCCCTACCCAACAAACCAGCTTACCGTATGGGTTCTGAGGAGACAAAGGAGTTTCAAAGGCAAGTTGATGGCCTCTTAGGTAAGGGTTGGGTAAAAGAGAGTTTAAGTCCTTGTGCTGTGCCTGTGGTACTTATCCCCAAAAAGGATGGTATTTGGCGCATGTGCACTGACTGTAGGGCTGTAAATGCTATCACTGTCAAATACCATCATCCCATTCCTAGACTTGATGATATGCTTGATGAACTCGATGGTGCTATCATTTTCACCAAAATTGATTTAAGGAGTGGCTATCATCAAATTAGGATGAAAGAAGACGATGAGTGAAAAACGGCCTTCAAAACCAAACATGGTCTTTATGAGTGGCTAGTCATGCATTTTGGATTGACTAATGCCCCTAGCACCTTCATGCGACTAATGAACCATGTTTTGAGAAATTTTATTGGCAAATTTGTCATTGTTTACTTTGATGACATTCTGATATACAGTCGCAGTGAACATGAGCATTTGGAGCATGTGAGACTAGTTCTTGAGACACTTCGACAGGCGCGTCTATACGCTAACCTTAAGAAGTGCACCTTTTGTACTAATGAACTTGTGTTTTTGGGTTATGTAGTAAGTTCGCAGGGCATCAAAGTGGACGAGTCCAAGATTGAGACCATCAAGCAATGGCCAACTCTTACATCCGTCCCTGAGATGCGCAGCTTTCTTGGATTGGCGGGTTTCTATCGGCGCTTTGTCAAGGACTTCAGCACCATTGCCGCCTCAATGACCACCGTAACCAAGGAGAATGACAAGTTCCATTGGAGAGAAACCCAAGAACAAGCATTTCTCACCCTCAAAAACAAACTCACACATGCACATGTCTTAGTATTACCGAACTTTAACCAAACTTTTGAAATCGAATGTGATGCTTCTGGTGTAGGCATTGGCGCCGTCCTGATACAAGACAAAAGGTCTTGTGCCTTCCTTAACGAGAAACTAGGAAGAACTACCTTAAACTATCCCACGTACGACAAGGAGTTGTACGCACTGGTGAGGGCCTTAGAGACTTGGCAACACTATCTTTGCCCTCGGAAGTTCGTGATACACACCGATCACGAGTCATTGAAGTATCTCAAAGGGCAACCTAAATTAAGTAAGAGACATGCCAAATGGGTAATCTTCATTGACACCTTCTCCTATATCATTAAGTACAAGACTGGCAAAACAAATATGGTAGCCGATGCCTTATCACGTAGACACTCTTTGCTTGTCTTTCTTGATGCTAAGTTGTTAGGTTTCGAAATGATTAAGGAACTCTACACACATGATCATGACTTCGGTGATATATATGCTGCGTGTGTTAAAAACCCGCATGGGAAATATTTTTTGCATGACGGATTTCTTTTCTATGTGGATAAGCTGTGTGTACCTAATTCTTCCGTTCGTGATCTTTTGGTTAGGGAGGCACATAGTGGTGGTCACATGGGCCACTTTGGCATTGTTAAGACCCTAGCCATGCTACAAGAGCACTTTTACTGGCCTCATATGTGTAGAGATGTTGAACGCATGGTTGGTAGATGTGTCACTTGTCATAAGGCGAAGTCTAAAACAAATTCATACGGCCTGTATACCCCATTACCTATCCCTCATTATCCTTAGGTAGACTTGTCTATGGACTTTGTCTTAGGACTACCTAGATCATCAAGGGGCAATGATTCCAACTTCGTCGTGGTTGATCGATTCTCTAAGATGGCTCATTTTATCCCTTGCCACAAAACTGACGATGCATCTCATATTGCTACGTTGTTCTTCAAAGAAATTGTCCGTCCGCATGGCATGCCTAAGACCATTGTTAGTGATAGAGATGTAAAGTTCTTGAGTTACTTTTGGAAGACTTTGTGGGCAAAACTGGGCACTAGATTGTTATTTTCCACCACCAGTCATCCACAAAGTGATGGACAAACTGAAGTTGTCAATTGCACACTTGGTACTCTACTTCGAGCCTTGATTAAAAAGAATCTCAAATCTTGGGAAGAGTGCTTGCCCCACGTAGAATTTGCCTACAATCGCACCGTTCATAGTGCTACACACTACTCACCTTTTGAGATTGTTTATGGCCTTAACCCCTTGACCCCTCTTGATTTGGTACCCTTACCTTTCTCTGAGCACACAAGTTTAGATGGGAAAAAGAAGGCTGATTTTGTGCGCAGGTTACATGAAGCCGTTCGAGTAAACATTGAGAAGCGTACTCAGCAATACCTCCAGCAAGCCAACAGTACCGTTGTAAGATGATTTTTGAGCCTGGAGATTGGGTTTGGCTACACCTGAGAAAAGAGCGATTCTCCAAGCAGTGTCAGAGCAAACTATCCCCAAGAGGTGATGGACCCTTCCGAGTGCTCCAACGAATCAATGACAACGCCTACAAATTGGAGCTATCTGGGGAATACAATGTTAGCGCGACCTTCAATGTCGCGGACCTGAGCCCATTTCTTGACGAGGAGGATCCTGATTTGAGGGCAAATCCTTCTCAAGAGGAGGGGACTGATGTGTGCACGGATTTCGGCCCACGCAATAATCCAG
Source organism: Coffea arabica (assembly GCF_036785885.1). Classification (NCBI taxonomy): domain Eukaryota; kingdom Viridiplantae; phylum Streptophyta; class Magnoliopsida; order Gentianales; family Rubiaceae; genus Coffea; species Coffea arabica. The sequence continues at coordinate 31,377,636 of NC_092327.1, forward strand.
TCCGAGTTTCATTGGGCCCAGTCACACGTGTACGGGCCAAGCTATTCAAAGAATCCCTCGAAGTCCTTGTTTGCGCTGTCCAAGACCAACATGGGATCCATAGAGATATTGAAGGCTTGGAAAAAGACACTCCAATTATCTACACCTTGATCCAAACCCATGAAGAATCAAGTGGGCCTCCTAGAGAGTCGGCCGAGTAGGGCCGAAGGCCTTCGTACTTGTTAGACTAGATTCATTTGTCTTAGTAGGTCATTGGACCGGCCCATCTTGTCCACCAAGATGGCCGACCTTCCTTCTCCTTGTTTCTCTAGGGTTTTTGGTAAATCTTAGCCTATAAATAGGCTTGCTTTGTAAGGTTTCAGGTACAAGTTTTATGAATAAAGTTCTTAGTATTTTCATTTTCTTCCTAAGAAAGAATTCGAGCCTTTAACTTGCTTTAGCAAGGGTTATTGAGCAATCTTGCGTCTTGTCCATGATTGTTCGTCCAACCTATCCCTTAGAGTAATCACCTTCATTGGAGTTGTCGTTCCACCGCTTTAAATCAACTCGTGTCGTCCGTGTTAATTTAAGGTCCCGCAAACCAAGCGTAGGACAACCTCGCTAGATCTTTGGGCAAATGTGCTACGTGTCTCGAAACAAGTTGATCGAGGAACGTATCAAAATCGTCTAGCATTAACTGTTTGACAAAAGTTGGGGGAGAGCTCCAAAGAGATTCAAGATGGTTGGATGTTTTAACAAAATTTGCTAAAACTATACGCAACCTTATTTGCATCTCTAGGAGTTTAGACTACATCCACGAGGTGTTGGTTAGACAAGATGATACGGATATCCTCTAAAACAGTGCCTAAGTCAGAGAGGACTTCGTCTGAGCTACTAATATGCTTTGTAATTGAGAACGCGTCCCCTTCAATAATGAAGCTTGGGATCATCAATATCTTTGCCAATGAAACAGCCTCCCTTGCAGCAAGAGCCTCTGCCAACTCTGCACTACTTAGGATACGTAACTTCTTGGATAAGTCAGCAATGAACTAACCATCACAGCTGCGGCTCACCACACCAATGCCAACGATTTGGTGTATTGTTGAAATAGAGGCGTCGAAGTTGACTTTGAAGTAGGGAGCTGAAGGCAAAGACCAAACTGAGGAGTGCCTTGGCAATTGGGTAGTTGTAGCTTGGAGATTAGCCTCCCGCAATGCTGCTTGACTATTAAGAGCATAGCTCACCAAAGTTAAGGGATCCTTAACCTTACCATTAAAAAACGCATCATTTCTGTTGCCCCAGATTTCATAACTGAGAGTAGCAAAATCTTCGTAATCTTTAGGTAGTAAGGATCAAAGAATCTCCTTTACCCACTCGTCCACCTGAGACCAAGAGCATGCATGCATTTTCCTCTCCATAAAGCTAAGCGCCCATATTTGAATTGAGGCTAGACATTCGAAGAGGAGATGGGATAAATCACCAAATGGTCCGTTGCACATTGGGCATTTGAGATCTGCGAGAATCCTTCTTTTCAGTGACTTAACACCTTATGTAGCACCAAATTAGTTCTGTGACTTAATTGTTTAATTGCACTAAAGGCATACATCTCTCATACTACAAATAGCTTAATTATATTGCACCATTCAGTCGTGGGGTTTACTCAATCATTTGGTAAAAGATTGTAATAAATGGGACACAAAACATGGAAAATTAAAGGAATGAACCTCACCAAAATGAATTATGTAGCTAAAAGTGAATTGTCACAACTAAGCAAAGAAAAAGGCCATAAAAAGACGAGCACGAAGAAATTTCTAAAATCGATATAGAAAATTGATAATGAAGGATATTGCCTAGTGACTTCTTATGAAATATTACGGGATGTAAAGTACAAATTGAAAAGGAGAGAGTGAATTTAAATACTGAAACTCAGGGATAAGACTATGATTATGCAAAACTAACTTGCTTTGCCTAGTTGTCCAGAGGAGATGAACTTCCCAGTATGATACAAAATTGTAATATTAAGGCCTTGTTCGGATTGTCATTTTTTAGAAAATTTTTTTTACATTTTTCATGAATATTCGTTCTATACTACTTTTTCAATCATTTTTTTATTTCACATATATTATGTCCTAAAAAAGTAATACAGTAATTTTCCTTAAAAGCTTTCCAAAAAAATGCAATCCAAACAGCCTTACGTTGGAAGTGGCCAGTTCACACTATAATTCAACTCTTCGTCAAATTGAAGCGGCTTTTCTTGAATGGACAAAGAGATCAACGTCATCCCACCCTCAATCCAAGACCCAAAAAACATTTGTCTTTTTCAATTTCTACTTTCTCAAAATGGCCTTTGGAACTTAAAGATTGCCCCCACATAAATTTGTACAATCTTCTACATTCACATATACTCTACTAGTAGATGAGTACTATCAATACTGTATGCAATTATTGTAGTTTTACTAATGAAGCTTTGAAAACTGCAAATACTAAATGCTTCTTGATATGCATTAACCCTACTTTGTTTTTCATACAAAATGAGAAATTAATGCTTTTCCAAGGATAATAAATGTTATTGCTAATTGAAGATCAGTACAATCTTTGGTGAAAATACAACACAATTAGTACATATATGAATGGATACACAAAAATAAAACTTCCCTACCTAAAGGACCCTTAAGCTAACTATTTTCCTTATTGCTAAGTAGCAAAGGGAGGGCAAGCAAGGCTTGTGACTCCTTTAATCTTTACAAATGTTATTGCCCTTCTTCTCCAACTTTGCCTTCCTTTCCTAATGATTGTAGATTTACCTTTCAATTATATGTATTTAAGCCTAGCTTGTGCTGTGATTTTTTTCATATAAGAAGCCAAGCTTACTTCTTATTTCTAGATAAGCCAATTAACTTTTAGGCCTTTTTTTCCCAGTCTACTGCATCTATCTCAAACAAGATGAGTGTTTATGTTCTCATTTTATCAAAAGCTAGTGATTGATTTAATTAAACTAATAAGAAGTGAGAAAATAATAGTTTTGGAAGCCTAGGGTTCAGGTTTTAATCTAAAGTTGAATTATTTTTTCAATTATTTTTCTTGTCAAGTAATGAACATATCACACAACTGTATTCTATATCATCTCTCGATGTATCTAAAGTGTTCTCAATTAACTTTATGTCTTTCTTAAGATAAAAAAAGGTTAATTACACCCTTTAAGAGTCTAGGTGATATCAGTGCATTATACAAATACTAACCTACTTTTGTGATTATGCTAAATATGTTTATTTATCTAGTACACAGTTGTATCTCCTTTCTCAATTCATGTTTGTAACATTAACTGGGGAAGAGTATAATGGACAATGTTCTGCTGGCCCAAGAGCTGGTATTAGATCTAGACAGGCGCTTGTCTGTTCCAAATCTGATTCTCAAGCTTGACATGGAGAAAGGCCGTTCCTGTTATTCATGCTTCGCAATTTTGGTTTTTCTGAAGGTGTGATGGATTTACTCTTTCAAACCTTCTCCAATTCCTGGTTTTTGATACTTGTTAATGGGCAGCCGGCCAAATTTTTTAAATCTCGTCGGGGTGTTAGGCAGGGTAATCCGCTATCCCCGGCATTGTTTCTATTTGTGGCTGAATTCCTAGGTCAAGGACTCCAGGAGTTTTGCCGCACTCAGATGGACAGTTGTTATATTTTGGCTGGTATCAAGGAGCCATATCTTGCCTTTGCTAATGATACAATAATCTTTACCCGCTGTTCGGATAGTTGTTTATCGCAGTTACTGAACTTTCTGCTCCTTTACCAAAAATATTCAGGCCAAAAGGTGAATGTGGATAAGTGCGCTTTCCTTGCTTCCTCCAGAATAACAGAAGACCAGTGCAGATTTGTAGTGTTAATGCTTGGCTTCCATAAATAGTCCTTTCCCGTGGTGATCTATCGTAGGTCCTTCGGAGACAAATCTGGAACGGGAACAACAGGTTGCAAGTAGAAGCACAAAAACAATCTTAGAGCAGGAGGAGGATGCTGAGCTGCTGCCTCAACGGAGTGGTGAGGCAGCGGTTGTCCAACTGGAAACTTCCTCTAAAGTGTAGCGCACGCAGGAGATGGGGATGAGACTGTTGGGTCTACTTAGATCCCTGCCAGCAAAGTCCCCAGATTTTGAGAACGCGCTGGTGTACCCGGAAGCAGACATGGGCGGGGAACTGGTGGCAAAGAAAAGTAATCGATTTGAGGCTCTGGCGAAGATGGCGGACAGTGACGAAACTGTGAGGGCCCGTAAAATTTCCTTATTTTATATCATTTTATTCTATTTCTTTTCATGTATTTTCTTTATTTTATTTTACTACCTTAATTTTCTAGACATTTTATAAGTGAATATAGTTTTTAAAATATTTTTCTAGTATAAGTTAGTTCGGGTTAATTTGGAAGTGTATTAGGGACGTGAGACCCGTTAGTACGTAAAGTGCGATAAATTTCGACGACTAGGTAAAGTTTTGCATAAATGAGGATTATTTATAAGGTGTTAAGGGATAATTAGAGGTTAACTAGATAGATTAACCATTGGTAGACAAAAGAATGAGAATAAACTTAGGATAGCTAGGTGGCATGAAATCATTGGTTGTGGACTTTGACCAACCTTTCTTTACCTTTACTAAAAATCAAATTTTGACTAAAATTCCCTTCATTTTCCTTCTTGCTTGGCCGGCTATTGAGTGAGAAAAACCAAGAGTGAGACTTCACTTTGTTCTTCAATTTCTTGTCCAAATCTTGAGTTCCAACCGATTAAATCGCAAACCCCTCCATAGAAGTGCTAACTAAGAAGGAATAAAGGTCTTGGTGGAGGGATTTTTGTAGAAGAACCCTAAGCTACCACCTTTCCTAATGTTTCAAGGCAACTCACCTAGAAATTTCCTGTTTGCTCTTAATAATTGCAAATTAATGGATTAGAGTTGTTAAATAAGTAGTTTTGTGAGAAAGTTTATGATTTGAAGTAGGGTTATGGTAAATTTCAGTTTTTATAGTGAATTTTCTGCCCTCATGTGATGATTGATGATTAGCCATGGTTTGGTAGTTTGTGATGTGTAATTTTGAGGTTGGATATGTTAGTTTCACTTGCCTACGAAAAATTTCAGCTTGTAGGGCTAATTTTCAGTTTTAGGGTTTCAATTTGGGGCTTTATTGTGATTGGTTTTAGAGCCACCAATTGGCTATATATGAAGGGTATTGTAACCCTAATTAGGTGTGTCTAATAGCATGTGATTTATATGTGAAATGGTGGTTGATTTGAGTTGAGTTTGATGATGAAATGTAGGGTGGAAAGTAAAGAAATTTAAAGGGAAATGTTGTCCAATTTTCTAGGCCGTTGGGTTCCTTTAAGTTTGAGTTGCATTTTGGTAGAAATGAAAGGTTTTAGGGTTGTTCGTGTCCCTAGGACCAACTGTTACTTTTTTTTACTCCAAAGTTACATTTTATCTCTTTGTACTAGTAGTTAACTCGGAGAGGCATACAACTTGTAGTCGAGCCTCATTTATGTATTCCGTTTACTGGATTTGTGAATGTGGAAACCCTAATTATCTTGTCTTGGTTATTTTAGGATTTCTCGGTGATTAAAGCCATACTTTAAGCGAAACTTTTGAAGTTATCTTTACTTGAATTGGTGAGTGTACCACTCGCATGACTTGTTGCTTAACTATTTTACCTGTGCCTGCAAAATGTGACTTGATTGACTGTAATACCTGCTTAATTCTGGACGAGACGAGAATGTACTTTATCACATTCGTCTCTCTTGCTTATTTGTCGAGTCACTGTATGTGCTTGTACCTGTTACTTGAACCTGTTACTCGTTCTCTTGCCTGTGTGACTGTTTACTGTATAAACTGAAAATTTTTACTGTGCTTGACTTGATGTCGTTTGGGGGTGTATCCAACGACCTTCTTGTTAACCTTGAGCTCAAACTTCATGGGGAGTTAATTGAATTGAGCCAGCAAGGGTTTGGTCAAGGAATTGACAAACCATGAGGACTGTTCCTGGGGAATTTCTGGGTATTGGAGACTCTGGATTTCCGGTATACTCGAGGATTACCATTCTTGTTCTTGTTCGGAGTTCGGGTCCGGCAAGGGGTATGTTTGGTGAACGGGATTTGGCGTTCTAAGAGGGTCTACGAACATGTTTGTTTCATTAAACGTTGACGGAGGGTCAACGAGTTTGGATCAAGTACTGCCATAGGAATTTGGCTCTTGAGAGTTACCTGTATCCTTTCTATTTGAGATGTTTATTCATTTCCTTATTTGGCGTATATATTTATTTGATTAAAAGCAAATCTCTATGATTCCTAATTGCTTTGAATTTTGGTGCCTCATTGAGCGTAAGCTCACCCCTTCCCATTACTTTTGTTTTCCTTACAGGGTTCAACATGTTGGAAATCATGATTTGAAAGAAAAGAGTAGAGCTAGTGATAGACATCCCTTTTGATTATGCTCCTCTGTATAAGAAAAACCCTAATTGTACTTTGATCCCTTGTGAATATTTTGACTTATATTGCTAGTTAAATTTTTGAACCTTTCAATATATATATATCTCAAAGTGTTTAACCATGTAGATTAAGTGTACTTGTTTCAGATGGTGAACACTTCTGGTATTCATTTGGGAATTCGGACGAGTGTGAAGTTTGAACAAGAAAAGCAAATTTTTGGCGGGAAACTGTTCACAGAATCCGGCCGTATATCCAGCCAGTTTTTGGCCGGATTAGCAGGGGAATTTGAAAAAAATTTTGAAGTGCTCATTGCCTTGAATCCGGCCGGATTGTGACGTGGCAGCTGTTGTTCATTTTCATTTTCGTCTTCGTTCTTCGTTATTCGTTGTACGTGAATCGTTTGATCGCAATGTTATCGCTCAGTATGGTTTGGCCTTCGTGTTCTTGGCTTAGTAAGCTCCGATTATCGGTTTTTTGGGGTTCTACCGCGCATTACACTAGGGACTGCGATGTTTTGACTCCGCAGTCCTGGCGAGAGTTGGGCAGGCGGTCCGCCGAACCCTCTGGTTCGTCTTAGAGGGAGGTGGGGCTGTCACAGTTGGTATCAGAGCCGATTCGCGTGGTCTCTGTGCGGAGTGAGCTTGGGGCCAAGTGGTGTTATGGTCTCGATCATGTGAACGAGTAAAAAGGACTAAATGCGTTTGAGCATAAGCTATGAATTATGAAATATTATAGGTTTTAAACCTTTATCGTGGTACTTGGAGACAATAGATGTATGTCTGGTAGGAATTACAAATGTACATGATTTACTTTTAGGACTGGCTAGCTCGAATTGTGAATTATTTTATTTTGCATTCTTGTGACCGAATCGAAAGAGATGAGAGCCTAGGTTAGAAATGACTTCTGCAGACTAGAAATGTGATTCTATGGAACTTAGTGTGATGTGTTAGGGTGTCATTAAGTATGATTAATCTTGTCTAAAATATGAACTGTGTTATTCTTGTAGGCTGTGGGCAGAGCTCGTGGAAAGGGTAGAGGTGAGCCATGTTTGATTCCGTGTGAGGGTAGTTAGGGGGAAAAGTTCTTAGTTAGTTGTTTTGTACTCTTGGGCTTAGTTTGTATATTGTATTATGGAGAACCCCGATACTTTCATGGGATTTCTTTTGCTTGTATCTAACTGACTGCTATTGTGTGATTTGTCTTATAAAATTGTGTTAAATGTATATTTACTTTTGAGTTGTGTCTACTTTTGTTATTTGTACCTGCATACATTTGTTTTAATATTATATTCATGCTTCAACTCTAGACTGGTTAAACGAAATGGAGGGTAGATGTAGTAGACGAGGTCGTGGGCGCGGACGTAGGCAACCCTCGAATGAAGGGGGAAATCGGAAACCAATGCATGAACCCAATCCTGAACCCAGAGTGGATTCTAACGTTCAAGTAGCCACCGCTATCCAATGCATTACCGACCTTTTGGCTCACGTAGTAGAACATCAGGGCCAAAATCCTGTAAATCAGCAAAAAAACCCTGGTAATCATGCAGAAGGTGAGGATAGAACCCTCGAACGATTTCAGAAGTTCTCCCAACCGAAATTCCTTGGAGGATCAGACCCTGACATGGCCAAAAGGTGGTTGAAAAAGATGATCGAAATTTTTGCCGCGTTACACTATATTGAAGAGAGACATGTGACATTTGCCATTTTTCAACTGGAGGGAGCAGCCCGTTCTTGGTGGAATGTAATAAGATTGAAATGGAAAAGAGCACAAACACCGAGGACGTGGGCGAATTTCATGAGAGAGTTCAACGCGAAATATTTCCCACCTCTAATTCAAGAAAAGAAAGAAGATGAGTTCATTAGGCTTCACCAGGGAGCTCAGACTGTTGCCGAATATGAGAGCCAGTTCACTACGTTGTCTAAATTCGCCACCGAACTAATTGTGACAGAGCATAAGAACAGCAATTGAACACCAAAATTTGACAATGGCTATTGCTCTAACTATCATATTGCCAAGATACCCAGAAAAACATATATCAAGCATCACAGTTAAGATCCAAGAAAAACCACTCCGGTTAGCTTCTCAACCACCAACTCCTCCAATTTAAAGCAAACTAATCTAAGAAAAAGGAATGGTTGCTCACATTTATCAGCAAATGGTCCAACTATTAACCAAAATCTCGACATTAAGATCACAAACCGGCAAGCTGACTTATTCACATACTAACACAATCTTTATTTTATTTTTTCTTTATTTTTTTTTTGAGTAACAAAAGACTTAGTCTATAGCCCTTAGAGCCTTTTGACGCGAACTCCAACATTTGAGGCGAACTCCAACATTTGACAGATGGAGGAGCCCGGTTACTCAGCTCTAATTGCTACGGGACCACGCACTCATAGTAACTACTACCTTTTGACGCGAGAATCGACACTTTAGGTGAAGATCCCCGATTACTCAGTAGTAACAATTAGTGGAGTACAGTCACCTCTTATTTATGATAACATACCACAATAACTAGAAAATATCACAAAAATTACAGCAGCCAGCCTCAAATTTCCAAACATGGAGAACTAAAATTAATAATTGGACCAATTCACATGAAAAATGCCAACAATCATTCCCTATGCCTAGAAAAGTTAACCAAAAATTGGAAAAGTTAAGCAATTACTGCTATTCACCAAAGAGATATTCCTGAACTCAACCACATTAACATAATACCCTTTTATTAATAAACTTGGCAATAACAGAATTAGAGACAACAATCCAGCATCAAAACTTGGTACTCATATGAAACTGATCACTAGAAAAAAAAAAGAAAAGAAAAGAAATGAAAAATAGGCAAAAACTAACTAAAAATAAAGGAAAAGCCCCTAGAAACTAAAAACAAAAATACTAGCACCACAACGATCCCCCCCCACACCTAATTCACACATTGCCCTCAATGTGATAATGTAAAAGCAGAAGGAAGGAGAGGGGCAACGGTACTTCCCTGAAATCATCAAAATAGGGACGGGGTCACAGCGGCGGTTGAGGTGGAAATTGAGGTGCAAGACCCGTATGGTACATAAACACTCCAACAATGATGTGGGTCGAGGGGTCCTAGACAATTCAATAACAACTACAGCCACCAATAAGGACAATAAGCAAGTCAATATCCACCAATGTGTCTCACTTAACAATCCGACCAACAATAGAAACTGGTGTCCCAGCAAATGTATTAAACCAGTAAAGCAGAAGTCGCACCTAAGGGTAAGGCAACAATCAAGTGAGTAAACAATATTATCCCGCAACCGGACAATTAAATGCAAAATGCGTCCACCCAAGTACTCGACAAATGTCCCACCGGTCAATTTCTCCCAACAATAGCAAATTGTTCCCAACAAGTCAATGAAAATCAACCAATGGCAATAACCAAACAAGGGACACAGGTGCCGCGAGAGTCAATAAACAAACCCAACAGTTATCCTACTAACGGCACAACAGAAATTCCAAGCAAAGTAGCACTTCGTCACAGCCCAAAATATTCCAACATATCACGTCAATGGACTCAATACAGAAATCAGCAAAATAGGACTCAAGTGATACCAAAAATAACCCCAACAAAGCAGTGAATTCAACCAATTCGAGCAAGTGAAACTCAACAAATGTCACCAATTGGACAGTCAATTACCCACGTCAAACGCTCAAAAGTAGCACTTGAGCCACGGAACTAGCAATTCCAGCAGTAACCAAATAGAAATTGAGAATTAATAATTTTAAGCAACACTGCAACCAGTACCACTGGTGCTCAGACAGGAAAGTATTAAATCAACGGCAGCAACTCAACCACGAGAACTTAAACTTTAAAATAAGCAAATAGCTTCAAATAGCCGCAACAACGATAGGCAAAAGATCTCAACCAGTACCACTGGTGAGTCGCAGGGAAAAATTAATCAACCAGCCAACAATGCAATGAATAGCAGAAAATTTCCCACTATGGCAGCAATTCAACCCAATTCTGTCCAAAATTGACCCTAGCAATTGCCCAAATCAATACCTTCGTCTATCCAACCAGAAATCCAAACACAAATTCCAGAAATCTATGTTAATCGGGGAAGAAATTACAATACCTCCACCTGTCAATTTTGACAGGTGGTGATGGCGTGGCTGGACAGAAAAACTCGCGTGGGAGGCGGAGCTGTTGGCGTGCGTGAGTGGAGCTTGGGGGTGCGCGGCGTGCTCTAGAGCGGAGCTCGCGGCACTGGAGCTTGTGAGCTTATGAGCTGGTGGAGGCTGTTGGAGCTTCAGGCAGCAGCGGCGAGGCCACGGGGGAAGGGTAGACAGTCGAGCGCTGGAGGGGTGGCACCCTTGGTCTCTGTCGGCAGCTGTGGCGGCGCTGGAAGAAGAGCTGGGAGTTTCTAGCTGGTTAGTTCGCGCGCTGGAGGGTCTGGCCGAGGGCTGTGGCGGCGCGACTGTTCAGGAGTGAAGCAGGAAGAGCTCTCGTGTGGTGGTAGAGAGAGGAAATCTGGCGGCGGCGTGAGCTGAGAATGGGAGAGAGAGAAGATCGCGCCAGGTGGAGCTGCTGTGCGTGGTGGTCAAAGCTGGAGAAGAGCTGTGGCGGGGAGAGGCACGGCAAGCCTCGGCCGCGAGCTGGTGGCGGACGAGCAAACTCGCGGCAGCTCCTGGCGGCGCTCCTGGATGGTGAGAGTGGAGGAGAGGCGCAGCTGAAGTAGAAAAGAACAGGGAGAAAGGGAAAGTAGCGGGGAAGAAGGAAGAAGAAAGAAAAGAAAGAAGAAGAAGAAAGAAAAAGTAAAGAAATGAGAAGGAGAAAAAGATTAGGGCTTCGGGTCCTTTGGAAAATTATTTTTTTTATTTTTTTTTTTTAAAGAAAAAGGAACCTCTGGCTTAGGTGTGGGCACGCCTAACAGCCCCTAGTCTTTTGACCATCCGTCGAAAATTCTCGATCCGTTAGCGTGACCACCTAGCGTGGGCACGCTCAACTACTATAGAGTCCTCAGTTCCTGAACGAAAATTTCTTTCCCTCAGGCGTGACCACCTGGCGTGGGCACGTCTAACTGCTATAGAGTCCGCAGATCCTGAACGAAAATTTCTTTCCCTCAGGCGTGACCACCTGGCATGGGCACGTCTAACTACTAATTTCCTGCCACCAAACATCAAACTATTAATTGACACTAACACTTGACTAAAACTTCAAAAATGCATGAAAACTGAAACAAATAGTCTTGGGTTGCCTCCCAAGTAGCGCATTTCTTTAATGTCTTTGGCTAGACATGCTATGCTTGTTCACGGGGGATAAAATCTTGTGGCTCGTTTCAGTGTTTCATCTTCTATGTAATCCTGATAGCCCTCGTAAATAGAGTAATTCTTGGGCACACGAGCTACGAGCTTCCATGGACTAGTAAATGGCACCAAACAAACAAGTGATGATCTTAAATCTTCACTCACTCCTCCATCAAGAGCACTTATTGGTTCGAGATATTTTGCCATCATGACTCTTACTTTATTCCTGACATGAAATTCAAAATCGTCTGGTATAATAAAATCAATCTCACTAACAGGAATTAAAGAATAAGAGTCAGGAAAATATTGATCAAGGAATGGAAGAGATGTCACCGCATTTGGAGATTGTTCACTGGATTCATTCACTTGAACCATTTGATGTTGGGGTCTCAATTCTTGCTCTTCAACTTTCTTTTCAACTACATCTTTAGATTCTTCTTCTTGAGACTCTTGCAGTACCATGTCATTTGTCAGAATAATTGCACTCTCATCTTCCTCATGGTCGATAATAGTCGGTGACGGCAATTCTTCATAAACTGGAGAAATCAATTTGCTTGTTTTAAATGCCCATTCAAGCCTTGCTTCTTTCATCTCTTTACTCATCCTTTGTGTCTCCTGTTGAAGTTGATGTACCTCCTGTTGAATTTGATATGTGTTAGTAGCTATTAATTCAACTATTTCTTCAAGAGACATACCTGACATGGATGACGGTTCTTGAGACTCATACTGCTGAAAATTCATTGGCCCTATTGTATAATTATAACTGGAGTTATCCCACCATCCTTGATCATACCCGTTTGGATTAGGGTTATACCACGTTTGAGACCATGGTGAAAAATCTCCATAATTATTGAGTGGGACACTCAGATTATCTTGATATTCGGGGCACATACCGGTCGAATGATCCCTGGCATAACAAATTTCACAGGTTGCAGCAGCCATTCTTTCTCTAATAGAGTTTAGTGCCTCTAAATATGCAAACTTAAAAAAAAAATCAGTCTCATTGCCTTCCTCGGAACCAAAATCCAGTCTATCACCAAAATACGGAGTGTTAGAAGCCATAAACTATATAAAAAAAATAAGAGAAAAATAAATAAATAAATAAATAAAAACAAGATGAACTCAAAAAGAAACAAATTAATTTGGCACCAGTCCCCGGCAACGGCGTCAAAAATTGACAGGTGCCGAACCTGTACAATAATAAATACCTACTCGAGAAAAATACATATTTTGTATATAGCGGTGAGTAGGGTCGAATCCACAGGGACTGGGGATAATTCGTTTCTTCTAGAGTTCAAAGTATGAGGGGTTTTAGATTAAATGCTAACTAAATAAATTAACTGCAGAAAATAATTGATTAAGAGTAATAATTAAGGGAAAACTCTAGCCAAGGGTACACTTTAGAAATGGTTCAGGCACTGATCATTGATTCACAGATAATTCCACATTTATTAATAGATTAGTTATAGTTGTCATGCACGCGATAAACAACCAACCTTTCCTTAATTTCTCGATAGTTAAGGTACGACCGTTAACTATTTCTCTAACCCAAAAACAACCCTAGCTACGACCGTAGGATTTAATTTCTAGATTGCATTAATAATTAGAAAGGCCCAATCCTAACTAACAAACACGCTACGATGGTTTATTTAAGCTAGATCGTATGCTCCCCTGACATAAATCCAATTACGCCAGTTGCTACTAAGATAGAGATAACGAACAATTACGGATTCAATTACCTCTATTTAGCAAAATAGCCTATATGAATAATTAATTATTGCGCACTAATCAATCATACATAAGGACTAAAACAATTAAAAACAGGAAACACATAAATACCAATAAATGAGGAAGCGATTAAAATAATTTCGATCTCACATAACCGCCCGAGTTAAGGAGGACGAGCAACTACAACGGGAGAACCTGTTTTACACCCATTGTAAAGTAGGTGACAAGGTGTGTAGCCTCATCATCGACGGTGGGAGTTGCATGAATGTGGCGAGCTTACTCATGGTTGAGAGTTTAGGGCTTCCGACTACTAAACATCCACACCCTTATCGCTCCCAATAGTTAAGCGAGGATGAAGAGGTACGTGTCTTCAAGCAGGTACGCGTTCCCTTTTTCATTGGAACTTACAATTGGAACTTACACTGATGAAGTTGTTTGTGACGTCGTGCCTATGCATGCTACCCATGTCATCTTGGGGAGACCCTGACAATTTGACAAACACGTCACATTCGACGGAAGGGCAAACAAGTACACACTCTTGCATGATGGCAAACGCAAGGTCCTCACACCACTCACACCTGCACAAATGTATGAGGACCAACTTAAGTTGCAAAGAGAGTGTGAACAAGACCGTCAAAGAAGGAAACAAACGGCGGTCGACCCTGGCAAAGGCTCCACTTCTGCAAATGAGCCATCGACCAAGGGTCAAATGAGCACACCTAGTACTACACATGACAAATCACCCACTACACCTTCCACTAGGAAGCAAAACATGATCATTAAGGCTAAAGACGTTAGAAAAGTTGTGAATTCTGACCAGCCTGTGCTTCTCATGATTTGCAAATATGTGCTCTTGGATGTTGCTGAGCTCGATAAGGCATTGCCTTCGAGTATGGTTGCTCTTTTGCAGGAATTCGAGGATGTATTCCCTGATGAGGTCCCTGACGGCTTACCACCCAATCGAGGGATTGAACATCAAATAGACCTGATTCCTGGAGCACCCCTACCCAACAAACCAGCTTACCGTATGGGTTCTGAGGAGACAAAGGAGTTTCAAAGGCAAGTTGATGGCCTCTTAGGTAAGGGTTGGGTAAAAGAGAGTTTAAGTCCTTGTGCTGTGCCTGTGGTACTTATCCCCAAAAAGGATGGTATTTGGCGCATGTGCACTGACTGTAGGGCTGTAAATGCTATCACTGTCAAATACCATCATCCCATTCCTAGACTTGATGATATGCTTGATGAACTCGATGGTGCTATCATTTTCACCAAAATTGATTTAAGGAGTGGCTATCATCAAATTAGGATGAAAGAAGACGATGAGTGAAAAACGGCCTTCAAAACCAAACATGGTCTTTATGAGTGGCTAGTCATGCATTTTGGATTGACTAATGCCCCTAGCACCTTCATGCGACTAATGAACCATGTTTTGAGAAATTTTATTGGCAAATTTGTCATTGTTTACTTTGATGACATTCTGATATACAGTCGCAGTGAACATGAGCATTTGGAGCATGTGAGACTAGTTCTTGAGACACTTCGACAGGCGCGTCTATACGCTAACCTTAAGAAGTGCACCTTTTGTACTAATGAACTTGTGTTTTTGGGTTATGTAGTAAGTTCGCAGGGCATCAAAGTGGACGAGTCCAAGATTGAGACCATCAAGCAATGGCCAACTCTTACATCCGTCCCTGAGATGCGCAGCTTTCTTGGATTGGCGGGTTTCTATCGGCGCTTTGTCAAGGACTTCAGCACCATTGCCGCCTCAATGACCACCGTAACCAAGGAGAATGACAAGTTCCATTGGAGAGAAACCCAAGAACAAGCATTTCTCACCCTCAAAAACAAACTCACACATGCACATGTCTTAGTATTACCGAACTTTAACCAAACTTTTGAAATCGAATGTGATGCTTCTGGTGTAGGCATTGGCGCCGTCCTGATACAAGACAAAAGGTCTTGTGCCTTCCTTAACGAGAAACTAGGAAGAACTACCTTAAACTATCCCACGTACGACAAGGAGTTGTACGCACTGGTGAGGGCCTTAGAGACTTGGCAACACTATCTTTGCCCTCGGAAGTTCGTGATACACACCGATCACGAGTCATTGAAGTATCTCAAAGGGCAACCTAAATTAAGTAAGAGACATGCCAAATGGGTAATCTTCATTGACACCTTCTCCTATATCATTAAGTACAAGACTGGCAAAACAAATATGGTAGCCGATGCCTTATCACGTAGACACTCTTTGCTTGTCTTTCTTGATGCTAAGTTGTTAGGTTTCGAAATGATTAAGGAACTCTACACACATGATCATGACTTCGGTGATATATATGCTGCGTGTGTTAAAAACCCGCATGGGAAATATTTTTTGCATGACGGATTTCTTTTCTATGTGGATAAGCTGTGTGTACCTAATTCTTCCGTTCGTGATCTTTTGGTTAGGGAGGCACATAGTGGTGGTCACATGGGCCACTTTGGCATTGTTAAGACCCTAGCCATGCTACAAGAGCACTTTTACTGGCCTCATATGTGTAGAGATGTTGAACGCATGGTTGGTAGATGTGTCACTTGTCATAAGGCGAAGTCTAAAACAAATTCATACGGCCTGTATACCCCATTACCTATCCCTCATTATCCTTAGGTAGACTTGTCTATGGACTTTGTCTTAGGACTACCTAGATCATCAAGGGGCAATGATTCCAACTTCGTCGTGGTTGATCGATTCTCTAAGATGGCTCATTTTATCCCTTGCCACAAAACTGACGATGCATCTCATATTGCTACGTTGTTCTTCAAAGAAATTGTCCGTCCGCATGGCATGCCTAAGACCATTGTTAGTGATAGAGATGTAAAGTTCTTGAGTTACTTTTGGAAGACTTTGTGGGCAAAACTGGGCACTAGATTGTTATTTTCCACCACCAGTCATCCACAAAGTGATGGACAAACTGAAGTTGTCAATTGCACACTTGGTACTCTACTTCGAGCCTTGATTAAAAAGAATCTCAAATCTTGGGAAGAGTGCTTGCCCCACGTAGAATTTGCCTACAATCGCACCGTTCATAGTGCTACACACTACTCACCTTTTGAGATTGTTTATGGCCTTAACCCCTTGACCCCTCTTGATTTGGTACCCTTACCTTTCTCTGAGCACACAAGTTTAGATGGGAAAAAGAAGGCTGATTTTGTGCGCAGGTTACATGAAGCCGTTCGAGTAAACATTGAGAAGCGTACTCAGCAATACCTCCAGCAAGCCAACAGTACCGTTGTAAGATGATTTTTGAGCCTGGAGATTGGGTTTGGCTACACCTGAGAAAAGAGCGATTCTCCAAGCAGTGTCAGAGCAAACTATCCCCAAGAGGTGATGGACCCTTCCGAGTGCTCCAACGAATCAATGACAACGCCTACAAATTGGAGCTATCTGGGGAATACAATGTTAGCGCGACCTTCAATGTCGCGGACCTGAGCCCATTTCTTGACGAGGAGGATCCTGATTTGAGGGCAAATCCTTCTCAAGAGGAGGGGACTGATGTGTGCACGGATTTCGGCCCACGCAATAATCCAGTCCGAGTTTCATTGGGCCCAGTCACACGTGTACGGGCCAAGCTATTCAAAGAATCCCTCGAAGTCCTTGTTTGCGCTGTCCAAGACCAACATGGGATCCATAGAGATATTGAAGGCTTGGAAAAAGACACTCCAATTATCTACACCTTGATCCAAACCCATGAAGAATCAAGTGGGCCTCCTAGAGAGTCGGCCGAGTAGGGCCGAAGGCCTTCGTACTTGTTAGACTAGATTCATTTGTCTTAGTAGGTCATTGGACCGGCCCATCTTGTCCACCAAGATGGCCGACCTTCCTTCTCCTTGTTTCTCTAGGGTTTTTGGTAAATCTTAGCCTATAAATAGGCTTGCTTTGTAAGGTTTCAGGTACAAGTTTTATGAATAAAGTTCTTAGTATTTTCATTTTCTTCCTAAGAAAGAATTCGAGCCTTTAACTTGCTTTAGCAAGGGTTATTGAGCAATCTTGCGTCTTGTCCATGATTGTTCGTCCAACCTATCCCTTAGAGTAATCACCTTCATTGGAGTTGTCGTTCCACCGCTTTAAATCAACTCGTGTCGTCCGTGTTAATTTAAGGTCCCGCAAACCAAGCGTAGGACAACCTCGCTAGATCTTTGGGCAAATGTGCTACGTGTCTCGAAACAAGTTGATCGAGGAACGTATCAAAATCGTCTAGCATTAACTGTTTGACAAAAGTTGGGGGAGAGCTCCAAAGAGATTCAAGATGGTTGGATGTTTTAACAAAATTTGCTAAAACTATACGCAACCTTATTTGCATCTCTAGGAGTTTAGACTACATCCACGAGGTGTTGGTTAGACAAGATGATACGGATATCCTCTAAAACAGTGCCTAAGTCAGAGAGGACTTCGTCTGAGCTACTAATATGCTTTGTAATTGAGAACGCGTCCCCTTCAATAATGAAGCTTGGGATCATCAATATCTTTGCCAATGAAACAGCCTCCCTTGCAGCAAGAGCCTCTGCCAACTCTGCACTACTTAGGATACGTAACTTCTTGGATAAGTCAGCAATGAACTAACCATCACAGCTGCGGCTCACCACACCAATGCCAACGATTTGGTGTATTGTTGAAATAGAGGCGTCGAAGTTGACTTTGAAGTAGGGAGCTGAAGGCAAAGACCAAACTGAGGAGTGCCTTGGCAATTGGGTAGTTGTAGCTTGGAGATTAGCCTCCCGCAATGCTGCTTGACTATTAAGAGCATAGCTCACCAAAGTTAAGGGATCCTTAACCTTACCATTAAAAAACGCATCATTTCTGTTGCCCCAGATTTCATAACTGAGAGTAGCAAAATCTTCGTAATCTTTAGGTAGTAAGGATCAAAGAATCTCCTTTACCCACTCGTCCACCTGAGACCAAGAGCATGCATGCATTTTCCTCTCCATAAAGCTAAGCGCCCATATTTGAATTGAGGCTAGACATTCGAAGAGGAGATGGGATAAATCACCAAATGGTCCGTTGCACATTGGGCATTTGAGATCTGCGAGAATCCTTCTTTTCAGTGACTTAACACCTTATGTAGCACCAAATTAGTTCTGTGACTTAATTGTTTAATTGCACTAAAGGCATACATCTCTCATACTACAAATAGCTTAATTATATTGCACCATTCAGTCGTGGGGTTTACTCAATCATTTGGTAAAAGATTGTAATAAATGGGACACAAAACATGGAAAATTAAAGGAATGAACCTCACCAAAATGAATTATGTAGCTAAAAGTGAATTGTCACAACTAAGCAAAGAAAAAGGCCATAAAAAGACGAGCACGAAGAAATTTCTAAAATCGATATAGAAAATTGATAATGAAGGATATTGCCTAGTGACTTCTTATGAAATATTACGGGATGTAAAGTACAAATTGAAAAGGAGAGAGTGAATTTAAATACTGAAACTCAGGGATAAGACTATGATTATGCAAAACTAACTTGCTTTGCCTAGTTGTCCAGAGGAGATGAACTTCCCAGTATGATACAAAATTGTAATATTAAGGCCTTGTTCGGATTGTCATTTTTTAGAAAATTTTTTTTACATTTTTCATGAATATTCGTTCTATACTACTTTTTCAATCATTTTTTTATTTCACATATATTATGTCCTAAAAAAGTAATACAGTAATTTTCCTTAAAAGCTTTCCAAAAAAATGCAATCCAAACAGCCTTACGTTGGAAGTGGCCAGTTCACACTATAATTCAACTCTTCGTCAAATTGAAGCGGCTTTTCTTGAATGGACAAAGAGATCAACGTCATCCCACCCTCAATCCAAGACCCAAAAAACATTTGTCTTTTTCAATTTCTACTTTCTCAAAATGGCCTTTGGAACTTAAAGATTGCCCCCACATAAATTTGTACAATCTTCTACATTCACATATACTCTACTAGTAGATGAGTACTATCAATACTGTATGCAATTATTGTAGTTTTACTAATGAAGCTTTGAAAACTGCAAATACTAAATGCTTCTTGATATGCATTAACCCTACTTTGTTTTTCATACAAAATGAGAAATTAATGCTTTTCCAAGGATAATAAATGTTATTGCTAATTGAAGATCAGTACAATCTTTGGTGAAAATACAACACAATTAGTACATATATGAATGGATACACAAAAATAAAACTTCCCTACCTAAAGGACCCTTAAGCTAACTATTTTCCTTATTGCTAAGTAGCAAAGGGAGGGCAAGCAAGGCTTGTGACTCCTTTAATCTTTACAAATGTTATTGCCCTTCTTCTCCAACTTTGCCTTCCTTTCCTAATGATTGTAGATTTACCTTTCAATTATATGTATTTAAGCCTAGCTTGTGCTGTGATTTTTTTCATATAAGAAGCCAAGCTTACTTCTTATTTCTAGATAAGCCAATTAACTTTTAGGCCTTTTTTTCCCAGTCTACTGCATCTATCTCAAACAAGATGAGTGTTTATGTTCTCATTTTATCAAAAGCTAGTGATTGATTTAATTAAACTAATAAGAAGTGAGAAAATAATAGTTTTGGAAGCCTAGGGTTCAGGTTTTAATCTAAAGTTGAATTATTTTTTCAATTATTTTTCTTGTCAAGTAATGAACATATCACACAACTGTATTCTATATCATCTCTCGATGTATCTAAAGTGTTCTCAATTAACTTTATGTCTTTCTTAAGATAAAAAAAGGTTAATTACACCCTTTAAGAGTCTAGGTGATATCAGTGCATTATACAAATACTAACCTACTTTTGTGATTATGCTAAATATGTTTATTTATCTAGTACACAGTTGTATCTCCTTTCTCAATTCATGTTTGTAACATTAACTGGGGAAGAGTATAATGGACAATGTTCTGCTGGCCCAAGAGCTGGTATTAGATCTAGACAGGCGCTTGTCTGTTCCAAATCTGATTCTCAAGCTTGACATGGAGAAAGGCCGTTCCTGTTATTCATGCTTCGCAATTTTGGTTTTTCTGAAGGTGTGATGGATTTACTCTTTCAAACCTTCTCCAATTCCTGGTTTTTGATACTTGTTAATGGGCAGCCGGCCAAATTTTTTAAATCTCGTCGGGGTGTTAGGCAGGGTAATCCGCTATCCCCGGCATTGTTTCTATTTGTGGCTGAATTCCTAGGTCAAGGACTCCAGGAGTTTTGCCGCACTCAGATGGACAGTTGTTATATTTTGGCTGGTATCAAGGAGCCATATCTTGCCTTTGCTAATGATACAATAATCTTTACCCGCTGTTCGGATAGTTGTTTATCGCAGTTACTGAACTTTCTGCTCCTTTACCAAAAATATTCAGGCCAAAAGGTGAATGTGGATAAGTGCGCTTTCCTTGCTTCCTCCAGAATAACAGAAGACCAGTGCAGATTTGTAGTGTTAATGCTTGGCTTCCATAAATAGTCCTTTCCCGTGGTGATCTATCGTAGGTCCTTCGGAGACAAATCTGGAACGGGAACAACAGGTTGCAAGTAGAAGCACAAAAACAATCTTAGAGCAGGAGGAGGATGCTGAGCTGCTGCCTCAACGGAGTGGTGAGGCAGCGGTTGTCCAACTGGAAACTTCCTCTAAAGTGTAGCGCACGCAGGAGATGGGGATGAGACTGTTGGGTCTACTTAGATCCCTGCCAGCAAAGTCCCCAGATTTTGAGAACGCGCTGGTGTACCCGGAAGCAGACATGGGCGGGGAACTGGTGGCAAAGAAAAGTAATCGATTTGAGGCTCTGGCGAAGATGGCGGACAGTGACGAAACTGTGAGGGCCCGTAAAATTTCCTTATTTTATATCATTTTATTCTATTTCTTTTCATGTATTTTCTTTATTTTATTTTACTACCTTAATTTTCTAGACATTTTATAAGTGAATATAGTTTTTAAAATATTTTTCTAGTATAAGTTAGTTCGGGTTAATTTGGAAGTGTATTAGGGACGTGAGACCCGTTAGTACGTAAAGTGCGATAAATTTCGACGACTAGGTAAAGTTTTGCATAAATGAGGATTATTTATAAGGTGTTAAGGGATAATTAGAGGTTAACTAGATAGATTAACCATTGGTAGACAAAAGAATGAGAATAAACTTAGGATAGCTAGGTGGCATGAAATCATTGGTTGTGGACTTTGACCAACCTTTCTTTACCTTTACTAAAAATCAAATTTTGACTAAAATTCCCTTCATTTTCCTTCTTGCTTGGCCGGCTATTGAGTGAGAAAAACCAAGAGTGAGACTTCACTTTGTTCTTCAATTTCTTGTCCAAATCTTGAGTTCCAACCGATTAAATCGCAAACCCCTCCATAGAAGTGCTAACTAAGAAGGAATAAAGGTCTTGGTGGAGGGATTTTTGTAGAAGAACCCTAAGCTACCACCTTTCCTAATGTTTCAAGGCAACTCACCTAGAAATTTCCTGTTTGCTCTTAATAATTGCAAATTAATGGATTAGAGTTGTTAAATAAGTAGTTTTGTGAGAAAGTTTATGATTTGAAGTAGGGTTATGGTAAATTTCAGTTTTTATAGTGAATTTTCTGCCCTCATGTGATGATTGATGATTAGCCATGGTTTGGTAGTTTGTGATGTGTAATTTTGAGGTTGGATATGTTAGTTTCACTTGCCTACGAAAAATTTCAGCTTGTAGGGCTAATTTTCAGTTTTAGGGTTTCAATTTGGGGCTTTATTGTGATTGGTTTTAGAGCCACCAATTGGCTATATATGAAGGGTATTGTAACCCTAATTAGGTGTGTCTAATAGCATGTGATTTATATGTGAAATGGTGGTTGATTTGAGTTGAGTTTGATGATGAAATGTAGGGTGGAAAGTAAAGAAATTTAAAGGGAAATGTTGTCCAATTTTCTAGGCCGTTGGGTTCCTTTAAGTTTGAGTTGCATTTTGGTAGAAATGAAAGGTTTTAGGGTTGTTCGTGTCCCTAGGACCAACTGTTACTTTTTTTTACTCCAAAGTTACATTTTATCTCTTTGTACTAGTAGTTAACTCGGAGAGGCATACAACTTGTAGTCGAGCCTCATTTATGTATTCCGTTTACTGGATTTGTGAATGTGGAAACCCTAATTATCTTGTCTTGGTTATTTTAGGATTTCTCGGTGATTAAAGCCATACTTTAAGCGAAACTTTTGAAGTTATCTTTACTTGAATTGGTGAGTGTACCACTCGCATGACTTGTTGCTTAACTATTTTACCTGTGCCTGCAAAATGTGACTTGATTGACTGTAATACCTGCTTAATTCTGGACGAGACGAGAATGTACTTTATCACATTCGTCTCTCTTGCTTATTTGTCGAGTCACTGTATGTGCTTGTACCTGTTACTTGAACCTGTTACTCGTTCTCTTGCCTGTGTGACTGTTTACTGTATAAACTGAAAATTTTTACTGTGCTTGACTTGATGTCGTTTGGGGGTGTATCCAACGACCTTCTTGTTAACCTTGAGCTCAAACTTCATGGGGAGTTAATTGAATTGAGCCAGCAAGGGTTTGGTCAAGGAATTGACAAACCATGAGGACTGTTCCTGGGGAATTTCTGGGTATTGGAGACTCTGGATTTCCGGTATACTCGAGGATTACCATTCTTGTTCTTGTTCGGAGTTCGGGTCCGGCAAGGGGTATGTTTGGTGAACGGGATTTGGCGTTCTAAGAGGGTCTACGAACATGTTTGTTTCATTAAACGTTGACGGAGGGTCAACGAGTTTGGATCAAGTACTGCCATAGGAATTTGGCTCTTGAGAGTTACCTGTATCCTTTCTATTTGAGATGTTTATTCATTTCCTTATTTGGCGTATATATTTATTTGATTAAAAGCAAATCTCTATGATTCCTAATTGCTTTGAATTTTGGTGCCTCATTGAGCGTAAGCTCACCCCTTCCCATTACTTTTGTTTTCCTTACAGGGTTCAACATGTTGGAAATCATGATTTGAAAGAAAAGAGTAGAGCTAGTGATAGACATCCCTTTTGATTATGCTCCTCTGTATAAGAAAAACCCTAATTGTACTTTGATCCCTTGTGAATATTTTGACTTATATTGCTAGTTAAATTTTTGAACCTTTCAATATATATATATCTCAAAGTGTTTAACCATGTAGATTAAGTGTACTTGTTTCAGATGGTGAACACTTCTGGTATTCATTTGGGAATTCGGACGAGTGTGAAGTTTGAACAAGAAAAGCAAATTTTTGGCGGGAAACTGTTCACAGAATCCGGCCGTATATCCAGCCAGTTTTTGGCCGGATTAGCAGGGGAATTTGAAAAAAATTTTGAAGTGCTCATTGCCTTGAATCCGGCCGGATTGTGACGTGGCAGCTGTTGTTCATTTTCATTTTCGTCTTCGTTCTTCGTTATTCGTTGTACGTGAATCGTTTGATCGCAATGTTATCGCTCAGTATGGTTTGGCCTTCGTGTTCTTGGCTTAGTAAGCTCCGATTATCGGTTTTTTGGGGTTCTACCGCGCATTACACTAGGGACTGCGATGTTTTGACTCCGCAGTCCTGGCGAGAGTTGGGCAGGCGGTCCGCCGAACCCTCTGGTTCGTCTTAGAGGGAGGTGGGGCTGTCACAGTTGGTATCAGAGCCGATTCGCGTGGTCTCTGTGCGGAGTGAGCTTGGGGCCAAGTGGTGTTATGGTCTCGATCATGTGAACGAGTAAAAAGGACTAAATGCGTTTGAGCATAAGCTATGAATTATGAAATATTATAGGTTTTAAACCTTTATCGTGGTACTTGGAGACAATAGATGTATGTCTGGTAGGAATTACAAATGTACATGATTTACTTTTAGGACTGGCTAGCTCGAATTGTGAATTATTTTATTTTGCATTCTTGTGACCGAATCGAAAGAGATGAGAGCCTAGGTTAGAAATGACTTCTGCAGACTAGAAATGTGATTCTATGGAACTTAGTGTGATGTGTTAGGGTGTCATTAAGTATGATTAATCTTGTCTAAAATATGAACTGTGTTATTCTTGTAGGCTGTGGGCAGAGCTCGTGGAAAGGGTAGAGGTGAGCCATGTTTGATTCCGTGTGAGGGTAGTTAGGGGGAAAAGTTCTTAGTTAGTTGTTTTGTACTCTTGGGCTTAGTTTGTATATTGTATTATGGAGAACCCCGATACTTTCATGGGATTTCTTTTGCTTGTATCTAACTGACTGCTATTGTGTGATTTGTCTTATAAAATTGTGTTAAATGTATATTTACTTTTGAGTTGTGTCTACTTTTGTTATTTGTACCTGCATACATTTGTTTTAATATTATATTCATGCTTCAACTCTAGACTGGTTAAACGAAATGGAGGGTAGATGTAGTAGACGAGGTCGTGGGCGCGGACGTAGGCAACCCTCGAATGAAGGGGGAAATCGGAAACCAATGCATGAACCCAATCCTGAACCCAGAGTGGATTCTAACGTTCAAGTAGCCACCGCTATCCAATGCATTACCGACCTTTTGGCTCACGTAGTAGAACATCAGGGCCAAAATCCTGTAAATCAGCAAAAAAACCCTGGTAATCATGCAGAAGGTGAGGATAGAACCCTCGAACGATTTCAGAAGTTCTCCCAACCGAAATTCCTTGGAGGATCAGACCCTGACATGGCCAAAAGGTGGTTGAAAAAGATGATCGAAATTTTTGCCGCGTTACACTATATTGAAGAGAGACATGTGACATTTGCCATTTTTCAACTGGAGGGAGCAGCCCGTTCTTGGTGGAATGTAATAAGATTGAAATGGAAAAGAGCACAAACACCGAGGACGTGGGCGAATTTCATGAGAGAGTTCAACGCGAAATATTTCCCACCTCTAATTCAAGAAAAGAAAGAAGATGAGTTCATTAGGCTTCACCAGGGAGCTCAGACTGTTGCCGAATATGAGAGCCAGTTCACTACGTTGTCTAAATTCGCCACCGAACTAATTGTGACAGAGCATAAGAACAGCAATTGAACACCAAAATTTGACAATGGCTATTGCTCTAACTATCATATTGCCAAGATACCCAGAAAAACATATATCAAGCATCACAGTTAAGATCCAAGAAAAACCACTCCGGTTAGCTTCTCAACCACCAACTCCTCCAATTTAAAGCAAACTAATCTAAGAAAAAGGAATGGTTGCTCACATTTATCAGCAAATGGTCCAACTATTAACCAAAATCTCGACATTAAGATCACAAACCGGCAAGCTGACTTATTCACATACTAACACAATCTTTATTTTATTTTTTCTTTATTTTTTTTTTGAGTAACAAAAGACTTAGTCTATAGCCCTTAGAGCCTTTTGACGCGAACTCCAACATTTGAGGCGAACTCCAACATTTGACAGATGGAGGAGCCCGGTTACTCAGCTCTAATTGCTACGGGACCACGCACTCATAGTAACTACTACCTTTTGACGCGAGAATCGACACTTTAGGTGAAGATCCCCGATTACTCAGTAGTAACAATTAGTGGAGTACAGTCACCTCTTATTTATGATAACATACCACAATAACTAGAAAATATCACAAAAATTACAGCAGCCAGCCTCAAATTTCCAAACATGGAGAACTAAAATTAATAATTGGACCAATTCACATGAAAAATGCCAACAATCATTCCCTATGCCTAGAAAAGTTAACCAAAAATTGGAAAAGTTAAGCAATTACTGCTATTCACCAAAGAGATATTCCTGAACTCAACCACATTAACATAATACCCTTTTATTAATAAACTTGGCAATAACAGAATTAGAGACAACAATCCAGCATCAAAACTTGGTACTCATATGAAACTGATCACTAGAAAAAAAAAAGAAAAGAAAAGAAATGAAAAATAGGCAAAAACTAACTAAAAATAAAGGAAAAGCCCCTAGAAACTAAAAACAAAAATACTAGCACCACAACGATCCCCCCCCACACCTAATTCACACATTGCCCTCAATGTGATAATGTAAAAGCAGAAGGAAGGAGAGGGGCAACGGTACTTCCCTGAAATCATCAAAATAGGGACGGGGTCACAGCGGCGGTTGAGGTGGAAATTGAGGTGCAAGACCCGTATGGTACATAAACACTCCAACAATGATGTGGGTCGAGGGGTCCTAGACAATTCAATAACAACTACAGCCACCAATAAGGACAATAAGCAAGTCAATATCCACCAATGTGTCTCACTTAACAATCCGACCAACAATAGAAACTGGTGTCCCAGCAAATGTATTAAACCAGTAAAGCAGAAGTCGCACCTAAGGGTAAGGCAACAATCAAGTGAGTAAACAATATTATCCCGCAACCGGACAATTAAATGCAAAATGCGTCCACCCAAGTACTCGACAAATGTCCCACCGGTCAATTTCTCCCAACAATAGCAAATTGTTCCCAACAAGTCAATGAAAATCAACCAATGGCAATAACCAAACAAGGGACACAGGTGCCGCGAGAGTCAATAAACAAACCCAACAGTTATCCTACTAACGGCACAACAGAAATTCCAAGCAAAGTAGCACTTCGTCACAGCCCAAAATATTCCAACATATCACGTCAATGGACTCAATACAGAAATCAGCAAAATAGGACTCAAGTGATACCAAAAATAACCCCAACAAAGCAGTGAATTCAACCAATTCGAGCAAGTGAAACTCAACAAATGTCACCAATTGGACAGTCAATTACCCACGTCAAACGCTCAAAAGTAGCACTTGAGCCACGGAACTAGCAATTCCAGCAGTAACCAAATAGAAATTGAGAATTAATAATTTTAAGCAACACTGCAACCAGTACCACTGGTGCTCAGACAGGAAAGTATTAAATCAACGGCAGCAACTCAACCACGAGAACTTAAACTTTAAAATAAGCAAATAGCTTCAAATAGCCGCAACAACGATAGGCAAAAGATCTCAACCAGTACCACTGGTGAGTCGCAGGGAAAAATTAATCAACCAGCCAACAATGCAATGAATAGCAGAAAATTTCCCACTATGGCAGCAATTCAACCCAATTCTGTCCAAAATTGACCCTAGCAATTGCCCAAATCAATACCTTCGTCTATCCAACCAGAAATCCAAACACAAATTCCAGAAATCTATGTTAATCGGGGAAGAAATTACAATACCTCCACCTGTCAATTTTGACAGGTGGTGATGGCGTGGCTGGACAGAAAAACTCGCGTGGGAGGCGGAGCTGTTGGCGTGCGTGAGTGGAGCTTGGGGGTGCGCGGCGTGCTCTAGAGCGGAGCTCGCGGCACTGGAGCTTGTGAGCTTATGAGCTGGTGGAGGCTGTTGGAGCTTCAGGCAGCAGCGGCGAGGCCACGGGGGAAGGGTAGACAGTCGAGCGCTGGAGGGGTGGCACCCTTGGTCTCTGTCGGCAGCTGTGGCGGCGCTGGAAGAAGAGCTGGGAGTTTCTAGCTGGTTAGTTCGCGCGCTGGAGGGTCTGGCCGAGGGCTGTGGCGGCGCGACTGTTCAGGAGTGAAGCAGGAAGAGCTCTCGTGTGGTGGTAGAGAGAGGAAATCTGGCGGCGGCGTGAGCTGAGAATGGGAGAGAGAGAAGATCGCGCCAGGTGGAGCTGCTGTGCGTGGTGGTCAAAGCTGGAGAAGAGCTGTGGCGGGGAGAGGCACGGCAAGCCTCGGCCGCGAGCTGGTGGCGGACGAGCAAACTCGCGGCAGCTCCTGGCGGCGCTCCTGGATGGTGAGAGTGGAGGAGAGGCGCAGCTGAAGTAGAAAAGAACAGGGAGAAAGGGAAAGTAGCGGGGAAGAAGGAAGAAGAAAGAAAAGAAAGAAGAAGAAGAAAGAAAAAGTAAAGAAATGAGAAGGAGAAAAAGATTAGGGCTTCGGGTCCTTTGGAAAATTATTTTTTTTATTTTTTTTTTTTAAAGAAAAAGGAACCTCTGGCTTAGGTGTGGGCACGCCTAACAGCCCCTAGTCTTTTGACCATCCGTCGAAAATTCTCGATCCGTTAGCGTGACCACCTAGCGTGGGCACGCTCAACTACTATAGAGTCCTCAGTTCCTGAACGAAAATTTCTTTCCCTCAGGCGTGACCACCTGGCGTGGGCACGTCTAACTGCTATAGAGTCCGCAGATCCTGAACGAAAATTTCTTTCCCTCAGGCGTGACCACCTGGCATGGGCACGTCTAACTACTAATTTCCTGCCACCAAACATCAAACTATTAATTGACACTAACACTTGACTAAAACTTCAAAAATGCATGAAAACTGAAACAAATAGTCTTGGGTTGCCTCCCAAGTAGCGCATTTCTTTAATGTCTTTGGCTAGACATGCTATGCTTGTTCACGGGGGATAAAATCTTGTGGCTCGTTTCAGTGTTTCATCTTCTATGTAATCCTGATAGCCCTCGTAAATAGAGTAATTCTTGGGCACACGAGCTACGAGCTTCCATGGACTAGTAAATGGCACCAAACAAACAAGTGATGATCTTAAATCTTCACTCACTCCTCCATCAAGAGCACTTATTGGTTCGAGATATTTTGCCATCATGACTCTTACTTTATTCCTGACATGAAATTCAAAATCGTCTGGTATAATAAAATCAATCTCACTAACAGGAATTAAAGAATAAGAGTCAGGAAAATATTGATCAAGGAATGGAAGAGATGTCACCGCATTTGGAGATTGTTCACTGGATTCATTCACTTGAACCATTTGATGTTGGGGTCTCAATTCTTGCTCTTCAACTTTCTTTTCAACTACATCTTTAGATTCTTCTTCTTGAGACTCTTGCAGTACCATGTCATTTGTCAGAATAATTGCACTCTCATCTTCCTCATGGTCGATAATAGTCGGTGACGGCAATTCTTCATAAACTGGAGAAATCAATTTGCTTGTTTTAAATGCCCATTCAAGCCTTGCTTCTTTCATCTCTTTACTCATCCTTTGTGTCTCCTGTTGAAGTTGATGTACCTCCTGTTGAATTTGATATGTGTTAGTAGCTATTAATTCAACTATTTCTTCAAGAGACATACCTGACATGGATGACGGTTCTTGAGACTCATACTGCTGAAAATTCATTGGCCCTATTGTATAATTATAACTGGAGTTATCCCACCATCCTTGATCATACCCGTTTGGATTAGGGTTATACCACGTTTGAGACCATGGTGAAAAATCTCCATAATTATTGAGTGGGACACTCAGATTATCTTGATATTCGGGGCACATACCGGTCGAATGATCCCTGGCATAACAAATTTCACAGGTTGCAGCAGCCATTCTTTCTCTAATAGAGTTTAGTGCCTCTAAATATGCAAACTTAAAAAAAAAATCAGTCTCATTGCCTTCCTCGGAACCAAAATCCAGTCTATCACCAAAATACGGAGTGTTAGAAGCCATAAACTATATAAAAAAAATAAGAGAAAAATAAATAAATAAATAAATAAAAACAAGATGAACTCAAAAAGAAACAAATTAATTTGGCACCAGTCCCCGGCAACGGCGTCAAAAATTGACAGGTGCCGAACCTGTACAATAATAAATACCTACTCGAGAAAAATACATATTTTGTATATAGCGGTGAGTAGGGTCGAATCCACAGGGACTGGGGATAATTCGTTTCTTCTAGAGTTCAAAGTATGAGGGGTTTTAGATTAAATGCTAACTAAATAAATTAACTGCAGAAAATAATTGATTAAGAGTAATAATTAAGGGAAAACTCTAGCCAAGGGTACACTTTAGAAATGGTTCAGGCACTGATCATTGATTCACAGATAATTCCACATTTATTAATAGATTAGTTATAGTTGTCATGCACGCGATAAACAACCAACCTTTCCTTAATTTCTCGATAGTTAAGGTACGACCGTTAACTATTTCTCTAACCCAAAAACAACCCTAGCTACGACCGTAGGATTTAATTTCTAGATTGCATTAATAATTAGAAAGGCCCAATCCTAACTAACAAACACGCTACGATGGTTTATTTAAGCTAGATCGTATGCTCCCCTGACATAAATCCAATTACGCCAGTTGCTACTAAGATAGAGATAACGAACAATTACGGATTCAATTACCTCTATTTAGCAAAATAGCCTATATGAATAATTAATTATTGCGCACTAATCAATCATACATAAGGACTAAAACAATTAAAAACAGGAAACACATAAATACCAATAAATGAGGAAGCGATTAAAATAATTTCGATCTCACAGTAATTGTTGAACCAAGTCTTCAGTTGTCCCCTTGACTAGAATTAAGAGGTTAGTCCTCCATTAATGGAGAACAACCATGCGAAAGAGCTAAGAAAAGAAAACTAAAACTATGCTAAAAGCCTAAACTAAAACTATTGATTGATAAGAGTTCTCTGTACGTTTGTCTCCTTTTTAAAGCCAACAATGACTAAAGCTTCTTATCCCTGTGGTCCCCGCTGGAATTGAGAATCAAACCAAAAGTGGGGCTCTACCGAATTCCTTGCTTTTAGTTTCCTATTGCCCGTAGGACTCCAATCTCCTAATCAGCAAAGGAAATGCAATCTCTTTGTAGCACCATGTGGGCCCGGTTGTTTGAAATCCCAATTATCTCCAAAAAGTCCCTCATTTTTGTAGTTTTCTGTTTCACTTCCTGAAATTGAGTCCAATACCAAATATAAGTAAATATTAACAATTTAAACAATATTTGGCAAGGACAAAGGGGGAAATTAACAATAAAATTACTAACAATTAACACCCTATCAAGGGAGCAGCCCGTTCTTGGTGGAATGTAATAAGATTGAACTGGAAAAGAGCACAAACACCGAGGACGTGGGCGAATTTCATGAGAGAGTTCAACGCGAAATATTTCCCACCTTTAATTCAAGAAAAGAAAGAAGATGAGTTCATTAGGTTTCGCCAGAGAGCTCAGACTGTTGCCGAATATGAGAGCCAGTTCACTACGTTGTCTAAATTCGCCACCGAACTAATTGTGACAGAGCAAAGAAGGATAAGGCATTTTGTCTAGGGACTAAATGTTGAAATTTAGAAGGACCTGGTTGTAGTCCAACTTAGTGCCTTTAGTGACGCGGTGGAGAAAACTCAACGAGTTGAAAGCGCGAGGTTATAAGTTAGAACCTTCCAGGTGAAGAAAAGGGCTATTCCTGAAAGTGGCGTAGGACAAGAGGATACGAGCACACCTCCCAAGTTTGGAAAGGAAAATGGAAGAGCAAGATTTTCGAGGATATCAGGAGGTGCCTCACAGGGAGGCTTGGCCTCTGCTTCCTGTGGTCCCTGCGGGTACTGTGGGAAGCCGAATCGCACGGAGGATATTTGCTAGAAAAAAGGAAGAAAATGCCTACGTTACGGGAGTGCAGATCATCAAATCGCTAATTGTCCAGGCCTATCTCGAGAAGGGAGTGGAAACCGACAATCAATCAAGACCAATTCTGACCAGTCAAAGGGGGAAGGGACTGGACCGAAGGTGTCGGTTCGGGTGTATTCCCTTGAGCAACATCAAGTTTTTGACTCGTCTGAAGACGTGAAAGGTAAGATTATTGTATTCCACCGTTTAACTAAGATTTTGATAGATTCCAGTAGTAAGAAAATTTCGAACACAAAATTTCTTTAAAAGGAAGAGAGTGTGAGGGCCCGTAAAATTTTCTTATTTTATATCATTTTATTCTATTTCTTTTCATGTATTTTCTTTATTTTATTTTACTACCTTAATTTTCTAGACATTTTATAAGTGAATATAGTTTTTAAAATATTTTTCTAGTATGAGTTAGTTCGGGTTAATTTGGAAGTGTATTAGGGACGTGGGACCCGCTAGTGCGTAAAGTGCTATAAATTTCGACGACTAGGTAAAGTTTTGTATAAATGAAGATTATTTATAAAGTGTTAAGAGACAATTAGAGGTTAACTAGATAGAATAACCATTGGTAGAAAAAAGGATGAGAATAAGCTTAGGATAGCTAGGTGGTATGAAATCATTGGTTGTGGAATTTGACCAACCTTTCTTTACCTTTACTAAAAATCAAATTTTGACTAAAATTCCCTTCATTTTCCTTCTTGCTTGGCCGGCTATTGAGAGAGAAAAACCAAGAGTGAGACTTCACTTTGTTCTTCAATTTTTTGTCCAAATCTTGAGTTCCAATCGATTAAATCGCAAACCCCTCCATAGAAGTGCTAACTAAGGAGGAATAAAGGTCTTGGTGGAGGGATTTTTGTAGAAGAAACCCTAAGCTACCACCTTTCCTAATGTTTCAAGGCAACTCACCTAGAAATTTCCTTTTTGCTCTTAATAATTGCAAATTAGTGGATTAGAGTTGTTAAATAAGTAGTTTTGTGAGAAAGTTTATGATTTGAAGTAGGGTTATGGTAAATTTCAGTTTTTATAGTGAATTTTCTGCCCTCATGTGATGATTGATGATTAGCCATGGTTTGGTAGTTTGTTATATGTAATTTTGAGATTGGATATGTTAGTTTTACTTGCCTACGAAAAATTTCAGCTTGTGGGGCTAATTTTCAGCTTTAGAGTTTCAATTTATGGCTTTATTGTGATTGGTTTTAGAGCCACCAATTGGCTATATATGAAGGGTATTGTGACCCTAATTAGGTGTGTCTAATAGCTTGTGATTTATATGTGAAATGGTGGTTGATTTGAGTTGAGTTTGATGATGAAATATAGGATGGAAAGTAAAGGAATTTAAAGGGAAATGCTGTCCAATTTTCTAGGTTGTTGGGTTTCTTTAAGTTTGAGTTGCATTTTGGTAGAAATGAAGGGTTTTGGGGTTGTTCATGTCCCTAGGACCAATTGTTACTTTTTTTTACTCCAAAGTTACATTTTATCTCTTTGTACTAGTAGTTAACTCGGAGAGGCATACAACTTGTAGTC
The DNA here is from genome assembly GCF_036785885.1 of Coffea arabica. Classification (NCBI taxonomy): domain Eukaryota; kingdom Viridiplantae; phylum Streptophyta; class Magnoliopsida; order Gentianales; family Rubiaceae; genus Coffea; species Coffea arabica. The sequence continues at coordinate 31,410,889 of NC_092327.1, forward strand.
GAACCTTATTTATGTATTCCGTTTACTAGGTTTGTGAATGTGAGAACCCTAATTATCTTGTCTTGGTTATTTTAGGATTTCTCGGTGATTAAAGCCATACTTTGGGCGAAACTTTTGAAGTTATCTTTGTTTGAACTGGTAAGTGTACCACTCGCATGACTTGTTGCTTAACTGTTTTACCTGTACCTGCAAAATGTGACTTGATTGACTGTAATACCTGCTTAATTTTAAATGAGACGAGAATGTACTTTGTCACACTCGTCTCTCTTGCTTATTTGTCGAGTCACTGTATGTGCTTGTACCTGCTACTTTAACCTATTACTCGTTCTCTTGTCTGTGTGACTGTTTACTGTATAAACTGAAAATTTTTACTGTACTTGACCTGATGTCGTTTAGGGGTGTATCCAACGACCTTTTTGTTAACCTTGAGCTCAAACTTCATGGGGAATTAATTGAATCGAGCCAGCAAGGGCTTGGTCGAGAAATTGACAAACCATGGGGACTGTTTCTCGGGAATTTCTGGGTATTGGAGACTCTGGATTCCCGAAATACTCGAGTATTACCATTCTTGTTCTTGTTTGGAGTTCGGGCCCGGCAACGGGTATGTTTGGTGAACGGGATTTTGCGTTCTAAGAGGGGTCTACGGACATGTTTGTTTCATTAAACGTTGACGGAGGGTCAACGAGTTTGGATCAAGTACTGCCATGGGAATTTGGCTCCTAAGAGCCACCTGTAGCCTTTCTATTTGAGATGTTTATTCATTTCCCTATTTGGCGTATATATTTATTTGATTAAAAGCAAATCTCTATGATTCCTGATTACTTGAATTTTGGTACCTCATTGAACGTAAGCTCACCACTTCCCATTACCTTTGTTTTCCTTACAGGGTTCAACATGTTGGAAATCATGATTTGGAAGAAAACAGTAGAGCTAGTGATAGACATCCCTTTTGATTATGCTCCTCTGTATAAGAAAAACCCTAATTGTATTTTGATCCCTTGTAAATATTCCGACTTGTATTGCTAGTTAAACTTTTGAACCTTTCAATGTATATATATCTCAAAGTGTTTAACCATATAAATTAAGTGTACTTGTTTGAGATGGTACTTTTATTTGGCTTTGCTGAACACTCCTGGTATCCGTTTGAGAATTCGGACAAGTGTGAAGTTTGAGCAAAAAAAGAAAATTTTTGTCGGGAAAACTGTTCACAGAATCCGGCCAGTTATTGGCCGGATTAGCAGGGAAATTTGAAAAAAATTTTGAAGTGCTCACTGCCTTGAATCCGGCCGGATATCCGGCCAGGTCTTGGCCAGATTGTGATGTGGCAGCTGCTGTTCATTTTCATTTTCGTCTTCGTTCTTCATTCTTCGTTATTCGTTGTACATGAATCGTTTGATCGCAGTGTTATTGCTCAGTATGGTTTGGCCTTCGTGTACTTGGCTTAGTAAGTTCCGATTGTGGGTTTTTTGGGGTTCTACCGTGCGTTACACTAGGGACTGCGAGTGTTTTGACTACGTAGTCCTGGCGAGAGCTAGGCAGGCGGTCCGCCGAACCCTCTGGTTCGCCTTAGGGGGAGGTGGGGCTGTCACAGAAACAGCATTATTGGGGTTTTATCCTGAGCCTAACAGAATCGCGTCGCATTATCTTTCCCTCGTCATTCACGGGCGACAAAGCTTCAGTAGAGATTGTCCGTTGGAAACTTAATGGAAATGGATATTTCCTTATAGGAGCTACATCAGGTTCGTAAAGAATTGAAACAGCAAGGGCGGAATCATCATGACTTACCATGTCCAGACCTCATGGACATAAGCGACGTGGAGTTAATCGATGGCCTGAACCCTGAAAATCAAAGTGTAGCGAGCAAGAGGAAAGTTGGTAGTCCCAAAGGGAAGTGGAATTAGGTTTTATCATCATCTCAAGCTACTTATCATTTGCGGTCCCATGTTAAATCCAATTAACTATATTGTCTGCAATATTAGGGGTGCTTCTCGTTCAGATTCTCTAAAACATTTGCAAAAGATTTGCTCTGACAACGCAACTTCCTTAGTTATTCTTTTAGAGCCTATGTTTGATAATAATCAATTTGAAGTGGTTAGGAGAAGGCTTCGACTAGACCGTAGGGGTTCTTTTTTGAATGGCAAGGTATGGTTTTTATGGAGTAGTGTTTTCAAATTTTCCTTTACTAAGTATGTGGACCAAGTGGTTCATGCGCGATTCACTTTTCAGTCTGGGGTTGATATCAACTTGACTACGGTTTATGCTAAGTGCTCTCGAGTAGGTAGGCGTCCACTTTGGAGGGCCCTAGAGTATCTCAGTGAGGGGATGGCTGAACTGTGGATTGTAGCCGGAGACTTTAATGTGGTTTCATCAGTAGAGGAGCACAGCGGGGGCTCCCCAGTTAATGTTACAAACATGGAGGACTTCATTTCCTTGATGTTTGCCTGTGGGTTGTCCTCTGTTGACTAATAAGGAGTGAGAAAATAATAGTTGTGCAAGCCTAGGGCTCAAGTTTTAATCCAAAGTTGAATTAATATTCCAATTATTTTTCTTGTCAAGTAATGGACATATCACACAACTATATTCTATATCATCTCTCAATGTATCTAAAGCGTGCTCAATTAACTTTATGTCTTTCTTAAGATCAAAAAAGGTTAATTACACCCTTTAAGAGTCTAGTTGATATTAGTACATTATACAAATACTAACTACCTTTGTGATTATGCTAAATATGTTTATTTATCTAGTACATAGTTGTATCTCCTGTCTCAATTCAACATAAATCCAAAAGTCATAGGAAAGGATTGTTTATGGAAGCCAAGCATTAACACTACCAAAAAGTCCTTTCTCTTTTTTTGTTTGGTGCTTGTTGAGACGGTGGCTCCCACTTGACGAAATCCTACAGGGCAAGGAATTGGCTTTATGCTCTCTGTGTAACTGTTGTCGGATGGCGCAAGAAACATGGAATCACCTATTTTTGTATGGTCCATTGACTATGGCGGTTTGGAGGCATTTTTCTAGAATCTTTGGCTTGCTCTCTAGCAATGTGCCTGGCATATGCTCGATGTTGAATCATTGGTTCCTCTCTCATTCTAGTGTATCAGTATCAGATGTACGTGTTCTTATTCCGATGTTGATTCTATGGTTTATATGGTGAGGTAGGAACATGGCTAGGTTTCAAGCAAGCTCCTTCACTGCAGATCAAGTGATATTTCAAATTGAGCGGTTTTTGGGTCAAATAGGTCGAGGGGTCTCTGCTTTCTACAATTTCTTATTAGGTGATTGGGATTGCCTATGGACGGGGTTCGCTCGTGCCCGATATCGGAAAACACAGATTGACTTAATGTCTTGGCGTCGACCTTCAAGGGGATGGCTAAAGTTGAACTCTGATGCTAGCATGGTGCATGGCAGGGCGTCTAGAGGAGGGGTCTTGCAAGATCATGGTGGAAAAGTCTTTTTCGCTTATTACAAGGAGTTTGGGAAGCAAGATGTTTTGTCGGCGGAGGCAATGTCTTTGCTGGAAGGGCTGAAGTTATGTGCTAATCAGGGGTATAGCTCTTTAGTTGTGGAATCGGATTCAAGGGTGTTGGTTAATATGGTTTGTTTTGGTGCTCTGTCTAAATGGCCTTTGTGTAATTTGCTGAGAGAGATTCGACATTGGCTTGAAAAGCTGAATGGATCGCTACATCATATGTATAGGGAAGCTAACTCGGTGACAGATACCTTAGCTTCTTTGCAACTGAGGTTCTAGATACAGTATGATTCGTTGGCAACCATGCCCGTCGAGATTAGGGCAACCGTCCATTTAGATAGTCGGGAGGTGCCTAAGATTAAGGTATCAATTGTACAAGGGTAACGTTGCCTTTTATTCTCTAAAACCATGTATTCTTTGGAATGTGTCAAAAAAATATAGGGCTGGCCCTTTTCTCAAAAAAAAAAACTCACATAGTTGCTATTACAAAATCTACATTCCTTAAGCTTTAGCGTGATTTTAACTTATCTCTTTAAATTTCTAAATGAGAATTATATGCTCTATAGTCTACATATGGTTTTATTCAAGCAATTCAAGTTTCATGTTCTTTTACATTTGGACTTACAGAAGGAGTATAGCCACCATTCCAGTGATTAATTAAGTAATGTTGTACTAAATAATAAAAAATTAGCAATAACAAAGTCTATTAATTCCAGCTTTTAGTGCATTTTGGTTAACATAAATCCATGTTTGATACCGATTTATGTGCTAATAATAAAGAGTCATGAATTCCTTAGGTTTAGACTAACTAATTACTGTTCAAGCCCAAAAAATTTTTTTGTTCAAACTGACGAACCAAAAACGGAAAGAAAATTAAAAAATGGTTTGAAGTAATTTCTCATATCTAGGTTATTGACTTACCATACATACATTAGTGTTAAAAAAATCCATATTTAATTACTTTCCATATGATCATAGATTTTCTCTTTAAATTTCTAAATAGAAATATACAGATAAGCTTTGACACAAATTCAAAATTTCATACACGTGTAGATTTGGACGTATACGATGTCCTAAAGATAAAGCAACCCTAGTGAATCATCTTAAATAACCTTATCTATTATTCTCCATCATTCCTAAATTGCACACTAGTCCAAGGACTGCTCGACAAATACACGACGTCCTAAATAGTAATTTCATCTTCTCAACCTCAGACCCATAGATACTACAACAGCCAATTCTTGTCCTTCTGAACTTCAATTCCCTAGTTCCCAACAACTCTTTATTTTCAACCTTACAAAAACTAAAACCCTTTTTGATGTTTTAGTTTTTTCTTTGAATTTTCTAACTGCAGTTGGTCATTGAAGGATTGACTTTTTAGGAGAGGGCAATGATTTAGTGATTAATTAAGTAATGCCTTACTAAATAATAAAAAATTAGCACTAACAAAGTCTATTAACAGGCTTTTAGTGCATTTTGGTAAACATAAATCCACGCTTGATACCAATTTATGTGCTAATAACAGAGAGTCATGAATTCCTTAGGTTTGGACTAATTAATTACTATTTAGGCAAAAAAAAATTTTTGTTCAAACTGACTATCCAAAAATGGAAAGAAAATTAAAAAATGGTTTGAAGTAATTTTTCATAGCTAGGTTATAGACTCACCAATCATATATTAGTGTTAAAAAATGTATATTTAATCAATTTCCATATGATCCTAGATTTTCTCTTTAAATTTTTGAGTAGAAATATACAAATAAGCTTTGACACAAATTCAAAATTTCATACATGTGTAAATTCGGATGAATACGACGTCCTAAAGATAAAGCAACCTAGTAAATCATCTTTATTAGCCTTATCTGTTATTCTCCATCTTTCCTAAATTGTACACCAGTCTAAGGACAGCTCGACAAATACAAGACGTCCGAAATAGTAATTTCATCTCCTCAACCTCGGACCCATATGTACTCCAACACCCATTTCTTATCCTTCTAAACTCCAATTCCCCAGTTCCCAACAACCCTTTATTTTCAACCTTCCAAAAACTAAAATCCTTTTTGATGTTTTAATTTTTTTTCTCTGGAACTTCTAAATGCAATTGGTCATCGAAGGATTGACTTTTTAAGGAGAAGGCCTTGATTCAGTCTTGATTGATTTTTATGGGGAACTTTGCCTCATTGGTAAGTTTTTGGGCACAAGTTCGATTCTTTTTTGCATAATTTTTAATTGATTCCCCTATACATTTATGATTTATGTCCCTTTTTAGGTTGGAAATTTAGTTTAATCCATAATTTTTGTGAGAAGATAGAAACTATTGAAGTTTTTAAATGAAATTGCTAGAAAATGTTAGTATAGTGTTTTCAATTTCCATCTTTCTATCTTGTTTTTATTTTTGCTTTTTGGTTTTAATTTTTTTGAAAACCCTTTTGGATTTTATGTGCGATTTTGTTTTTGTAGGGTTTCATGAAGGAGATATGGGAGGTTTTGAGATTAAATGTTCCGCAAAAAGAGGAAAGGGAAATGCTGGATTAAAAGAGGAAAGTGATGCAAACAATGCTGTTGTTGATGACGTTGGACAAGGAGAGGGGGTCGAAGGGAAGGAAGAAAACAATTCAAAAGGCAATAGTGGTGAATATTTTGAGGATTCCGTGACGAAGGGAGTCTAATTTTCCTTCAACACCTAGGGGTTTAATCATTGAGCAAGTGAATAAGTTTAAACCTTTGCCATGTGGTACCAATGCTGCCCATGTTGGAGTTGTAAGTGTTGGCGTGTGTGGGGGTCCTATTGATAGGGGTACAGAACTGGAGTTCTTTACGGCAGGGAGTGCAAAAGTTACAAAAAATTGGGAGGATGGGAGTATGCATGAAGCTTTGGAAGATGGTAGATATGTTGATATAGGTGGAGATGTGGCTGTTGATCTTGGCTTCAGTACCGATGAAAGCAAGCAAGAAACCAGCAAGGGCCGCAGAGAAAGGAAAAGGATGACATTGGAGAATCCTAGTGGCAATAGGGTTAATGAAGATGGTGGATACAGGGCTGAAAATTTGGCTGTGGAAGCTAGGCCGTGGAAGATTTTGAGGTCCAGGACAATAGGTTCAACTGGTAGTGTGAAGTAGACTCGCGGAGAAGGAAATACAAGAGATCACGAAAATGAGTTAAATGTGGAACCTAGCATGCCCAAACTCCAGGCGTAGTGGGATGTAACACAGAAAAATAGTTGCTAAGAAATCGAATCATCAGCATTCTCAAGGAGGTAGGTTGGACCATTCAGTATCAACCAAGAAGGAGCAAAAAGCACTTTGATGCAGTTTATGTTGATCATCAAGGAAGAACTTACTGGTCAGTTACCTTGGCTTACAAAAGGCTTAAAGAAATGGTTGAAGATGGGACTGCAGATGCTAAAGCCATATCCGCTTTTACTCTAATTCTAGAAGAAGAACTTAGCAAGCTGTATAGAATTACGTAAGGAAAAGGGAACAAATACAAAAAGCTAGCAAAAGTGGGTGGGAAGTTTTAGACCATAACACTTAAGTGTTGCAAAAAATAGTTTATAAAAGACTTGTATTAAGAGTTGAAAAAATGAACTTATATTCTTCAATCATCAACTTACAATTTGTAGTGTTTACGTAAAATAAACTGACATAATTTTTAACTAGCAAATCTCCATAAAATTCTCAACAAAAATACTTGCTAGCAAATTAACATGATCTTCCACTTATCAAATCTTAGCAAAAATATTTGTTAACAATTTAACGTGATCTTTTATTAACAAATATCCTAACTACATTTATTCAGTAATTAACTAAATTATTTTTGTACCAAAAGAAATCCAGAAAAGAACTACGAAAAAGTTGCATACTCTAACACTCCTCCTTACTGTTTTTGCTGCAAATTTTGAATTATATTCTTAAATCTTTAGACCTTGTTTTGGACGAGCTTTTGTCAGAAGCTCTACAACACAATGAACTTCTTCTTTTGGTTTTCGAGGTGAAGATCAGCTTTGCAACATGACAAGTGTCCGTTTTACCTAATAGTTTATACATATTTTAGTTTATTTATTGTTAATTCTGAACTCCTAAGATAATGTGAGTGACCATTTTGGCAATATTTGATGTCTTTGAATAGCATTGAGAAGACTTGTGAATTCGTTCTTTTTAGTTGTTAATGTTTATCATATTTTGGTAGGGATGAAGGAACAAGGACAATATGGGGCTGTTTAGAAAAAGTCATCACCGGATTGTATGAGAGTATACGGGGTCCGATAGTGAATTTCGAATCAGATATCAAACCGGATACCGCTAGAATGTTTTGCAAGAGAAATAGTGTTGAGCAGTATACGGCGTCGGATTGAGGGAGTGAAGTCGGATAATCGCGCCAGATACTCGTCAGAGAATTTTTTGAAGAAGAGTGTTTAACAGTATATGGCGCCGGATAGTGAAATTCGTTTCAGATACTGCTTCATATACTTGGGCGGGAAAAATCTGCAAATTGCGCAACTTGTACAACTTGCAGATATCTTTTCATCCTTCTTTCTTGCAGCATCAATGACTTTTTGGCAGCAACATTTTAGGCCCAAGACATCAACTTTTGTCAACTTTGTGTCATTTCATCTCACAATCTTGACTCTTCAACACCAAGCCAAGCTTCTTGTGGAAGATTCAAGAACTCTTGAAGATTATAAATAGAGGAGCCTTTAGTCTTAGAAAGAGCTTTTGGGGAGTTTTAGTTTTAGTTAGTCTTAGAGAGGGAGAGAGCTTTGGAGCAAAAGAGAGAAACAAAACAAACCCACCACATTCATAGCCTTATCCATTTCTCTTAGTTTGTAGGACTAGTTTAGGATTTGTATTATGTATCCATTCTTGTAAAAGCTGAGCAAGGAGGAAGATTGAGATGAAGAAGGGGCACAGTGGAGGCTCTAGTGACAAGGGTTATCCTCTTTCCCAAACTCTTTATCTTGTATTTAACTCCATATTTAGTGAATCTACTAGTTTGGATACTATGTTGTTGATGGTGTTTTAAAGTTCATGCCTTGGGTATTTGGTTGAACTATCTATAATTGTTATGTGTTGATTTCTTGATTATTTTGGGCTATTATCTTGAATTCTTGATTGAGTTATTTAGCATTTTTGTTCTCAAAATCATGATTAACTGGCCATTAATTGTGATAACGTCAAGGTGTTAGATTTGCAATGAAAATTGGAATTTGGCACTAGTTCATGAAAGTGTTAAACCTAGGGAGTACACTCACGAAAGTAGAGATGCACCTTTGTAGCTTGTTTTGTAGTTATTTCATAGAAGCAAATAAGCTTATGGTTGATTTCATAACCATGAAAGTAGGTAAGGATTAGCTATAAGTATGGTTGGTACACCAGTGAAAGCGGGTATCACGTACACAAGGAAATTACACCATGTCTTAATTGAGATTTTAGTACTCAATTAGTCGAGAAATTGCACTAACATGAGTAGATAGGGATTCCATTACCCGGGGAGCTTTCATTTGTATTTTCTTCCCATTAGTAGTTTAGATTTGTTGATTTTAATTTGTTGGTAGTCTGAATAATAGAGAAACTTTAGTAGTGCCGGTAGTTGTCTGTTTTCTCTATGGGTTCGACCATAATTATCCTATACTCACCCACGACCCATATACTTGCAGAAAATCACGTGTGGGGTAGTTTAGGAGATTATAAGTTCAAAACTTGACTGTGAATTGAGTTTTATTGTTGTATGCATACCCAACGCACATCACAACATACCGCTTCTTTTGGTTTCTTGCAGCAAACTCCAGTTCTTTAGGTTTCTTACACCAAACTTAAACAAAAGATGGTTTCTTTGATGTATTCAAATAATCTTCTCGTAAGTTCAAAGTGAAACACCCTTCTATGATATTTGATCTTATACAAGAAAATATGTAACACATAAAATGCTTGTTATGAGATAAATAAAATAAGCTCTAAAACATTTGTATAGTTCTTCACAAATTTTTTCATCACCATCATACTTAGATTTTTCATGAATCATCATAGTACAAGTTCTTTCAATCGACTTATCAATGGTCTTTTCTTGAATTTTATCAGTTCCTAGCAGCATAGAGAGTAAGACAAATCTGCAAAAAAATTGCATATTCCAATAGAGAGTAAAATTGAAAAAGGGCATTATAAGAAATATGTTGCTAGTAGCACAACTCTTTCCAACTGTAAAGCAAACTCCAATGCTAAGCCACATCTTAGAGAAAACCCATCTAGGAAGAAGAAAGTGGATATTTCTTAACAAGATAATCAGGTGGTATTCTCACGTAGGAGAAAGTCAAAATCAAGAAAGGTAGGAGAAAGAAAGCCTTGTACTCTTTCGACTCATTGTCCTAAAAAAGATCATAATACTGGTGATTTTGTGATAGCAATGGCAGGGGTGATAGGAAATGGAAGAGTTATTGAAAAGGCAAATTTCTGATGTAGTTTTGCATGTTACAGGAGAACACGATAATTTCATAGTTTTTTGTGTGATGGTCTGTGGTAACATAGGTCCATCTCAGAAGTATCAATTGTAAAAAACAAAAAAAAGGAATCATGATAATTAATGGAAAAATGACATTCATTTTTTGTGAGGGTGTTTTTGGCATTTCAAGAAAAATTATTCTCATAGAAAAAAAATTACAAAAAATAACCCCACCTCACGCATCTACAGGATTGTAAAATACCAAGGGCTTTAAAGATTAATCTTTTTTATTTTCATAGACAAAAATACTTGCTGTATTTTCTTAAGATGAATTTGATAAGTGTTTATTATTAGTATTATTAAGTAGTATTTTGTGCTTATTTTTGATAAAAATTAAGATGATTTATGATGTAACTTGCTCTCTAAGTTTCTAAATTTTATGAATTTCATTTGAGCAACTTAATGTGTAAATGTTGGTTATAATTGCAAGAATTGAGAAGAGTATCAAATGATGGATCAAGTAGGACACTTCAAATCCATTAGAGCTCAATTCAATGATAGCTTGGAAAGGAAGTTGGTTATTCAAGGAAATCATTCTTGGAGCAATACATGAACTCAATTGAAGACATTGTGTTTTGAGGCTTAGAATTGAATTGGAGCAGAAAAGAAGCAAGAAAATGTACTTGAAGACAATAAGTGACCTCGAATACATGGGTTAAGGTCGCATATTGTAGGTCGCGTATTGTGCACAGATTTTCTGCAACTTGTTCTGCAAGTTGCTCTATTTTCACATTACTTTCAACTCAATTCCAGCACCGAATTTTTGCTGCACATGCTCAAGAAATCCTAAGAAAATAGAATGGAAGTTTCATGTCTTGTCATTGGATACTTTTTGACTCTCTTAACATTATATATATAAGAATCATAAGACAAGAGAGGAGTTAGTCATTAGAAAGAGATTTTATCAAATTTTAACTCTAGAGTTTAGTGTTAGTCTTTTCTTGTTCTTTCTAACAAGAAAATTGTGAGAACAATTGGAGATTTCATTGTACAACTCATTTTTGTTGAAAAAATAGAAGATCATTGGGAGCTTGTTCATCATCTTGGCTAAGGTTTCTTTATTTATCTTTTTACTTGTGATTTAATATATGTTTATATAATGAAACTATGTTTTTTCTTGCTATATATCATATGAGTAGCTAAATTTCTAGATCTATGAAGTATATGAAACTTATAACTACTTGATATGAGTTGAATATGATTTATACTCGTTACCTCTTCTATTAAGTTGTTCATTTATGCATCCTTAGCTCTTGTTGTTACTTGATCACCAATAGTAAGTCTTTAGTTGTTATTATTCAATGAAAATTGGTAATAATAATAGAATAACATAAATGGAGTTTAAGTAGTAGACTCATAAGAATAGAAGTACACTTAAGTGGATTAACTTTGCATTTCATGAAGAACACACGAGTAGATCTAGTTATTCACCATGAGAATAGGAAAAACTAGTCTAGTTTAATCTAGGCCATTTTGTCATGAAAGTGAGTTTTGATAATATTGAAAAGAATCTCTAGTTGAGCAAGAGTAGTATCAAGAGGTAAATCTATTCACTTGTATTTTTTGTATCATAAGTGGACTCTACATCTCTAGAGTCAAGAATTTGGTGAAATTTGTTCGTTGTTATCTTGCAAGCTAATTAGTTAGGTAACTTAAGTTGTAAGTAATTGTAATTTCTCTTGGTTTTATTCATAGTTGGAATAAATAATAAAGTAAGTAAGGTCTTAGCACTTGTAAAAGTTGTTCTTCGGGGGATCGACCCGATATATGGTCTAAACTATTATTTAACCAGTATACTTGCAGTCAAATGGGTATATTTTGAAATTAAACTTGTACTCATATCTAGAATTCGTCAAATTTTTGGCACCGTTGTCGGGGAGAAACAATATTAGGAGCAAACAAACTTTATTAATTTAGACATTTCTTTTAATTGTAGTTAATATTTTAGTGTTTTATTTGTACAGATTTTTCAGTTGCTATTCAGTGTAAAAATACTAATTTTGTAATTCTTCTTTTGTTTGTAGTGTATGCACCAAATTTTACGGGTAGTCGCACCTTTTGATCCGAAAATCGAAAGGATACTACGTAGACAAAGAAGGCGTACACCATAACAAGATGAAGAAGAAGTTCAACACATAGAGGGAATCGCTATAGAGTTGCCTTTTGAAGAAGAAATGGCAGAAAACGAAACAAATAGACGAGTTCTTAGAGATTTTACTCTACCAGGGACACAAGGATCACAAACGAGTATAGTACGGCCAATGGTAAATGCTAACAGTTTTGATATTAAACCATCACTCATTCAAATGGTTCAACAATCTCAATTTAGAAATAATACCGTAGAGGATCCAACTGCACACTTAGTCACCTTTTTGGAGATATATGATGTGGCGACCCCACTTTCCCCTAAGGCGAACCAGAGGGTTGGCGGGCCGCCTGCCTAGCTCTCGCCAGGACTCACGCAAGCAATCTAGCCCAAATCCTTCCGAAGAATAAACTAAGCTGTTACAACACCGTTTCCTTCCTTATTACAAAAACGATTCTCCCAAAAATAGACAGTTACTAAACACACATTAACTTCAAAGATAACAGTAAGTTAGGATAGCCAGTCGACGGCTCCTAAGCGTCTCACGCGTTACATCCAAGAAATAAGGTCGTACAATTCCGGATATACAATTTCACAAACCACATTTACAAACATACAAGCCAAAAATTTGAATTATGGTTTACACATTTCCAGCTTCAAGTGGCAACCCCAAAACAAAACTATATCGTTTAATTCAAATACATTACAAGACACAAAACGAAGTAATAAAGTCCAAATACATTCTTAAGAAGATATAAGTAGCTCAGATTTCTCAAACCTCAAGACCTGTCAAGGAAAACAAATAAACGTGGGGTGAGCTAAAACTCAGTGGTGTCCCAAAACATGCAATCAAATAAACAAATAGCAAGTATTGATTTTGATTAACGTAAACAAATAGGAAAGCAAATAACAGCACAAGGTAGGATACATGGGCTCTCAGGAGCCATTTTCCGCGCTTGATCAAAATTTTCCGTAGTTGACTCTCCGTCAACTCTCACTACCTACGGTCCACGTAGAACTCCTTATTTTACTTAACTCCGGCCACCGATCATACCCCAGCTCCGGGCCCACAAAACAGAATAAATGAGAGCAGTAGTACTCGAGTATACCCTAGGGACTGGTCGAGGAATTCATCCAGCGACGTTATGTCCAACACGTGGTTACCAGGTCAGGATAAGAGTCCCTCCCACCCTTAAGGTGTGGTACATTCCCCTGCCTGGTGATTTAGTACTTGAGATAGGATAAGAGGCCCTCCCACCCTCAGGTGTGGTACATTCCCCTACTCAGTACTTAGCAAGTATTCCAAGGTTTTAGCACTTGAGATAGGATAAGAGGCCCTCCCACCCTCAGGTGTGGTACATTCCCCTACTCAGTACTTAGCAAGTGCAAGCAAGCTATTTCACGAAAATATTTCAAGCAAGTCACCACTCGAAAGAACTAGTGCGATAAAGTACATACTGCCCACTTCGATGGATCAGAAAATCCATTTTCCGATTATCACATATCAAGTCAAGAAAGCACTTTAATCAAGTAGGCGTGGAACAAGCTGGGACACTCACCAAAAAGTGAGGCTCAAAAGTCAGGCTGGAACTTGTAGTCCGCGTCCTTGTTGGATCCTAGAAAATTCAAGTTTTATAAACCATAAGTTTTACTAAACGAACCCTTGGTTTATAAATAAAAGATTATCTTGTATAAATCTAGCTTAATTTCTCAAAACAAGTCAATAACCTCCTTTTAAAATTAAACTGGAAAAAGGGATAAAATGTTTCGTGTGGTTTCTTTTTAAAGATATTTCCCTTCTATAGGCAAACTAAAGCTAAATTGGTTTTAGCAAAGTTTCTTGCCGAGTAAATTTTCCATGTCTTTTATTTGAAATTATTCGAATTAGATGTTTTCAACAAATTTTCTCCAAAACAGCTAATCAAGGGTAATTTTACGAAAACTTAAAGTTTAGTAGTTATTGCAATTACTCCCTGGAGGTAATAAAACTGGTTTAAACGAAGGAAGGCGTAATTAGTCGGCAAGGTTTTAAAGGTCCGATATCTAGATTTTAATATTAACGTACTATACTCAATGTATATAACTTGATATTAAGGCAAAATATTCCCACAAAGCTTGATTTAAAAGTATTCGAATTCAAGGGACCAAAACGGACTTCACGATTCCAATTCATTTGCACATTATATTCCAAGTCGCCAATATAGCAAAAACACAATTCAAACATCAATTTCACTAGGGCTTCATCAATCATTAGCCCTAGGTCTCAACAGATTCAATTCTAATCAAAATCAACCAAAGGAAGTCCAAAGTATTAAAACAATTCCAAATCACAAATCGTGGACCTTCCATATGCATTTTGGCCAAACCACTTAAACAATTCCACCAAGAATTTAACCCTTGTAAAAATTACTCAAATGGCCAAGAGTTTCATCAATCATTAGCTCTTGGTATCAAGCTACCATCCCTTGCTACGAACAGCAGAAATTTTAACTCGAGTATATAAAAAATTAAGTCACGGCTAGTTTACAATCAATTAACTCAAGAAGTTCATGAATTTCTCTCTTGCTTTGAAAGTCAGGAAAATTCCAGCAAGTGTCAATTCAAAATATCTAATAACTCTCCATCTTTTACTTGCTAGATACTCTAAACATATAGCTCATAACCTACTCAACTTAAACTAAAGCAAATAATACACGAGTCCAGAAAATAAACTCATTAAAAGCTTGAGCTAGTACGGCTAGCAACCACGTACAGATTTCCAGCAAAGATATTTCAAAATTTTCAACAAGGTTTCCATCCTTAACTTGCTTTAAACACTAAACACTTAACATGCATTTTGTTTGACATGAAATGAGTCAAGTGACAGATAGTTCCAGTAAATTATTCCACCAAAAGTCCCAACCAATTTGGCCAAAGAAAACTGGAAAATTCTTTCCTTCCTTACTCGGCTACTCTGCAAAAATTTCCAGCAGCTTAGACCATCACTGATCCGGGTTTTACTCGGCCAAACCAGTGTTTTAAGTCCTACATTTTGACATGCAAACACGTAGTTAGCTAATAAACATTCCCAATTCGAGGTTAAATTCGAATAACAGCTGCAAACCTCAAAATTTCGAGTGATTCTGTTCAGCTAGTTTCGGATGAACATGCATGTAACAGATTTTCTTTTATTTTTTTTTTCTGTTTTAAACCAACCAAAACAACTGCAGGCAGAGCTTAGTTATCTTGTTAGTAACTAGCTAATCACAGTTTTAAGCTCAGGACATACAGATTACCAATTTAAAACTGAACTTTCCAGCTTCATTCCCTCGGCAATCACAGAAATCTTCCAGCACTTAGTTAGCCATAATCCAAATTTTTTCCTTCGGCTAAACTTTGTATTTTGCTCTCAAATCTGTCATGCAACTACTTACCTAATTAATTAACATTTCTAGTCCAAAATCAGATTCGGTTGTCATCCGCATTCCCCAATCAAATCAGAATTTGTTCCATTCTTCTCGGCTAAGCTTGCATGCAAGCAAATTTCATTTCATTTTTTTTTCTAGCTTAATCCAACCAGTTAGCTTCATGCAGAGCTTAAACATCTTGTTCTTAGTTAGTTAATCACATCTATATGCTCAGATTACTCCAGAGAAACAAAATTAAAGCTGCATTCTCGTTTCAGCTTCTCGGTAATTCCATTTCCTTCGAATCCAATTTTCTTATGCTTTGATTTCATCATCCGAATGCATCAGCTTCACATGCAAGTCCTTAATCAGCTTAATCTACCTGTAATCTACTGCTTTCAGTCCAGAAATTACCTCTATTGGAAGCTCACTCACGCGACAGATACTGAAGTTTCCTTCCTCTCCTCTCGGCTGGCTCACGCACGCGATGGTTTGGTTCTGGTTTTCTGGTTGCAGCTGGAATGGTGTTGCGGTTGGAACTGATGAAATGGCTGCAGCTGGTGGAGGTGAAGGTGCAGAAAGAACTCATGCACGGCCTCTCCCTTTCTTCCTTCAACTCCCGAACAGAACCAGAACAGGTTGCAGCTCACAGTTTTTTTTTTCTTCTTACTCTCGGTTGCAGAAGGTGGCTCTCTCTCTCGGCCGATATTAACGAGGTAAAGGAATGAAGTGGAATGTTGTTGTGGTCTGAGGTGAAATGGTGGAATGGAGTTGCGGTTTTGAGGGAGGTTGAGTGTATGAGAGGGTAAAAGGAAATGCAGTCCGGCAGAGAATGGAAATGTTCTGATTTGATGGTTGCATGGTAATTTTTCCGAAATTGTGGAGGGCCAATTTGGTCTTTTCACATTTCATCTAAATTTCCACTCAAGTCCTCAATCCTACTCTAATTCCAAAATTTACCCCGAATGCAATTTGAATGTCTACTAGTATACTCGTCTCGCAAAAATTAAACTATCGAGATTTTAACGTCCTAAGTATACTTGGTATACTTATATCGATTTTATCTAAAGTTTATCGATTGCATCTTAGTACTAAGGTTCCTATTAACCTTTAACATTATTAACGATTAAAGTTTAGCTAACGGGATTCGGAGAAATTAATTATTAAATAAACGAAATAATTTACCTTCGAAATATTAATTTAATATAATAAAGCCAAGGAATTTAATAGTTTAGCACAAATTATATTATTTTGCACATGAAAATTATTTTTACGTACTTATTTAAAAACAATTAGATTAAATGCTAAAATTTATTAAAGAATTAGAAATGCAAATAAAATATGCAATGATATTTGTATATATATTTTCAGGGTTCTCACATCCTCCCCTCCTTAAAATGAATTTTGTCCTCAAAATTCTCTCCTTCTTGCATTTTTGGGCAACCGGCAACTTGGTGCTCGCTACTTCCGCACCTCAAGCACTTTCCTTGTTTCCTCCAGCATCCGTTCTCATTATGGCCAGTTTTCCTACAATACCCACAAGTTGCCTGCGGAGTGGTCACACGACCTCCTTGCGAGGCGTTCCTAGGTTGACCTCTTCCATTTGGTCCCCTGCTAGCTCCATTATCTCTTCCCCCTGCATTTCTTGCCCCAGCTCCTCCTGCTAGAGCTCCTCGTGGTGCTCCAGGGCTATTTACTCCGCTTGTTCCTCGACCTATTTTGGCCGGTGAAGTATTTCCATAAGTCGGCTCCCAACTGCTGCTAGGTGCAAATCTTTTCTTGGCCTGGAAAGTTTTTACTTGAGCTCTGACAACTTCAATCCTTTGAACTCTCTCTACAGCATCAGCAAATGTGTCTACCCGAACAGCAGCTAATCCCTCCTGAATTTCCACGTTCAGTCCCTGCACAAACCTCCTTACACGCCTTTGCTCCGTAGCTACCAATTCCGGAGCATAACGGGACAATTTCGTGAACTGAATCTCATATTCGGCGACACTCATCGCCCCCTGCCTACACTTAATGAAATCATCCTCTCTTTTCTCTTGGATGAGAGGTGGAAGAAATTTGGCGTTGAACTCCCTTGTGAAGTTCGCCCAAGTTCTCGGAGTATGGTGCCTATCCCAATTAACCCTCACTAAGTTCCACCAGGAGCGAGCAGCTCCCTCAAATTGGAATGCGGCGAAAGTCACTTGTCTTTCTTCCGTGTAGTTTAAGGTTGCGAAGATGTCAGAGATTCTCTCCCACCAGCCTTCGGCTATCTCCGGTTTGGGTCCTCCATAAAATTTGGGAGGTCCGAACTTTAGAAATCTTTCTAATGCCCGATCCTCAGAATCGACTGGGCCTCCTTGGTGATGCACTGGTCCAGAGGCTTGGTGTTCAGTCAAGCGCTCTAAGACGTCAGTGATCCGGTTAATTGCGGTGGCCACTTGATCTCTAGCCACTCCCTCTTGCCCTTGGTCTTGATTGATCTCAGGTTCCCTATCACCACCCGCTTCTGGGTGTTGCCTAGTAGGTCTCCCACGTCCCCTTCCTATTACTTGGCGATCCATTGCCTAAATTATGCCTATTATTGGAAAATAAGGCATTTAGGCGAGAATAGAAATATTTATTATATTATTATTCTTTTGTAAGTAAAATCAATATGAGAATTGAGAAAAATGAGAGTTAATTAGTCATGTAACTTATTCAACTATATCATGTATTCAAATTGCTCAAATCACAATATTCCTATCTTATTTTTATTTGATTTACATATATATATTGCACTATTCTAAGATATTTCTAAATTCTCAAGAATTTTTTTTTTTTCAACATTATAACAAAGTAGACGCGTAATCATCAAATTTCATACACACAATATGAGTCACATTGCACACCAATTTCATACAACTTCAAGAGCCAAACAATTCACGAATACATTCATTATTTTCATACATAACTCAAACTTCAATCTTTATAAGCATGAAAGAAAACAATACAACAATACACAAATTATTATAACCACATAGCTAATAGCTCAACCCTTAGTTTAGATTCAACTTAACCTTTAGTGGAGTGTAGATCTACCACGTCTAATATTAAATCGAATAACATGATCATTACTTAAGTACATCAATGGCTCTTAAGTATTCTAAATGATCTCAAATATTTCATACATTGGCTTTTCTAACAACCTAACAACTAGTTATCTTTATCCTTTTGGACATTAGTCCCAAATAATCCTCCAATAAAATTTAAGGGGCCAAAATGCCATCGAGAAATCACCTCACATGGCAAATTCGTCAAACTCATCTCTCCTCAATTTTGAAAATTCTCCTCAAGGTTTAGAGCTATTCACAACTGCATAGTTCTTACTTAAACTACGATTTCACTCAAATTCTATATCTAAACCAATATTTTGGGTAAGAGATGGCATATATTCCATTTACCATTAATTGACTAGTAAAATTATTCATCTCAAAAACAAAATTGGCACTAATCTTCAAGGTCTCACTATTGGCTCTTCACCTTTAACTTCCAAAAACTAGACTTAGCCTTTTCGATTCTACTTCTCCAAATTTAATCGTGATTCCTAGTCATATCATAATGCAATATACTAAATTCTTCCCAATCTGCAAATATACCATTGAATGAAATATCTGATACTCGAGTACAGGAATCTAGCAATAGGATAATTCACAGCTCAGGCTGGCCAGTCCCAAGAGTAACTCACCTATATTTGAGATTCCTACTCGACGTACAAATCTAATTCCCTTAACAATAGTAATTACTTCAATCACTAAGTAGTCCATTTCCCACAGTCTGAGAACCCTCTCCCAGCACGAGCTCGATAGGAGCTCTGATACCACCTGTGGCGACCCCACTTTCCCCTAAGGCGAACCAGAGGGTTGGCGGGCCGCCTGCCTAGCTCTCGCCAGGACTCACGCAAGCAATCTAGCCCAAATCCTTCTGAAGAATAAACTAAGCCGTTACAACACCGTTTCCTTCCTTATTACAAAAACGATTCTCCCAAAAATAGACAGTTACTAAACACACATTAACTTCAAAGATAACAGTAAGTTAGGATAGCCAGTCGACGGCTCCTAAGCGTCTCACGCGTTACATTCAAAAAATAAGGTCGTACAATTCCGGATATACAATTTCACACACCACATTTACAAACATACAAGTCAAAAATTTGAATTAGGGTTTACACATTTCCAGGTTCAAGTGGCAACCGCAAAACAAAACTATATCGTTTAATTCAAATACATTACAAGACACAAAACGAAGTAATAAAGTCCAAATACATTCTTAAGAATATATAAGTAGCTCAGATTTCTCAAACCTCAAGACCTGTCAAGGAAAACAAATAAACGTGGGGTGAGCTAAAGCTCAGTGGTGTCCCAAAACATGCAATCAAATAAACAAATAGCAAGTATTGATTTCGATTAACGTAAACAAATAGGAAAGCGAATAACAGCACAAGGTAGGATACAGGGGCTCTCAGGAGCCATTTTCCGCGCTTGATCAAAATTTTCCGTAGTTGACTCTCCGTCAACTCTCACTACCTACGGTCCACGTAGAACTCCTTATTTTACTTAACTCCGGCCACCGATCATACCCCAGCTCCGGGCCCGCACGACAGAATAAATGAGAGCGGTAGTACTCGAGTATACCCTAGGGACTGGTCGAGGAATTCATCCAGCGATGTTATGTCCAACACGTGGTTACCAGGTCAGGATAAGAGGCCCTTCCACCCTTAAGGTGTGGTACATTCCCCTGCCTGGTGATTTAGTACTTGAGATAGGATAAGAGGCCCTCCCATCCTCAGGTGTGGTACATTCCCCTACTCAGTACTTAGCAAGTATTCCAAGGTTTTAGCACTTGAGATAGGATAAGAGGCCCTCCCACCCTCAGGTGTGGTACATTCCCCTACTCAGTACTTAGCAAGTATTCCAAGGTTTTAGCACTTGAGATAGGATAAGAGGCCCTCCCACCCTCAGGTGTGGTACATTCCCCTACTCAGTACTTAGCAAGTATTCCAAGGATTTAGCACTTGAGATAGGATAAGAGGTCCTCCCACCCTCAGGTGTGGTACATTCCCCTACTCAGTACTTAGCAAGTGCAAGCAAGCTATTTCACTAAAATATTTCAAGCAAGTCACCACTCGAAAGAACTAGTGCGATAAAGTACACACTGCGCATTTCGATGGATCAGAAAATCCATTTTCCGATTATCACATATCAAGTCAAGAAAGCACTTTAATCAAGTAGGCGTGGAACAAGCTGGGACACTCACCAAAAAGTGAGGCTCAAAAGTCAGGCTGGAACTCGTAGTCCGCGTCCTTGTTGGATCCTAGAAAATTCAAGTTTTATAAACCATAAGTTTTACTAAACGAACCCTTGGTTTATAAATAAAAGATTATCTTGTATAAATCTAGCTTAATTTCTCAAAACAAGTCAATAACCTCCTTTTAAAATTAAACTGGAAAAAGGGATAAAATGTTTCGTGTGGTTTCTTTTTAAAGATATTTCCCTTCTATAGGCAAACTAAAGCTAAATTGGTTTTAGCAAAGTTTCTTGCCGAGTAAATTTTCCATGTCTTTTATTTGAAATTATTCGAATTAGATGTTTTCAACAAATTTTCTCCAAAACAGCTAATCAAGGGTAATTTTACGAAAACTTAAAGTTTAGTAGTTATTGCAATTACTCCCTGGAGGTAATAAAACTGGTTTAAACGAAGGAAGGCGTAATTAGTCGGCAAGGTTTTAAAGGTCCGATATCTAGATTTTAATATTAACGTACTATACTCAATGTATATAACTTGATATTAAGGCAAAATATTCCCACAAAGCTTGATTTAAAAGTATTCGAATTCAAGGGACCAAAACGGACTTCACGATTCCAATTCATTTGCACATTATATTCCAAGTCGCCAATATAGCAAAAACACAATTCAAACATCAATTTCACTAGGGCTTCATCAATCATTAGCCCTAGGTCTCAACAGATTCAATTCTAATCAAAATCAACCAAAGGAAGTCCAAAGTATTAAAACAATTCCAAATCACAAATCGTGGACCTTCCATATGCATTTTGGCCAAACCACTTAAACAATTCCACCAAGAATTTAACCCTTGCAAAAATTACTCAAATGGCCAAGAGTTTCATCAATCATTAACTCTTGGTATCAAGCTACCCATATCCCTTGCTACGAACAGCAGAAATTTTAACTCGAGTATATAAAAAATTAAGTCACGGCTAGTTTACAATCAATTAACTCAAGAAGTTCATGAATTTCTCTCTTGCTTTGAAAGTCAGGAAAATTCCTGCAAGTGTCAATTCAAAATATCTAATAACTCTCCATCTTTTACTTGCTAGATACTCTAAACATATAGCTCATAACCTGCTCAACTTAAACTAAAGCAAATAATACACGAGTCCAGAAAATAAACTCATTAAAAGCTTGAGCTAGTACGGCTAGCAACCACGTACAGATTTCCAGCAAAGATATTTCAAAATTTTCAACAAGGTTTCCATCCTTAACTTGCTTTAAACACTAAACACTTAACATGCATTTTGTTTGACATGAAATGAGTCAAGTGACAGATAGTTCCAGGAAATTATTCCACCAAAAATCCCAACCAATTTGGCCAAAGAAAACTGGAAAATTCTTTTCTTCCTTACTCGGCTACTCTGGAAAAATTTCCAGCAGCTTAGACCATCACGGATCCGGGTTTTACTTGGCCAAACCAGTGTTTTAAGTCCTACATTTTGACATGCAAACACGTAGTTAGCTAATAAACATTCCCAGTTCGAGGTTAAATTCGAATAACAGCTGCAAACCTCAAAATTTCCAGTGATTCTGTTCAGCTAGTTTCGGATGAACATGCATGTAACAGATTTTCTTTTATTTTTTTTTTCTGTTTTAAACCAACCAAAACAACTGCAGGCAGAGCTTAGTTATCTTGTTAGTAACTAGCTAATCACAGTTTTAAGCTCAGGACATACAGATTACCAATTTAAAACTGAACTTTCCAGCTTCATTCCCTCGGCAATCACAGAAATCTTCCAGCACTTAGTTAGTCATAATCCAAATTTTTTCCTTCGGCTAAACTTTGTATTTTGCTCTCAAATCTGTCATGCAACTACTTACCTAATTAATTAACATTTCTAGTCCAAAATCAGATTCGGTTGTCATCCGCATTCCCCAATCAAATCAGAATTTGTTCCATTCTTCTCGGCTAAGCTTGCATGCAAGCAAATTTCATTTCATTTTTTTTTCTAGCTTAATCCAACCAGTTAGCTTCATGCAGAGCTTAAACATCTTGTTCTTAGTTAGTTAATCACATCTATATGCTCAGATTACTCCAGAGAAACAAAATTAAAGCTGCATTCTCGTTTCAGCTTCTCGGTAATTCCATTTCCTTCGAATCCAATTTTCTTATGCTTTGATTTCATCATCCGAATGCATCAGCTTCACATGCAAGTCCTTAATCAGCTTAATCTACCTGTAATCTACTGTTTTCTGTCCAGAAATTACCTCTACTGGAAGCTCACTCACGCGACAGATACTGAAGTTTCCTTCCTTTCCTCTTGGCTGGCTCACGCACGCGATGGTTTGGTTCTGGTTTTTTGGTTGCAGCTGGAATGGTGTTGCGGTTGGAACTGATGAAATGGCTGCAGCTGGTGGAGGTGAAGGTGCAGAAAGAACTCATGCACGGCCTCTCCCTTTCTTCCTTCAACTCCCAGACAGAACCAGAACAGGTTGCAGCTCACAGTTTTTTTTTTTTCTTACTCTCGGTTGCAGAAGGTGGCTCTCTCTCTCGGCCGATACTAACGAGGTAAAGGAATGAAGTGGAATGTTGTTGTGGTCTGAGGTGAAATGGTGGAATGGAGTTGCGGTTTTGAGGGAGGTTGAGTGTATGAGAGGGTAAAAGGAAATGCAGTCCGGCAGAGAATGGAAATGTTCTGATTTGAAGAGTGGCCAATGGAGCTCGGATGGTTGCATGGTAATTTTTCCGAAATTGTGGATGGCCAATTTGGTCTTTTCACATTTCATCTAAATTTCCACTCAAGTCCTCAATCCTACTCTAATTCCAAAATTTACCCCGAATGCAATTTGAATGCCTACTAGTATACTCGTCTCGCAAAAATTAAACTATCGAGATTTTAACGTCCTAAGTATACTTGGTATACTTATATAGATTTTATCTAAAGTTTATCGATTGCATCTTAGTACTAAGGTTCCTATTAACCTTGAACATTATTAACGATTAAAGTTTAGCTAACGGGATTCGGAGAAATTAATTATTAAATAAACGAAATAATTTACCTTCGAAATATTAATTTAATATAATAAAGCCAAGGAATTTAATAGTTTAGCACAAATTATATTATTTTGCACATGAAAATTATTTTTACGTACTTATTTAAAAACAATTAGATTAAATGCTAAAATTTATTAAAGAATTAGAAATGCAAATAAAATATGCAATGATATTTGTATATATATTTTCAGGGTTCTCACATATGATACCATTAAAATGAATGGAGTTAGTGAAGATACTATAAGGTTAAGGTTGTTCCCACTTTCCTTGAGAGATAAAGCCAAAGTTTGGTTACACTCACATGCTCCTAGCACTTTCACTACTTGGGATGATTTATCTAGAGTATTCTTAAATAAATATTTTCTACCGAATAAAACGGCTAAATTTACAATGGATATAACTAGTTTTAACCAACAAGAGAATGAATCATTATATGAAATGTGGAAAAGGTTTAGAGATTTGTTTCAAAAATTTCTATACCATGGACTTCCCGATTGACTCATAGTATAAATCTTCTATAATGACCGGGATTGGGAGATTGCAGTAGAGAAGTTTGCCAAGACCACTTCAAAGAGATTTGAGCGAATAGAGAGGAGATTGGACCAATTGACCGGAATGTATACAAATGTTGAGATCTAAATTGGTTAAATTGCCAATTCAATCAATAATAAAAATCAAGAAGAATTTCCTAGTAAAATAGAGGTGAATCCGAGGGAGCATGTTAAAACCATTACTTTTCATAGTGATAAGCAACTAGAGGATCCTCCGGTGGTTGAAAGTATGAGGAAAAGTGAGAATGAAAAGCAAGAAGATGAGAGAGCGGACAAGAGATAAGTGTAAAAAAATGTAGTAGAGAGAAACCAAAATAAGATCAACCTTTCATCCTCCACTACCATTCCAATACCTCCGGCGGTTCCATTTTGTCAAAAACTCAAGTCAAATAAGTTTGATAAAGATTTTCAAAGTTTGTTAAAATTTTTAAACAATTGCATATTAATATCCTTTTTGCATATGCAATTATGTAGATTCCTTTATAGGTGAAGTTTCTCAAGGAGATCATGACTCGAAAAAGGAAATTGAAGTATTGCAAAATAATAGTATTAACGGAGGAATACAGTGCCGTCATACGAAACAAGTTGTCGCCAAAATTGAAAGATCCGGAGAGTTTTTCTATGCCATGCACTATTTGTACTATTGAATTTTCTAAGGCATTATATGACCTTGGTGCTAGTGTATCACTAATTCCTTTACGGTGGTTAGACAATTAATTTTGCATGTGTTAAAACACACTAATATTACTCTACAGTTAGTAGATTGGTCTATTAGATATCCATTAGGAGTTTTGAAAAATGTGTTGATTAAAGTTAAAAAATTTATCACTCCTGTGGATTTTATAGTATTAAATATGGAAGAAAATATATTTATACTAATTATTCTTAGTGAAAATTTTTTAATAGCTACAGATTCTATTATTAATGTTAAAAATGGCAAACTTAACTTTCAAATAGGTGAAGAAAATGGGGAATTTAATTTGAATGAAATGAAACAATACCCTTCTTTTACCGATCATGCTTACTCTATAGGCACTATTGATAAGCTAATCCACGAGTTGAGTCGAGTCAATTTTGGTTTCGACAGTCTTGAACTTTGTTTAATGAGTATAGGGATGCAAGAGATAATTTGTGAAGAAATTGCAGAATTGACCAAATATTTATATTTTCAAACACCTTATAAAAGATATAATTGCAAAACGAGGCACAACTCAATTATATAACCATGGAAAAAGGTCCATTGACGGTCATATTTGTTTTAAATAAATTTAGATCCTATCTAGTAGGATTCAAAGTTATCATTTATACATACTGACAGGTGTCGAGCCTGTACAATAATAAATATCTACTCGAGAAAAATATAAATTTTTCATATAGCGGTGAGTAGGGTCGAATCCACAGGGATTTGGAATAATTCGTTTCTTCTAGAGTTCAGAGTATGGGGGGTTTTTAGATTAAATGCTAATTAAATGCTAACTAGATAAATTAATTGCAGAAAATAATTAATTAAAAGAAATAATTGGAGAAACTCTACCCAATGGTACACTTCAGAAATGGTTCATGCACTGATCATCGATTCACAGATAATTCCACCATTTATTAATAGATTAGTTATAGTTGTCATGCACGCGATAAACAACCAACCCTTCCTTAATTTCTTGATAGTTAAGGTACGACCGTTAACTATTTCTCTAACCTGGAAACAACCCTTGGTACGACCATAGGATTTAATTTCTAGATTGCATTAATAACTAGAAAGGCCCAATCCTAATTAATAAACACACTACGAGGGTTTGTTTAAATTAGATTGTATGTTTTCCTGACATAAACCCAATTACGTCAGTTACTACTAGGATGGAGATAATCGAACAATTACGGATTCAACTACCCCCAATTAGCAAATAGCCTACATGAATAATTAAATATTGCGCACCTATTCAATCATACACGATAGCTATAACAACAATTAAAAGTAGAAAACATATAAATACCAATAAATGAAGGAAATAATTAAAATAATTTAGATCTCACAGTAATTGCCGAACCAAATCTTCAGTTGTCCATTGACTAGAATTAAAAAGCTAGTTCTCCATTAATGGAGAACCAGCCGTGCGAAATAAAACAATCGGAGCTTTTATAATGTTTTCTCCCTTCAAAAGTCGGCTAAGGAGGAAAAGTCAAAAGAAAAAGAAGACGTCTGATAGATGGGAAAAGGAAACTAAAGCTAGTCTCATCAATCCCACATGAATCTGGCTTTTAGCCAATTCACTCACGTTAGCCGCCGAAAAGAAAGGAAGAAACGTCCTCTTCTACTTCTACTTTGGAAAAGGGTTTTAATCCCATGCAACTCCGCGGCCCATGAGCCCTTTTTGGTTTCCTAATTTTTTTCACTTTTTGTCTACCAATCCCATGGGGTCTGTCTTTTAGGCATCTTCCCACAGTTTCTGGCGTGGGCACGCCCTAAAATAAAAAGTCCTCCGGAAATTTGTCTCGAAAGATCGCCTTTTACACCAACCACCTACAATTCATATAAGTATCAAATATGAGCAAAATCTCAATTCTTAGCACCGTGAGTAGCCAAAATTAGGACAGAATAACAGTGAAAAATGTGCCCAATAATTGCTCTATCAAATCCCCCTATACCTAGACAATGCTTGTTCTCAAGCATTTCGGAGCTCAGAAATACAATCAAGAAAGCACAGGTCCTGCAGTAATCTACACTAACACAAGCATCCCGCATTCCTGACAATGCCGTCAAAATTAGAACACACTGGACAGGTGGTGATCCGAAGAATATAAACAGTAATACTCGTCACCTTCAAGAAAATGTATGAATACTAGGAACGCTCAAATCAATATCAGGGAATGGCATTACCATAGACTTGCACATTTATTACATCTCCACCAATCAAAAGTGAACTAAATACACAAATCAAAGGGACTTTAAGAGGGTTGTAATGGGGCTTAGGTAAGAGGCGGGATAAGAAGGTAAAAATAAGGCATAATGTGTCAAGAGAATGCCCGATATCCACTTCATAACCTCAACACTTTACCGGAGCAATTCCACGAACAAGCCAAAGTATTAAAACAATTCCAAATCACAAATCGTGGACCTTCCATATGCATTTTGGCCAAACCACTTAAACAATTCCACCAAGAATTTAACCCTTGTAAAAATTACTCAAATGGCCAAGAGTTTCATCAATCATTAGCTCTTGGTATCAAGCTACCATCCCTTGCTACGAACAGCAGAAATTTTAACTCGAGTATATAAAAAATTAAGTCACGGCTAGTTTACAATCAATTAACTCAAGAAGTTCATGAATTTCTCTCTTGCTTTGAAAGTCAGGAAAATTCCAGCAAGTGTCAATTCAAAATATCTAATAACTCTCCATCTTTTACTTGCTAGATACTCTAAACATATAGCTCATAACCTACTCAACTTAAACTAAAGCAAATAATACACGAGTCCAGAAAATAAACTCATTAAAAGCTTGAGCTAGTACGGCTAGCAACCACGTACAGATTTCCAGCAAAGATATTTCAAAATTTTCAACAAGGTTTCCATCCTTAACTTGCTTTAAACACTAAACACTTAACATGCATTTTGTTTGACATGAAATGAGTCAAGTGACAGATAGTTCCAGTAAATTATTCCACCAAAAGTCCCAACCAATTTGGCCAAAGAAAACTGGAAAATTCTTTCCTTCCTTACTCGGCTACTCTGCAAAAATTTCCAGCAGCTTAGACCATCACTGATCCGGGTTTTACTCGGCCAAACCAGTGTTTTAAGTCCTACATTTTGACATGCAAACACGTAGTTAGCTAATAAACATTCCCAATTCGAGGTTAAATTCGAATAACAGCTGCAAACCTCAAAATTTCGAGTGATTCTGTTCAGCTAGTTTCGGATGAACATGCATGTAACAGATTTTCTTTTATTTTTTTTTTCTGTTTTAAACCAACCAAAACAACTGCAGGCAGAGCTTAGTTATCTTGTTAGTAACTAGCTAATCACAGTTTTAAGCTCAGGACATACAGATTACCAATTTAAAACTGAACTTTCCAGCTTCATTCCCTCGGCAATCACAGAAATCTTCCAGCACTTAGTTAGCCATAATCCAAATTTTTTCCTTCGGCTAAACTTTGTATTTTGCTCTCAAATCTGTCATGCAACTACTTACCTAATTAATTAACATTTCTAGTCCAAAATCAGATTCGGTTGTCATCCGCATTCCCCAATCAAATCAGAATTTGTTCCATTCTTCTCGGCTAAGCTTGCATGCAAGCAAATTTCATTTCATTTTTTTTTCTAGCTTAATCCAACCAGTTAGCTTCATGCAGAGCTTAAACATCTTGTTCTTAGTTAGTTAATCACATCTATATGCTCAGATTACTCCAGAGAAACAAAATTAAAGCTGCATTCTCGTTTCAGCTTCTCGGTAATTCCATTTCCTTCGAATCCAATTTTCTTATGCTTTGATTTCATCATCCGAATGCATCAGCTTCACATGCAAGTCCTTAATCAGCTTAATCTACCTGTAATCTACTGCTTTCAGTCCAGAAATTACCTCTATTGGAAGCTCACTCACGCGACAGATACTGAAGTTTCCTTCCTCTCCTCTCGGCTGGCTCACGCACGCGATGGTTTGGTTCTGGTTTTCTGGTTGCAGCTGGAATGGTGTTGCGGTTGGAACTGATGAAATGGCTGCAGCTGGTGGAGGTGAAGGTGCAGAAAGAACTCATGCACGGCCTCTCCCTTTCTTCCTTCAACTCCCGAACAGAACCAGAACAGGTTGCAGCTCACAGTTTTTTTTTTCTTCTTACTCTCGGTTGCAGAAGGTGGCTCTCTCTCTCGGCCGATATTAACGAGGTAAAGGAATGAAGTGGAATGTTGTTGTGGTCTGAGGTGAAATGGTGGAATGGAGTTGCGGTTTTGAGGGAGGTTGAGTGTATGAGAGGGTAAAAGGAAATGCAGTCCGGCAGAGAATGGAAATGTTCTGATTTGATGGTTGCATGGTAATTTTTCCGAAATTGTGGAGGGCCAATTTGGTCTTTTCACATTTCATCTAAATTTCCACTCAAGTCCTCAATCCTACTCTAATTCCAAAATTTACCCCGAATGCAATTTGAATGTCTACTAGTATACTCGTCTCGCAAAAATTAAACTATCGAGATTTTAACGTCCTAAGTATACTTGGTATACTTATATCGATTTTATCTAAAGTTTATCGATTGCATCTTAGTACTAAGGTTCCTATTAACCTTTAACATTATTAACGATTAAAGTTTAGCTAACGGGATTCGGAGAAATTAATTATTAAATAAACGAAATAATTTACCTTCGAAATATTAATTTAATATAATAAAGCCAAGGAATTTAATAGTTTAGCACAAATTATATTATTTTGCACATGAAAATTATTTTTACGTACTTATTTAAAAACAATTAGATTAAATGCTAAAATTTATTAAAGAATTAGAAATGCAAATAAAATATGCAATGATATTTGTATATATATTTTCAGGGTTCTCACATCCTCCCCTCCTTAAAATGAATTTTGTCCTCAAAATTCTCTCCTTCTTGCATTTTTGGGCAACCGGCAACTTGGTGCTCGCTACTTCCGCACCTCAAGCACTTTCCTTGTTTCCTCCAGCATCCGTTCTCATTATGGCCAGTTTTCCTACAATACCCACAAGTTGCCTGCGGAGTGGTCACACGACCTCCTTGCGAGGCGTTCCTAGGTTGACCTCTTCCATTTGGTCCCCTGCTAGCTCCATTATCTCTTCCCCCTGCATTTCTTGCCCCAGCTCCTCCTGCTAGAGCTCCTCGTGGTGCTCCAGGGCTATTTACTCCGCTTGTTCCTCGACCTATTTTGGCCGGTGAAGTATTTCCATAAGTCGGCTCCCAACTGCTGCTAGGTGCAAATCTTTTCTTGGCCTGGAAAGTTTTTACTTGAGCTCTGACAACTTCAATCCTTTGAACTCTCTCTACAGCATCAGCAAATGTGTCTACCCGAACAGCAGCTAATCCCTCCTGAATTTCCACGTTCAGTCCCTGCACAAACCTCCTTACACGCCTTTGCTCCGTAGCTACCAATTCCGGAGCATAACGGGACAATTTCGTGAACTGAATCTCATATTCGGCGACACTCATCGCCCCCTGCCTACACTTAATGAAATCATCCTCTCTTTTCTCTTGGATGAGAGGTGGAAGAAATTTGGCGTTGAACTCCCTTGTGAAGTTCGCCCAAGTTCTCGGAGTATGGTGCCTATCCCAATTAACCCTCACTAAGTTCCACCAGGAGCGAGCAGCTCCCTCAAATTGGAATGCGGCGAAAGTCACTTGTCTTTCTTCCGTGTAGTTTAAGGTTGCGAAGATGTCAGAGATTCTCTCCCACCAGCCTTCGGCTATCTCCGGTTTGGGTCCTCCATAAAATTTGGGAGGTCCGAACTTTAGAAATCTTTCTAATGCCCGATCCTCAGAATCGACTGGGCCTCCTTGGTGATGCACTGGTCCAGAGGCTTGGTGTTCAGTCAAGCGCTCTAAGACGTCAGTGATCCGGTTAATTGCGGTGGCCACTTGATCTCTAGCCACTCCCTCTTGCCCTTGGTCTTGATTGATCTCAGGTTCCCTATCACCACCCGCTTCTGGGTGTTGCCTAGTAGGTCTCCCACGTCCCCTTCCTATTACTTGGCGATCCATTGCCTAAATTATGCCTATTATTGGAAAATAAGGCATTTAGGCGAGAATAGAAATATTTATTATATTATTATTCTTTTGTAAGTAAAATCAATATGAGAATTGAGAAAAATGAGAGTTAATTAGTCATGTAACTTATTCAACTATATCATGTATTCAAATTGCTCAAATCACAATATTCCTATCTTATTTTTATTTGATTTACATATATATATTGCACTATTCTAAGATATTTCTAAATTCTCAAGAATTTTTTTTTTTTCAACATTATAACAAAGTAGACGCGTAATCATCAAATTTCATACACACAATATGAGTCACATTGCACACCAATTTCATACAACTTCAAGAGCCAAACAATTCACGAATACATTCATTATTTTCATACATAACTCAAACTTCAATCTTTATAAGCATGAAAGAAAACAATACAACAATACACAAATTATTATAACCACATAGCTAATAGCTCAACCCTTAGTTTAGATTCAACTTAACCTTTAGTGGAGTGTAGATCTACCACGTCTAATATTAAATCGAATAACATGATCATTACTTAAGTACATCAATGGCTCTTAAGTATTCTAAATGATCTCAAATATTTCATACATTGGCTTTTCTAACAACCTAACAACTAGTTATCTTTATCCTTTTGGACATTAGTCCCAAATAATCCTCCAATAAAATTTAAGGGGCCAAAATGCCATCGAGAAATCACCTCACATGGCAAATTCGTCAAACTCATCTCTCCTCAATTTTGAAAATTCTCCTCAAGGTTTAGAGCTATTCACAACTGCATAGTTCTTACTTAAACTACGATTTCACTCAAATTCTATATCTAAACCAATATTTTGGGTAAGAGATGGCATATATTCCATTTACCATTAATTGACTAGTAAAAT
Source organism: Coffea arabica (assembly GCF_036785885.1). NCBI lineage: Eukaryota > Viridiplantae > Streptophyta > Magnoliopsida > Gentianales > Rubiaceae > Coffea > Coffea arabica. Next base: position 31,442,792 of record NC_092327.1, read on the forward strand.
TATTCATCTCAAAAACAAAATTGGCACTAATCTTCAAGGTCTCACTATTGGCTCTTCACCTTTAACTTCCAAAAACTAGACTTAGCCTTTTCGATTCTACTTCTCCAAATTTAATCGTGATTCCTAGTCATATCATAATGCAATATACTAAATTCTTCCCAATCTGCAAATATACCATTGAATGAAATATCTGATACTCGAGTACAGGAATCTAGCAATAGGATAATTCACAGCTCAGGCTGGCCAGTCCCAAGAGTAACTCACCTATATTTGAGATTCCTACTCGACGTACAAATCTAATTCCCTTAACAATAGTAATTACTTCAATCACTAAGTAGTCCATTTCCCACAGTCTGAGAACCCTCTCCCAGCACGAGCTCGATAGGAGCTCTGATACCACCTGTGGCGACCCCACTTTCCCCTAAGGCGAACCAGAGGGTTGGCGGGCCGCCTGCCTAGCTCTCGCCAGGACTCACGCAAGCAATCTAGCCCAAATCCTTCTGAAGAATAAACTAAGCCGTTACAACACCGTTTCCTTCCTTATTACAAAAACGATTCTCCCAAAAATAGACAGTTACTAAACACACATTAACTTCAAAGATAACAGTAAGTTAGGATAGCCAGTCGACGGCTCCTAAGCGTCTCACGCGTTACATTCAAAAAATAAGGTCGTACAATTCCGGATATACAATTTCACACACCACATTTACAAACATACAAGTCAAAAATTTGAATTAGGGTTTACACATTTCCAGGTTCAAGTGGCAACCGCAAAACAAAACTATATCGTTTAATTCAAATACATTACAAGACACAAAACGAAGTAATAAAGTCCAAATACATTCTTAAGAATATATAAGTAGCTCAGATTTCTCAAACCTCAAGACCTGTCAAGGAAAACAAATAAACGTGGGGTGAGCTAAAGCTCAGTGGTGTCCCAAAACATGCAATCAAATAAACAAATAGCAAGTATTGATTTCGATTAACGTAAACAAATAGGAAAGCGAATAACAGCACAAGGTAGGATACAGGGGCTCTCAGGAGCCATTTTCCGCGCTTGATCAAAATTTTCCGTAGTTGACTCTCCGTCAACTCTCACTACCTACGGTCCACGTAGAACTCCTTATTTTACTTAACTCCGGCCACCGATCATACCCCAGCTCCGGGCCCGCACGACAGAATAAATGAGAGCGGTAGTACTCGAGTATACCCTAGGGACTGGTCGAGGAATTCATCCAGCGATGTTATGTCCAACACGTGGTTACCAGGTCAGGATAAGAGGCCCTTCCACCCTTAAGGTGTGGTACATTCCCCTGCCTGGTGATTTAGTACTTGAGATAGGATAAGAGGCCCTCCCATCCTCAGGTGTGGTACATTCCCCTACTCAGTACTTAGCAAGTATTCCAAGGTTTTAGCACTTGAGATAGGATAAGAGGCCCTCCCACCCTCAGGTGTGGTACATTCCCCTACTCAGTACTTAGCAAGTATTCCAAGGTTTTAGCACTTGAGATAGGATAAGAGGCCCTCCCACCCTCAGGTGTGGTACATTCCCCTACTCAGTACTTAGCAAGTATTCCAAGGATTTAGCACTTGAGATAGGATAAGAGGTCCTCCCACCCTCAGGTGTGGTACATTCCCCTACTCAGTACTTAGCAAGTGCAAGCAAGCTATTTCACTAAAATATTTCAAGCAAGTCACCACTCGAAAGAACTAGTGCGATAAAGTACACACTGCGCATTTCGATGGATCAGAAAATCCATTTTCCGATTATCACATATCAAGTCAAGAAAGCACTTTAATCAAGTAGGCGTGGAACAAGCTGGGACACTCACCAAAAAGTGAGGCTCAAAAGTCAGGCTGGAACTCGTAGTCCGCGTCCTTGTTGGATCCTAGAAAATTCAAGTTTTATAAACCATAAGTTTTACTAAACGAACCCTTGGTTTATAAATAAAAGATTATCTTGTATAAATCTAGCTTAATTTCTCAAAACAAGTCAATAACCTCCTTTTAAAATTAAACTGGAAAAAGGGATAAAATGTTTCGTGTGGTTTCTTTTTAAAGATATTTCCCTTCTATAGGCAAACTAAAGCTAAATTGGTTTTAGCAAAGTTTCTTGCCGAGTAAATTTTCCATGTCTTTTATTTGAAATTATTCGAATTAGATGTTTTCAACAAATTTTCTCCAAAACAGCTAATCAAGGGTAATTTTACGAAAACTTAAAGTTTAGTAGTTATTGCAATTACTCCCTGGAGGTAATAAAACTGGTTTAAACGAAGGAAGGCGTAATTAGTCGGCAAGGTTTTAAAGGTCCGATATCTAGATTTTAATATTAACGTACTATACTCAATGTATATAACTTGATATTAAGGCAAAATATTCCCACAAAGCTTGATTTAAAAGTATTCGAATTCAAGGGACCAAAACGGACTTCACGATTCCAATTCATTTGCACATTATATTCCAAGTCGCCAATATAGCAAAAACACAATTCAAACATCAATTTCACTAGGGCTTCATCAATCATTAGCCCTAGGTCTCAACAGATTCAATTCTAATCAAAATCAACCAAAGGAAGTCCAAAGTATTAAAACAATTCCAAATCACAAATCGTGGACCTTCCATATGCATTTTGGCCAAACCACTTAAACAATTCCACCAAGAATTTAACCCTTGCAAAAATTACTCAAATGGCCAAGAGTTTCATCAATCATTAACTCTTGGTATCAAGCTACCCATATCCCTTGCTACGAACAGCAGAAATTTTAACTCGAGTATATAAAAAATTAAGTCACGGCTAGTTTACAATCAATTAACTCAAGAAGTTCATGAATTTCTCTCTTGCTTTGAAAGTCAGGAAAATTCCTGCAAGTGTCAATTCAAAATATCTAATAACTCTCCATCTTTTACTTGCTAGATACTCTAAACATATAGCTCATAACCTGCTCAACTTAAACTAAAGCAAATAATACACGAGTCCAGAAAATAAACTCATTAAAAGCTTGAGCTAGTACGGCTAGCAACCACGTACAGATTTCCAGCAAAGATATTTCAAAATTTTCAACAAGGTTTCCATCCTTAACTTGCTTTAAACACTAAACACTTAACATGCATTTTGTTTGACATGAAATGAGTCAAGTGACAGATAGTTCCAGGAAATTATTCCACCAAAAATCCCAACCAATTTGGCCAAAGAAAACTGGAAAATTCTTTTCTTCCTTACTCGGCTACTCTGGAAAAATTTCCAGCAGCTTAGACCATCACGGATCCGGGTTTTACTTGGCCAAACCAGTGTTTTAAGTCCTACATTTTGACATGCAAACACGTAGTTAGCTAATAAACATTCCCAGTTCGAGGTTAAATTCGAATAACAGCTGCAAACCTCAAAATTTCCAGTGATTCTGTTCAGCTAGTTTCGGATGAACATGCATGTAACAGATTTTCTTTTATTTTTTTTTTCTGTTTTAAACCAACCAAAACAACTGCAGGCAGAGCTTAGTTATCTTGTTAGTAACTAGCTAATCACAGTTTTAAGCTCAGGACATACAGATTACCAATTTAAAACTGAACTTTCCAGCTTCATTCCCTCGGCAATCACAGAAATCTTCCAGCACTTAGTTAGTCATAATCCAAATTTTTTCCTTCGGCTAAACTTTGTATTTTGCTCTCAAATCTGTCATGCAACTACTTACCTAATTAATTAACATTTCTAGTCCAAAATCAGATTCGGTTGTCATCCGCATTCCCCAATCAAATCAGAATTTGTTCCATTCTTCTCGGCTAAGCTTGCATGCAAGCAAATTTCATTTCATTTTTTTTTCTAGCTTAATCCAACCAGTTAGCTTCATGCAGAGCTTAAACATCTTGTTCTTAGTTAGTTAATCACATCTATATGCTCAGATTACTCCAGAGAAACAAAATTAAAGCTGCATTCTCGTTTCAGCTTCTCGGTAATTCCATTTCCTTCGAATCCAATTTTCTTATGCTTTGATTTCATCATCCGAATGCATCAGCTTCACATGCAAGTCCTTAATCAGCTTAATCTACCTGTAATCTACTGTTTTCTGTCCAGAAATTACCTCTACTGGAAGCTCACTCACGCGACAGATACTGAAGTTTCCTTCCTTTCCTCTTGGCTGGCTCACGCACGCGATGGTTTGGTTCTGGTTTTTTGGTTGCAGCTGGAATGGTGTTGCGGTTGGAACTGATGAAATGGCTGCAGCTGGTGGAGGTGAAGGTGCAGAAAGAACTCATGCACGGCCTCTCCCTTTCTTCCTTCAACTCCCAGACAGAACCAGAACAGGTTGCAGCTCACAGTTTTTTTTTTTTCTTACTCTCGGTTGCAGAAGGTGGCTCTCTCTCTCGGCCGATACTAACGAGGTAAAGGAATGAAGTGGAATGTTGTTGTGGTCTGAGGTGAAATGGTGGAATGGAGTTGCGGTTTTGAGGGAGGTTGAGTGTATGAGAGGGTAAAAGGAAATGCAGTCCGGCAGAGAATGGAAATGTTCTGATTTGAAGAGTGGCCAATGGAGCTCGGATGGTTGCATGGTAATTTTTCCGAAATTGTGGATGGCCAATTTGGTCTTTTCACATTTCATCTAAATTTCCACTCAAGTCCTCAATCCTACTCTAATTCCAAAATTTACCCCGAATGCAATTTGAATGCCTACTAGTATACTCGTCTCGCAAAAATTAAACTATCGAGATTTTAACGTCCTAAGTATACTTGGTATACTTATATAGATTTTATCTAAAGTTTATCGATTGCATCTTAGTACTAAGGTTCCTATTAACCTTGAACATTATTAACGATTAAAGTTTAGCTAACGGGATTCGGAGAAATTAATTATTAAATAAACGAAATAATTTACCTTCGAAATATTAATTTAATATAATAAAGCCAAGGAATTTAATAGTTTAGCACAAATTATATTATTTTGCACATGAAAATTATTTTTACGTACTTATTTAAAAACAATTAGATTAAATGCTAAAATTTATTAAAGAATTAGAAATGCAAATAAAATATGCAATGATATTTGTATATATATTTTCAGGGTTCTCACATATGATACCATTAAAATGAATGGAGTTAGTGAAGATACTATAAGGTTAAGGTTGTTCCCACTTTCCTTGAGAGATAAAGCCAAAGTTTGGTTACACTCACATGCTCCTAGCACTTTCACTACTTGGGATGATTTATCTAGAGTATTCTTAAATAAATATTTTCTACCGAATAAAACGGCTAAATTTACAATGGATATAACTAGTTTTAACCAACAAGAGAATGAATCATTATATGAAATGTGGAAAAGGTTTAGAGATTTGTTTCAAAAATTTCTATACCATGGACTTCCCGATTGACTCATAGTATAAATCTTCTATAATGACCGGGATTGGGAGATTGCAGTAGAGAAGTTTGCCAAGACCACTTCAAAGAGATTTGAGCGAATAGAGAGGAGATTGGACCAATTGACCGGAATGTATACAAATGTTGAGATCTAAATTGGTTAAATTGCCAATTCAATCAATAATAAAAATCAAGAAGAATTTCCTAGTAAAATAGAGGTGAATCCGAGGGAGCATGTTAAAACCATTACTTTTCATAGTGATAAGCAACTAGAGGATCCTCCGGTGGTTGAAAGTATGAGGAAAAGTGAGAATGAAAAGCAAGAAGATGAGAGAGCGGACAAGAGATAAGTGTAAAAAAATGTAGTAGAGAGAAACCAAAATAAGATCAACCTTTCATCCTCCACTACCATTCCAATACCTCCGGCGGTTCCATTTTGTCAAAAACTCAAGTCAAATAAGTTTGATAAAGATTTTCAAAGTTTGTTAAAATTTTTAAACAATTGCATATTAATATCCTTTTTGCATATGCAATTATGTAGATTCCTTTATAGGTGAAGTTTCTCAAGGAGATCATGACTCGAAAAAGGAAATTGAAGTATTGCAAAATAATAGTATTAACGGAGGAATACAGTGCCGTCATACGAAACAAGTTGTCGCCAAAATTGAAAGATCCGGAGAGTTTTTCTATGCCATGCACTATTTGTACTATTGAATTTTCTAAGGCATTATATGACCTTGGTGCTAGTGTATCACTAATTCCTTTACGGTGGTTAGACAATTAATTTTGCATGTGTTAAAACACACTAATATTACTCTACAGTTAGTAGATTGGTCTATTAGATATCCATTAGGAGTTTTGAAAAATGTGTTGATTAAAGTTAAAAAATTTATCACTCCTGTGGATTTTATAGTATTAAATATGGAAGAAAATATATTTATACTAATTATTCTTAGTGAAAATTTTTTAATAGCTACAGATTCTATTATTAATGTTAAAAATGGCAAACTTAACTTTCAAATAGGTGAAGAAAATGGGGAATTTAATTTGAATGAAATGAAACAATACCCTTCTTTTACCGATCATGCTTACTCTATAGGCACTATTGATAAGCTAATCCACGAGTTGAGTCGAGTCAATTTTGGTTTCGACAGTCTTGAACTTTGTTTAATGAGTATAGGGATGCAAGAGATAATTTGTGAAGAAATTGCAGAATTGACCAAATATTTATATTTTCAAACACCTTATAAAAGATATAATTGCAAAACGAGGCACAACTCAATTATATAACCATGGAAAAAGGTCCATTGACGGTCATATTTGTTTTAAATAAATTTAGATCCTATCTAGTAGGATTCAAAGTTATCATTTATACATACTGACAGGTGTCGAGCCTGTACAATAATAAATATCTACTCGAGAAAAATATAAATTTTTCATATAGCGGTGAGTAGGGTCGAATCCACAGGGATTTGGAATAATTCGTTTCTTCTAGAGTTCAGAGTATGGGGGGTTTTTAGATTAAATGCTAATTAAATGCTAACTAGATAAATTAATTGCAGAAAATAATTAATTAAAAGAAATAATTGGAGAAACTCTACCCAATGGTACACTTCAGAAATGGTTCATGCACTGATCATCGATTCACAGATAATTCCACCATTTATTAATAGATTAGTTATAGTTGTCATGCACGCGATAAACAACCAACCCTTCCTTAATTTCTTGATAGTTAAGGTACGACCGTTAACTATTTCTCTAACCTGGAAACAACCCTTGGTACGACCATAGGATTTAATTTCTAGATTGCATTAATAACTAGAAAGGCCCAATCCTAATTAATAAACACACTACGAGGGTTTGTTTAAATTAGATTGTATGTTTTCCTGACATAAACCCAATTACGTCAGTTACTACTAGGATGGAGATAATCGAACAATTACGGATTCAACTACCCCCAATTAGCAAATAGCCTACATGAATAATTAAATATTGCGCACCTATTCAATCATACACGATAGCTATAACAACAATTAAAAGTAGAAAACATATAAATACCAATAAATGAAGGAAATAATTAAAATAATTTAGATCTCACAGTAATTGCCGAACCAAATCTTCAGTTGTCCATTGACTAGAATTAAAAAGCTAGTTCTCCATTAATGGAGAACCAGCCGTGCGAAATAAAACAATCGGAGCTTTTATAATGTTTTCTCCCTTCAAAAGTCGGCTAAGGAGGAAAAGTCAAAAGAAAAAGAAGACGTCTGATAGATGGGAAAAGGAAACTAAAGCTAGTCTCATCAATCCCACATGAATCTGGCTTTTAGCCAATTCACTCACGTTAGCCGCCGAAAAGAAAGGAAGAAACGTCCTCTTCTACTTCTACTTTGGAAAAGGGTTTTAATCCCATGCAACTCCGCGGCCCATGAGCCCTTTTTGGTTTCCTAATTTTTTTCACTTTTTGTCTACCAATCCCATGGGGTCTGTCTTTTAGGCATCTTCCCACAGTTTCTGGCGTGGGCACGCCCTAAAATAAAAAGTCCTCCGGAAATTTGTCTCGAAAGATCGCCTTTTACACCAACCACCTACAATTCATATAAGTATCAAATATGAGCAAAATCTCAATTCTTAGCACCGTGAGTAGCCAAAATTAGGACAGAATAACAGTGAAAAATGTGCCCAATAATTGCTCTATCAAATCCCCCTATACCTAGACAATGCTTGTTCTCAAGCATTTCGGAGCTCAGAAATACAATCAAGAAAGCACAGGTCCTGCAGTAATCTACACTAACACAAGCATCCCGCATTCCTGACAATGCCGTCAAAATTAGAACACACTGGACAGGTGGTGATCCGAAGAATATAAACAGTAATACTCGTCACCTTCAAGAAAATGTATGAATACTAGGAACGCTCAAATCAATATCAGGGAATGGCATTACCATAGACTTGCACATTTATTACATCTCCACCAATCAAAAGTGAACTAAATACACAAATCAAAGGGACTTTAAGAGGGTTGTAATGGGGCTTAGGTAAGAGGCGGGATAAGAAGGTAAAAATAAGGCATAATGTGTCAAGAGAATGCCCGATATCCACTTCATAACCTCAACACTTTACCGGAGCAATTCCACGAACAAGGCATTTCCATTTGTCATACCCATTACGCAAGTGTCGATTTGATTTTTTTTTTTTTTTTTAAGGAACAAGGGTAACATCTTGCAAGGCGTGGGCACGCCCAGTAAGGCAGAGTCTGCTATTCACCAGCTTATCGACCATTTCTCCCTTTTTTTTTCTTTTTTCTTTTCTTTTTTTTTTTTCTTTTTTTTTCCTCTTGTTTTTCAATCTCAGATGCACAGAAACAGCACCATACAACTTCTATTCTAACAACACTTGCGACCCTAGATTTATTTGCCTTGCATGAACAATGAAATTCAGACATCTCTTAACGGTACAAAGTTGAATAAGAAAGTCTAAAAAGGTCCTGAGTTATCAAACACGACTAACAAACAAAAGAAAAGGATAAAAGCTTAAATTGATTCACTATTGGGAGACAAGATGAAGGCATGGTTTGTAGAAAATTAAAGAAGGTTAAATCCTAAATGCCCTTATCATTTCAAATGTATCCAGTTCAACAAAATGTGGCCTCAACATGTATGAAATAGCAAGTTCTAAAATGCTAATACCATGTGTGATACCCACTCAGCAACACAAATGAAGCAGACAAGAATAATGTGCTCGTGCATGGCTCAAAAGCTCCCAAAGGTTTCAAGAATGGATCAAATCCAGCATATTCAACATTCAACGATATTGTCAAGGAAAACCAAAATGCATAACTAGCACGTATGACCACATACCCTTGCATCTTGATTGTGCAATCCATCATAACAACATGTTCTAGCAGCTAACAAATGTAGGAATAAAAAGAAAGTCAACTAACTGCACTTCTTTTTTTCATTTTTCTTTTCATTTTTTTTCAAGCAAAAAGAAATAATGGAAGCCATCCCCCTCCCACACTTAAAACCTACATTGTTTTCAATGTAGCAAAGACAAATAAAGTGTAAGGATAAAGGGGGAGAAACTTCCTTGACTACCAAGAGGGTGCAGCGAGACACTAAGGGGGAGGCCTTGGGAAACTAAGACTAAACAAAGGAAATTGAAAAGTAGAAGCTGAAACAATGGAAATTGACAAGACTATACAAGACAAGAAAAAAGAAAAGTAGAAAGTGGGGTTAGAAAGGGTCCTAGTCAATCTTTGACTTTCGTTGGCGCAAAGGCTGGAAGGCGTGGGCACGCCTTGGAAGTTATAGTCTTCTGCCCGTCAATTCCAAAACTTCATTGCTTAAACGTAACCACCTAACGTAGGCATGTCTAACTGCCAGTTTCTTGTCATAAAACAAAAACCCACTAAATGACATAAATACTTAACAAAAATTTCAAAAATATAAGAAAACTAAAACAAAAAAAGCCTTGAGTTGCCTCCCAAGCAGAGCCTTTCTTTAATGTCATTGGCTAGATATCGTCATGTTTATTCATGGAGGATAAAATCGTGTAGCTCATCTCAGTGCTTCATCTTCTATATATCCTTAATATTCCTCATAAATAGAGTAATTCTTGAGCATGCGAGGTATGGTCTTCCATGTACTAGTTGATGGCGCCAAACAAACAGGTAACGACCTTAGTTCTTCCCTCACTCCCCCATCACGAGCATTTACTGGTTCGAGATATTTTGCCATCACAACTCTTAATTTATTCCTGTCATGAAACTCAAAATCGTCTGGTATATTAATCAATCTCACTAACAGGAATTAAAAAATAAGAGTTAGGAAAATATTGATTAAGGAATGGAGGAGATGTCACCGCATTTGGAGATTGGTCACTGGATTCATCCACTTGAACAATTTGATATTGGGGTTCCTTTTCTTGTACTTCAATTTCCTTTTCAACTGCATCTATAGATTCTTCTTCGTGAGACTCTTGCAGTTCCATGTCATTTGTCAGGATAATTATACCCTCATCTTCATCATGATCGATAATCGTCTGTGAGAGCAATTCTTCACTTATTCGAGAAGTTAATTGCGTTATCCTAGATATCAATTGATCCATTTGATCTGCCAAATTACGCATGCTCGCTTGTGTCTCCTGATGAAATTGATATGTGTTAGTAACTAATAATTCAATCATTTTTTCAAGAGACATACCTGACACAGATAAAAGTTGTTGAAACTCTTGCTGTTGAAAATCTATTGGCCTGGTAACGTAATTCAAATTGGAATCATCCCACCATCCTCGATCATACCCATTTGAATAGGGGTCATACCATGTTTGATATTGAGGTGAAAAATCTCCAAAAGTATCGATTGGAGCACCTAGACCAACTTGAAATACGGGATATATTCAGTTGATTGACCTGAGGCAAAATAAGTTTCACAATTCGCAACAGCCCATTGATCATTAGAAAAAGCAAGAGTCTCATAACCCTTTTTAGAAATAAAATCCAATCTATCATCAAAATACGGGATGTTAGCAGCCATAAATTATATATATAAAAAAAGAGAAAAATAAAAAAATAAAAATAAAATGAACTCAAAAAGAAACAAATTAATCAGGCACCAGTCCCCGGCAACGGCGCCAAAAATTAACAGGTGTCGAACCTGTACAATAATAAATACCTACTCGAGAAAAATATAAATTTTTCATATAGCGGTGAGTAGGGTCGAATCCATAAGGATTGGGAATAATTCGTTTCTCCTAGAGTTCAGAGTGTGGGGGTTTTTGGATTAAATGCTAATTAAATGCTAACTAGATAAATTAATTGCAGAAAATTAATTAAAAGAAATAATTGGAGAAACTCTACCCAAGGGTATACTTCAGAAATGGTTTATGCACTGATCATCAATTCACAGATAATTCAACAATTTATTAATAGATTAGTTATAGTTGTCATGCACGCGATAAACAACCAACCCTTCCTTAATTTCTCGATAGTTAAGGTACGACCGTTAACTATTTCTCTAACCTGGAAACAACCCTTGGTACGACCATAGGATTTAATTTCTAGATTGCATTAATAACTAGAAAGGCGCAATCCTAACTAACAAACACGCTACGAGGGTTTGTTTAAATTAGATCGTATGTTTCCCTGACATAAATCCAATTACGCCAGTTGCTACTAGGATGGAGATAATCGAACAATTACGGATTCAACTACCCCCAATTAGCAAATAGCCTACGTGAATAATTAAATATTGCGCACCTATTCAATCATACACGATAGCTATAACAACAATTAAAAGCAGAAAACATATAAATACCAATAAATAAAGGAAATAATTAAAATAATTTAGATCTCATAGTAATTGCCGAACCAAATCTTCAGTTGTCCCTTGACTAGAATTGAAAAGCTAGTTCTCCATTAATGGAGAACCAGTCGTGCGAAAATAAAACAATCGAAGCTTTTCTAATGTTTTCTCCCTTCAAAAGTCGGCTAAGGAGGAAAAGTCAAAAGAAAAAGAAGACGTCTGACAGATGGGAAAAGGAAACTAAAGCTAGTCTCATCAATCCAAAATGAATTTGGCTTTTAGCCAATTCACTCACGTTAGCCGCCGAAAAGAAAGGAAGAAACGTCATCTTCTACTTCTACTTTGGAAAAGGGTTTTAATCCCATGCAACTCCGCGGCCCACGAGCCCTTTTTGGTTTCCTAATTTTTTTCACTTTTTCTATACCAATCCCGCGGGGTCCGTCTTTAGGTATCTTCCCACAGTTTCTGGTGTGGGCACGCCCTGAAATAAAAAGTCCTCTGAAAATTAGTCTCGGGAGATCGCCTTTTACACCAACCACCTACAATTCATACAAATATCAAATATGAACAAAATCTCAATTCTTAGCACCGTGTGTAACCAAAATTAGGACAGAATAACAGTAAAAAATGTGCCCAGTAATTGCTCTATTACAGACCATTTACCTCTTGGCTTTTGTTCCATAAGAAAGATACAAAATCCCATCTAATCTGGTGGATTCTCTTATTGCAGGAATTTGATGTTGAAATAAAGGATAAAAAGGGATCGGAGAACCTTGTGACCGATCATCTTTCAAGACTAGAATATATCCCTACAAATGACCAAATTCCAATTAAAGAGAATTTTTCAGATGAATTTTTCTTAACAATTATCAATGCGCCATGGTATGCGAATTTTGTCAATTATTTGGTAAGTGGAGTAATGTCAAAGGGTTTTAATTATCATCAAAAGAAGAAATGTTTACATGCTATTAAAAGTTACTTTTGGGAGGAACAGTTGCTTTATAAGCATTGTATCGATGGTATGATATGTAAATGTATTCCCGAAAATGAGGTACGTGATATTTTATATCATTGTTATAATTTAAAAACGGGTAGTCATTTGAGTACTTCAAAAATCGTAATTAAGGTGTGGCAATCAGGATTTTATTGGCCGACCATGTACAGAGATGCTAGAGAATATGTTAAAAACAATTATGTTTGTCAAAGAATCGAAAATATTTTTAGAAAAATAAAATGCCCTTTACTACTTTCTTAGAAATTGAGTTATTTGATATATAGGGTATGGATTTTATGGAATCATTTTCTAGTTCTTTTAATAATATGTACATCTTAGTAGGTACAGACTATGTTTCTAAATGGGTAGAGACAATTATTTCACCTACTAATGATACAAAGGTGGCACTTCGCTTTCTTAAGAAGAACATTTTTAGTAGATTCAGTAGTCCGAGAGTCATAGTAACTAATGAAAGAAAATATTTTTATAATAAACAATTTGATTTCTTACTACTTAAATATGGTTTCAAGTACAAGACATCACTCCTATACTATCTTCAAACAAATGGACAAGCAGAATTAGCAAATCAGAAATCAAACTCATCTTGGAGAAAATGATGAATAAATTAAGAAAAGATTGGGCAAGAAAACTCGATGATGCACTTTGAACTTATCGGACGACATTTAAAGCACCTTTGGGAATGTCGCCATATCGATTAGTTTATAAGTATCGCTTGTTATTGACCTGTAGAGATTGAACAAAAGACATATTAGGCTATTAAAGCAATTAATATAAATTTTAATCTTACAGGTAGAAGAAGATTACTTGAGTTGAGCGAATTAGAGAAACATTGACTACATACTTATGAGAATGTCAAAATTTATAAAAATAAGATCAAATATTGGCATGATAAGCATATTATCCCTGAATAATTTGAGGCGGGGCAAAAAGTACTTTTATACAACTCGCACCTTAGATTGCTTTCGAGAAAACTTAAATCGAGATAATCAGAATCATTTGAAGTCACTCAAGTCTTTCCTTATGGAGCAATTGAGATGGTCAATGCAAGAAATGAGTGATTCAAGGTCAATGGATAAAAATTAAAACCCTACTTGGTGGGTGAAATCATTCCCAAGGGGCTTATATGTCCTTTGGGTGATTCTTCTTCAACCTAAGGAGCCGATGTTTTTGAGTCAAACCAACGACTATAAACAAAAGCGCTAATTGGGAGACAACCCAATATTTTTGTTATATATGTTAATTTGATGCGAGTTTGTGTTTAAAATATGTATTTAAATTAGTTTGTTATTTTTGTATTGTACGTTTAGCAATTGAAAACAAAGATGACCATTTGAGACAAAAAACGCGAATTTCGATCAAGAAACTCAACCTCTCAATTTGAGTTAAAGGTGTTTTTGATTCGATAGAAAGAAGTCAAATGCATGTTTTGATCATTTTGCATATGCACATATTGATTATTTTCATAAAAGAATGATCTAGAATGCATTTTGAGTAATAAGGGTAGCATGTGTAATTTTAAAAAGTTAAAATTTTTGCAAAAAGTTGCAGAAGAAAACTCGGGTATCAGAAAAATGCAACTTCAATTCGCATATTCCATCACCTCACATATTGTCTTCTAGAACTATAAAACAGAAAACTCAGGCATAGAAAATGCAACTTCAACTCACGTTTCCTGACATCGTGTATTTCTTTATGAAATTAAAGCTAAAAACGTGGGTACAAAAAATGCGACCTGAAGTCGCGTATTGCTTCCTGGTTTTAAAATCGAAAGCACAGGCTGCATTTTTTTCTTCTTCTCTTCTTCTTCTCGCTTATTTCACACACCCACACACACACACAATTCACAAACACTCATTTTTACTCCATTGTCTTGCTAAAAATCACAAACCCAACACTTTTTAACCCTTTTAGAACCTTTCCAACACTTTTTAACCCTTTTAGAACCTTTCTAACCGATTGAAATTCACAAAAAACATCCAAAATTTTGGTTTTTAAGAGATTGAGAGATAGGGTTCTTAGTTCTTTTAATTTTATAATTGGAGGTCAATTGGGGTGTTTTTTATAGTTTTTTTGCACAATGTTCTTCTCCAAACATCGTTTTACGTGATTGAGGTAAGTTTCTTCATCAAATCTTTGCATTTTAAATGTTGGTATTTTTCAATTTCTTGAGTTTTCTGACATCTTCTAATTTAGAATTTTTTATGATGTTTGTGGCCTCCAATGTACTTATTGAGATTGTTTAAACATGTTTGAATGTTCAAATGTAGCAATTTGTTGCTCCAGTTGTTGTTTAAATTTTAAAGTTGCTATATTTGAAAAAAAATCAGAAAAATGGCTTGGAGTGTTATTTGGACCCTTTTGATTGTTGATTATGGCTATAAATAGTTGGTTGATGATGTTTTAGCATGTATATTGTATAAAGAAAGTAATTTTGATGAATTTTGTGAATTATTGGGATAATTTTTGCTTAATCATGTTTATGGTTAGATGAGGATTATTGTTGACAATTAATATTTGTTATAAATTTGATTATTGTCAATTTCACCAATTGGAACATATTTGTTGATAATTTTAATAAATTGGTGATTTTAGCAATTTTAGGCACTTTTTGGCAATTTTTTATGCCATGTCCTTAATGTCATAATTTTGGATATTTTTGGACCATTTAGTTAATTTCTTGTGACGTTAGAATATATGTACCTGTGGTTATTTGAAACAATGTTAGCCCTTATAGATGAATGATAACTCTATAACATGTTTAACATTACTATAAAAGGAAACTCTTGGTTTAGGTGTGTTATATGAGTTATTTCTTGTCAAAATGAGTGCAATGTGCTATTTTATCCCTGTATAAGAGGATTATTGAACTTCCTTTCTTAGGTACTATGGCAAGAGGAAAACAAACAATCATATCCTCCTCTTCGAATAGTGAAGAAAGTGAAGAGATGGAGGTGAGTGAAGAATTTGAAGAAAGTGAAGAAGAGAAATCTCCTTCTCCCCAACCTGTGAGGAGGCGACAACGGGGGAGTACTTCTCGTAGCACCGAGGTTACAATTTTTTATAGTGCCAGATTTACAAGTCTAAAAAATCAAGAGTGGTACAAAACACATGCTAACTTGGAGTTTATCTTTGAGAAACATGTTAGTTTGGAAATTGAGGCAATTTATTAGATCTCTAAGGCGTTTAACCAACTTGGTTGGGCGCCGATTCTTATGTTGCCGACTCATTACTATCCAGATTTGGTACACAAGTTCTATGCCAATATTATCAACAAGGCAAGCCATAGTGGACAGTTGGTGGACTTATGGGTGTGCGGTAGTCAGATTTACTTGACTCGTGCTCTCCTCGCAAGCATTTTGGGATGCAACAACTCGGGCCCAGTTGTTGATTTGAAAAAGGGGTATGTTGCTCCTAATAAGAAGTGGGACCCATCAAATGCCATGTCTCGATTTGATTTTGAGTACCAACCATTCTGGTCTTCAAGAAAAGAGGCGATGGTTGCTAGCATTTTCCATATTCGACATCACCTCATTATCTATATGATGGCACACAATGTGATAAAAAAAAAACTAGCCATATGGAGGTCCGAAAGAGCGACATTTATTTCTTGGATAATATGTTTCACAATCAAAAATCCTCCTTCACTCTATCCTGTTACCAAATATCATCATCAGTTACATAAGGTTGACGGCGAGTTGGCAAATTACTTTTTTCAAGATTGCATTTCCCCGTCCTCTGTCTTTAATGTTCGAGCGGGCGGAAGTTAATTTACATGGAGTAACTCGGATATTTGTTAACCCCAAAACTGATTTACCAATTTCTTTATTTCGTGCCATGGGCATTTCTACTGAGCACATTCCTCAGCCTACTCGAGAACGGCGACAAAAAGCCTATCATGGCCAAGACGAAACTGGACCCTCCACTGCTGCTCCACCTCCTCCACAGTATCAATCTAACTAACAGAGGCTCTTTAGTCACTTGAATGACCTTGACTATCAGTTGGGAAGAATGGATACTAGATTGGAGCGGATTGAATATCAATTGGGCATACCTCCGCCTCACACTGATGATGACGATGAAGATAATTGAAGTCAAGCCATATTCCTCATGCTCTTTGTTTTTGTTTCCATTTTGCTTATTTTTAGTAGTTTTCTTTGTAGAATATTAACTTGCACTTATCATTTTGCACTTTGGGGACTTATGGCAACTTTAGTAGATACTTGGTTTTTGATTGTAGATGGCTTGTGACTCATGGTTGATCTGGATTTCAGCCATTTAAATTGGTGACTAACTTGTTCTTATTTTCTTTACTTTCTTTCCCTACACATTGAGAATAATGTGTATGTCAAGTATGGGGGCAGAATTGTCTTTAGATGTTACTTTTGTGTTTAAATGATTGGACATGTTATTGAAAAATTGTCTTGTGATTAAAATGTTGCTTCTTGGGTATTGTTGGCAGGGAATTTCAACCAGTTTTAAGGGAAAACTCTGTCAAAATTTTTCTAAACTTTTGTCCAAATTTCAACTTTTAGCTCCAAATTTTTGCAATCTACTTCAATTAAGTTCACCAATGCATGACAATTAAGTCCACCAATGCATGACAATTAAGTCCCTTTTTATTTAATTTCCTCCTATTTAAGTGAGATGATTTAAATAACCTAACAATTCAATGCTTCTTCGACTTGAAAGTTATTGTTATGTGATCACTTTTATTACATGTGAGAAAGTATATCTTGTAAAATAGGAAAAATTATGCCAATAATTTTACATGATAAATGAAATATCTCATCCTATCTGGTTTTACATGTAATTGATTTATATAGTTACTAAGATGTTTTCTTCCTTGTATCTATATTCTTAAGGGGATTGTTCATCAAAAAACAAGAAGAAAGAAAAAAGAGAGCTCCTATAACATTCTAGTACTGAGTAATCAAGAGTCTTCACCTAAAAATATCGACTTCCACATAAAAAGGCATTTGAATTAAGGAGAAATAAGTGAAGTGTCGAGTAACCGGGGATCTTCATCTAAAACTATTGATTTTTGCATCAAAAAACACTTTCACCCTATTAAGAATGAATAAAAGAAAAATAAAGTGAATAGTTTCCTCTTAAATCCCGTTAGTTACATGTCATTTTCAAAGGAAGAAACTCTAAGGTGACTATATAGGTTAGTTATTTGTGAGAGTAGATTAGAGAGAGAGAGAGAGAGAGAGAGATTGACTTTGTTAGGTTAAATTTTGGACATAATTATCTCTCTTTTGCATGATATGATGAGCATTGAGGGTAATATGAATGGTTGCATAATGGAAACTTGCCAAGTTAAGAGAAGGATCTTTTAAATCTTTGTCGGGTTATTTTTCTTTTAAATCTTTGCTGAAGAACAAGCAATGATTTAAGTGTGGGGAAATTTGATAAGTGTTTATTATTTGTATTATTAAGTAGTATTTTGTGCTTATTTTTTATACAAATTAGAATAATTTATGATGTAACTTGCTTCCTAAGTTTCTAAATTTTGTGAATTTCATTTGAGTAACTTATGTGCAAATGTTGGTTATCTTTGCAGGAATTGAGAAAAGTATCAAATGATGGATCAAGTAGGACACACTTCAAATCCATTAGAGCTCGATTCAACGATAACTTGGAAAGGAAGTTGGTTATTCAAGACAATCATTCTTGAAGCAATACATGAACTCAACTGAAGACATCTTGTTTTGAGGCTTAGAATTGAATTGGAGCAGAAAAGAAGTAAGAAAACGTACCTGAAGACAATACGCGACCTCGAAGACGTGGGTTAAGGTTGTATATTGCAGGTCGCATATTGTGCACAAATTTTTTGCAACTTGTTCTGCAACTTGCTCTGGTTTCACATTACTTTCAACTCAATTCCAGCACCGAATTTTTGCTGCACATGCTCAAGAAATCCTAAGAAAATAGAATGGAAGTTTTATGTCTTGTCATTGGATACTTTTTGACTCTCTTAACATTATATATATAAGAATCATAAGACAAGAGAGGAGTTAGTCATTAGAAAGAGATTTTATCAGATTTTAGCTCTAGAGTTTAGTGTCAGTCTTTTCTTGTTCTTTCTAACAAGAAAATTGTGAGAACAATTGGAGACTTCATTGTACAACTCATTTTTACTGAAGAAATAGAAGATCATTGGGAGTTTGTTCATCATCTTGGCTAAACTTTCTTTTTCTATCTTTTTACTTGTGATTCAATATGTGTTTATGCAATGAAACTATGTTTTTTCTTGCTATATATCATATGAGTAGTTAAATTTCTAGATTTAGGGAGTAGAAGAAACTTATGGCTACTTGATATGAGTTGAATATGATTTACACTTGTTACCTCTTGTATTAACTTGTTCATTTATACATGCTTATCACTTGTTATTGCTTGATCACCAATAGCAATTCTTCAATTGTTATTATTCAATGAAAATTGGTAATAATGACGGAATAAAATAAATGGAGCTTAAATAATAGATTCACGAGAATAGAGGTACACTTAAGTGGATTAACTTTGCATTTCATGAAGAACACAAGAGTAGATCTAGTTATTCACTATGAGAATAGGGCAAAACAGTCTAATCTAGAATATTTCATCAGGAGAGTGAGTTTTAGTAACATTGGAAATGAATCTCCAGTTGAACAAGACTAGTAACAAGAGGTAAATCTATTCACTTGTATCTTTTATTCCATAAGTGGACTTTATATCCCTGGAGTCAAGTATTTGGTGAAAATTTTCCATTATTATCTTGCAAGATAATTAGTTAGGTAACTTAAGTTGTAAGTAATTGCAATTTCTCTTGCTTTTATTGATAGTTGGTCTAAATAATAAAGTAAGGTCTTAGTACTTGTAAAAGTTGCTCTTCATGGGATCGACCCAACATATGCCCTAAACTACTATTTGACCTGTTTACTTGCAGTCAAACGGGTATATTTTAGAACTAAACTTATATTCATATCTAGAACCCGTCAATAATGTAGCTTATACGTTTGACTTAGTTTCCCTAATCTTTTTTCTCATTTAGGTTTTCTAGATTTCCTTCACAATTCTTCGAATTACTTTTTCCGTGTTCAATTTTACACTTAATTATCACAACACCCCTTTGATAATCCAAATATATCTAATGCTCTTACAATTAATTATCACATAGGTCCTACCTATCATTTAAAACAATAATAAGCATGTGTCTACAACACACCAAGTCCTAAATTAGCTCTACAATTTTCGAGCATTAATCAAGAATTTAAAATATTCAAATCAAGTTATAAGTAACCTATTACCCTAGATATTATCTATCAATCAATATACTTTCAGACCTTTTTCGAGGTGTGAAATAAGCGTGATGACATTAATGTTTACTAAATTACTATATGCGTGTATAGCGCTTCAAATATCCAAATGCTGTTGGAGCAAGAAACCAACATTGGTAACCAAATTAATCAATTTTGAAGTTTGTAAGGTAAAAGATAAAGTATTGATTGGTCTAACAATGACGCTTTTAGGTATAGAATGTGCATAAAATTTTGACATAAACAAGAATATATATATATATATATATATATATATATATATATATATATATATATATATATGTATGTATGTATGTATGTATATATATGTATGCATATGTATGTATGTATGTAGGGGAATTTGGCCCTTCTGGGATTTAGGCCTCCGTACCTTCCTCAACTTGCTGTCAGTATATATACACATAAAAACATTCTTTACATAAGTGAATTTTGATGTTTGAAATAAACACCAATAGCTACAAACAAACAGCACATAAATAAAAGTTCTTAGTACATGTATTTTTAGTTATTCTATTGATCTATTTTGATTAAGATAACACAGTCACCATCAATAGTGGGTATTTCTACCATTTCTCAAAAAATTTCCTTGAGGCACATTTAACAAACTAACAAATGAAACATCAAAACTGTTCTATGTGAAAATTAATATTGTGAAATATCAGTTTGATAACTAGATGTTTTGAAATTTAGACAATTGTCACAAAGATTGTCATCAGAAAAAGGAAATGTTTTGAAAATAGGAAAAAAAAAAGGAACAAAGAAAATAGAGTTGCTCCTTCCAATCACCAAGTGGACAGGCTAGATTCTTCTGTGAATTTGGTGTACTTGGAGCTGGATTGTATAGCACTGGCACCAAGTGGATAGGCTAGATTATTTTGTGAATTTGGTGTACTTGGAGTTGGATTGTATCTCACTTGGTGTCAGTGCTATCTATTACACCTATAAATTGATGAAACTACACCAAAACATATCGAGAACATAAAAATAAGAACATTTATGAAATTAATTTAGCTATTCTCCGTGATGAAGTTTTATCATGCATCAAATTTTAAAAAAAAAAAACCTTAAATACCTCATTTTTTTCAAGTATACAGATTGTTTATCGAGAATAAGGAATATTACTGGATGCATTACCGGAAATATTACAAGATGTAAACTACAAATTGAAAAAGGGTGGGTGAATATAAATACTGAAACTCAAGGATAAGACTATGATTATGCGAAACTAACTCACTTTGCCTAGTTGTCTAGAGGAGATGAACTTCCCAGTATCACGCAAAATTGCAATATTAAGGCCTTGTTCGGATTGTCATTTTTTAGAAAAAATTATTACATTTTTCGTGAATATTCCTTCTATACTACTTTTTTCAATCATTTTTTTATTTCACATATATTATGTCCTAAAAAAATAATACAGTGATTTTCCTTAAAAACTTTCCAACAAATCAATCCAAATAGCCTTAGGTTGGAAGTAGGTTGGAAGTGGCCAGTTCACACTATCATTCAACTTTTCGTCAAATTTAAACGGATTTTCCTGAATAGACAAAGTGATCAACGTCATCCCCCCCTCAATCCAAGACCCAAAAAACATTAGTCTTTTTCCATTTCTACTTTCTCAAAAAGGCCTTTGGAACTTAAAGATTGCCCTCACAAAAATTTGTATAATCTTCGACATTCACATATACTCTACTAGTAGATGAGTACTTTTATCAGTCATGTATGCAATTATTGTAGTTTAACTAATGAAGCTTTGAAAACTGCGAATACTAAATGCTTCTTGATATGTATTAACCCTACTTTGTTTTTCATACAATGAGAAATTAATGCTTTTCCAAGGATACTAAAAGTTATTGCTAATTGAAGATCGGTACAATCTTTGGTGAAAATACAACACAATCAGTACACATATGAATGGATACGCATAAATAAAACTTCCCTAGCTAAAGGACCCTCAAGCCAACTATTTTCCTTATTGCTAAGCAATGTTTTAAAACTCGGACAGTTAATTGAATAGGTGAAATGTTCGGATCAAGGTTCAGCCGGTCGGACCGGTTCAACCCTGGTTCAATGAATTTTTAAACAAATAATTTATATAAATATATATATGCACAAAATAAAACATGCAATGAACTAATTTAAAACTTTATATGATGAAAAGTTTACTATTTTTGAATAACTTGGATTTTCAAAAATATATTTTTTAAATTATAAGTTGAAACAAATAAATTTCATCTCAATTTCAATTATATCTACCAAAAAATAATCTTAAATCCAACTCAAAAATACCACAATATTTTGAAATTATACAAAATTCACGTCTATGAGAATTTAGACATTGTGAACATAAATTTTATTTTATGTTTTTGGGATTTAGAGATTGCAATTTAAAAAAGAAAGTTTGGAGGTTGAAGGAAGTCAAGAGAATCCAAAATAGAAGTGGTTGTGGTTGTGGCAAACTTGATAAGAAACAAAAAATGAAATAAAAGTGAGTGGTTGTGGCATTAAATAATTAGTCTTTAGGATTAAAGAAAAATAATTCTTTTTGAACTTTTTCAATTTAATGGACAAAAACAAAATTAAAAGATGGAAAAAAACATCAATAAATTAAAACTAAAGAGGTTTGATTAAAAAGGGAGTGACAAAAGAAAAGGGGAGAGAGAGAGAGAGTTGAAAATTAAAAAGAATGAGACATGAGAGAATGAGATTTTGTAAGAAAAATGGAGAAAAGAAAGATGGACGTTTCTTTTATATAAATAAGTTATCAAAAAAGACTAATAAAATGTGATGGTATAATGGTTACTACATTGGTTTTTTATCACAAAGGTCTTGAGTTCGAATCTTGGTAGCTACATTTTGCAAAACTTTAAAAAAAAAAAAAAAAAAGGGGGAAAAAGTCAACTCTAACATAGAACCGGACCAATTTTCTGATAAAGTCAACTCTAACATAGAACTGGACTAGTGCCATGGCCGGTTCAACCGGTCGAACCGGCCGGTCCGGTTCAATTTTCGAAACACTGTTGCAACCAAGGCTTGTGACTTCTTTAATCTTTAGGAATTTTCAAGCAATTCAAATTTCATGTTCTTTTACATTTGGAGTTACAAAAGGAGTATAGCCACCAATCCAGTGATTAATTAAGCAATGTTGTACCAAATAATGAAAAATTAGCAATAACAAAGTCTATTAACCGGGTTTTAGTGCATTTTGGTTAACATAAATCTACGCTTGATACCAAGTTATGTGCTAAAAATAGAGAGTCATGAATTCCTTAGGTTTGGATTGATTAATTACTGTTAAGGCAAGAAAAAAAAAATTTTTGTTCAAACTGACTATCCAAAAATGTAAAGAAAATTAAAAAATGGTTTGAAGTAATTTCTCATATCTAGGTTATTGACTTACCATACATTCATTAGTGTTAAAAAAATCTATTTTAATCAATTTTCATATGATCCTAGATTTTGTCTTTAAATTTTTGAATAGAAACATACAGATAAGCTTTGACACAAATTCAAAATTTCGTACATGTGTAGATTTGGACGTATATGACATCCTAAAGATAAAGTAACCATGGTGAATCATCTTAATTAGGCTTATCAATTATTCTCCATTTTCCCAAAATTGTACACCAGTCCAAGGACTCCTCGACAAATACACGACGTCCTAAATAGTAATTTCATCTCCTCAACCTCGGACCCATATGTACTACATCACCCATTTCTTGTCCTTCTGAACTCCAATTCCCCAATTCCCAACAACCCTTTATTTTCAACCTTCTAAAAAGTAAAACCGTTTTGATGTTTTAATTTTTTTTCTCTGAATTTTCTAAACGCAGTTGGTCATCGAAGGATTGACTTTTTTAGGAGAAGGCCTTGATTCAGTGATTAATTAAGTAATACCTTACTAAATAATAAAAAATTGGCAATAACAAAGTCTATTAATAGGCTTTTAGTTTTAGTTAACATAAATCCACGCTTGATACCAATTTATGTGCTAATAACAGAGAGTCATTTGGACTGATTAATTATTGTTCAGGCCAAAAAAAAATTTTGTTCAAATTGACTATCCAAAAATGGAAAGAAAATTTAAAAAATGGTTTGAAGTAATTTCTCATATCTAGGTTATTGACTTACCATACATTCATTAGTGTTAAAAAAATCTATTTTAATCAATTTCCATATGATCCTAGATTTTGTCTTTAAATTTTTGAATAGAAACATACAGATAAGCTTTGACACAAATTCAAAATTTTATACATGCGTAAATTTGGACGTATACGTCGTCCTAAAGATAAAGTAACCCTGGTGAATCATCTTAATTAGCCTTATCTATTATTCTCCATCTTTCCTAAATTGTACACCAATCTAAGGACTGCTCGAGAAATACCCGACGTCCTGAATAGTAATTTCATCTTCTCAACCTCGGACCCATACGTACTACAACACCCATTTTTGTCCTTCTGAACTCCAATTCCCCAGTTCCCAACAACCCTTTATTTTCAACCTTCCAAAACTAAAATCCTTTTTTGATGTTTTAATTTTTTTTCTCTTAAACTTCTAAACGCAGTTGGTCATCGAAAGGTTGACCTTTTTAGGAGAAGGCCTTCAGTCTTGATTGACTTTTATGGGGAACTTTGCTTCATTGGTAAGTTTTTGGGTATAAGTTTGATTCTTTTTTGCGTAAATTTTAATTGATTCCCCAGTACATTTATGATTTATGTCTCTTTTTAGGTTGGAAATTTAGTGTAATCCATAATTTTTTGTTAGGAGTTAGAAAATCTTGAAGTTTTTAATTGGAATTGCTAGAAAATGTTAGTATAGTGTTTTCAATTTCCATCTTTCTATCTTGTTTTTATTTTTGTTTTTTGGTTTTAATTTTTTTGAAAACCCTTTTGGATTTTATGTGCGATTTTGCTTTTGTAGGGTTTCGTGAAGGAGATGTGGGAGGGTTTGAGATCAAATGTTTGGCAGAAAGGGGAAAGGGAAATGCTTGATTCAAACAAACAACCTGGTGATGCAAACAATGCTGTTGCTGATGACGTTGGACAAGGAGAGGGGGTCGAAGGGAAGGAAGAAAACACTTCAAAAAGCAATAGTGGTGAATATTCTGAGGATTCTGTGAGGAAGGCTGAGGCTCATTTTCCTTCAACGCGTGGGGGTTTAATCACTGAGCAAGTGAGTGAGTCTAAACCTTTGCCATGTGGTACCAATGCTGCCCATGTTGGAGTTGTAAGTGTTGGTGTGAGTGGGGGTCCTGTTGATGAGGGTGCGGAACTGGAGTTCCTTACGGCAGGGAGTTTAAAAGTTGCAAAACATGGGGAGGATAGGAGTACGCATGAAGCTTTGGAAGATAGTAGAGATGCTGATATAGGTGGAGATGTGGCTGTTGATCTTGGCTTCATTACCGGTGAAAGCAAGCAGGAAACCAGCAAGGGCCGCAGAGGAAGGAAAAGGATGACATTGGAGAATCCTAGTGGCAATGAGGTTAGCGAAGATGGTGGAAACAGGGCTGAAAAGCTGGCTGTGGAAGCTAGGCCGTCGAAGATTTTGAGGTCCAGGACAATAGGCTCAACTGGTAGTGTGAAGCAGACTCGCGGAGAAGGAAATACAAGAGATCACGAATACGAGTTAACTGTGGAACCTAGCATGCTCGAACTCCAGGTGGAGAAAAGCAATCACGAGAATGAAGGCGTAGTGGGACGCAACACAGAAAAAAAGTTGCTAAGAAATCGAATCATCCGCATTCTCAAGGAGGCAGGTTGGACCATTCAGTATCGACCAAGAAGGAGCAAAGGGTACCTTGATGCAGTTTATGTTGATCATCAAGGAAGAACTTACTGGTCAGTCACCTTGGCTTACAAAAGGCTTAAAGAAATGGTTGAAGATGGGACTGCAGATGCTAAGGCCATATCCGCTTTTACTCTAATTCCAGAGGAAGAACTTAGCAAGCTGTATAGAATTACATAAGAGAAAGGGAACAAATGCAAAAAGCTAGCAAAAGTGGGTGGGAAGTTTTAGACCATAACACTTAAAGTGTTGCAAAAATTAGTTTATAAAAGACTTGTATTAAGAGTTGAAAAAATGAAATTATATTTTTCATTCATCAACTTACAATTTATAGTGTTTACTTAAAATAAACTGACATAATTTTTAACTAGCAAATCTCCATAAAAACCTCAACAAAAATACTTGCTAACAAATTAACATAATGTTCCACTTATAAAATCTTAGCAAAAATATTTGTTAACAATTTAATATGATCTTTTATTAACAAATATCCTAACTATATTTATTCACTAATTAGCTAAATTATTTTCGTACCAAAAGAAATCTAGAAAAGAACTACAAAAAAGTTGCATAATCCAGCACTCCTCCTTGCTACTTTTGGTGCAAATTTTGAATTATCTTCTCAAATCTTTAGACCATGTTTTGGACGAGCTTTTGTAAGAAGCTCTACAACTGAAGATTGGCCTTAAGATGAACTTCTTCTTTTGGTTTTTGAGTTGAAGATCAGCCTTGCAACATACCGCTTCTTTTGGTTTCTTGCGCCAAACTCCATTTCTTTGGGTTTCTTGCACCAAAACTTCAACTAAAAGATGGTTTCTTTGATGTATTCAATAATCTTCTTGTAAGTTCAAAGTGAAACACCCTTCTACGATATTTGATCCTATACAAAAAAATATATATGTAACACATAACATGCTTGTTATGAGATATATATAACAAGCTCTAAAACATTTGTATAGTTCTTCACAAATTTTGTCATCACCACCATCCTTGGATTTTTCATGAATCATCATAGTACAGGTACTTTCAATCAGCTTATCAATGATTTCTTCTTGAATTTTATCAGTTCCTAGTAGCATAGAGAGTAAGACAAATCTGCAAAAAAGCTGCATATTCCAATAGAGAGTAAGACTGAAAAAGGGCATGATAAGAAATCTGTTGCCAGTAGCACAACTCTTTCCAACTGTAAAGCAAACTCCAGTGCTAAGCCACATCTTAGAGAGAAACCATCTAGGAAGAAGAAAGTGGATATTTCTGAACAAGGTAATCAAGTGTATTCTCACGCAGGAGAAAGTCAAAATCAAGAAAGGAAGGAGAAAGAAAGTCTTGTGCTCTTCTGACTCGTTGTCCTAAAAAAGGTCATGATACCCTCGGTTTTGTGATGGCAATGGAAAGGATGATAGGAAATGGAAGAGTTATGGAAAAGGCAAATTTTTAATATAGTTTCGCATACTACAGCAAACCATGATAATTTCATAGTTTTTTGTGTGATGATCTTTGATAACTGAGGTCCATCTCAGAAGTATCAACTGAAAAGAAAAAGGGAATCATGATAATTAATGGAAAAATGGTGTTCATTGTTTTAGGGTGTTTTTGGAATTTCAAGAAAAATTATTCTCATAGAAAAATAATTGCAAGAAAATAACCCCACCTCGTGCATCTATGAGATTGTAAAATACCAAGGGCTTTGGAGATTAATCATTTTGATTTTCATAGACAAAAGTGCTTGCTATACTTTCCCAAGATGAATAATCTAGCTTATACATTTGATTTAGTTTCTCTAATCTTTTTTTCTCATTCAGGTTTTCTAGATTTCCTTCACAATTCTTAGAATTACTTTTTCCATGTTCAACTTTACACTTAATTATCACAACACCCCTTTGATAATCCAAATGTATCTAATGCTCTTACACTTAATTATCACATAGGTTTTTGTTATATGCCTATCCATCATTTGAAACAATAATAAGCATGTGTCTACAACACCACCAAGTCCTAAATCAGTTCAACAACTTTTGAGCATTACTTATGAATTTAAAATATTCAAAACAAGTTATAAGTTATCTATTACCCTAGATATTATCTATCAATCAATACTTTCAGACTTTTTTTGATGTGAGAAATGAGCGTGACAACGTTACTGTTTATTAAATTAAGATTTAACTATTTTTTAGAGGTAATTAAGACAAACTACCTACATTTAATACCTTACTGTATATGTGTATGGCGCATCAAATATACAAATGCTATTGGAGCAAGAAACCAAAATTGGTAGAGAAATTAATCGATTTTGAAGTTCGTAAGGTAAAAGATAAAGTATTGTTTGATCTAACAATGATGCTTTTTAGGTATAGAATGTGCATAAAATTTTGACATAAACTAGAAAATACATCTATATAGGGGAATTTGGCCCTTCAGGGATTTAGGCCTCCATACCTTCCTCAACTTGCTGCCAATATATATATACACATAAAAACATTCTTTACATAAGCGAATTTTGATGTTCGACATAAACACCAATAGTAACTAACAAATAGCACATTTAAAATAAGTTTTTAGTACATATTTTTTTAGTCATTCTATTGATCTATTTTGATTAAGATGACACAGTCACCATCAGTAGTGGGCATTTCTACCATTTCTCAAAAAATTTCCTCCAGGCACATTTAGCAGACTAACAAATGAAACATCAAAAATGTTCTATGTGAAATATCAGTTCAATGACCAGATGTTTTGAAATTTAGACAATTGTCACAAAGATCGTAATCAGAAAAAGGATATGTTTTGAAAATAGGAAAAATGGAACAAAGAAAATAGAGTTGCTCCTTCCAATCACCAAGTGGATAGGCTAGATTCTTCTGTGAATTTTGTGTACTTGGAGCTGGATTATATCTCAATTGGTCTCAGTGCTATCTATTACTCCTATAAATTGACGAAACTACACCAAAACATATCAAGAACATAGAAATAAGCAGCATTTATGAAATTCATTTATTTATTCTTCACATAACAAAGAATGGAGCAGGAAAATGTGTATCGCTCAAATACAAGCAAGCAATATTACGAAGTTGGAAGAATTTTCTATGACTGCAAAGAATCCAAAGAATCAATACAATAAAGAACAAGATGAAGTGTACAAATTGTTACGACAACTAAGGAAGGAATTATTTTATTGGTAAATGGTGGGGAAAGGACATCTAGAATCGGGACTGTATCTGATCAATTATATTCCCATCAACTTGGACGACCTTTGCAAGAGGATCGGTTGGGATCGCTGGTTTAGAATCAAAAACAGCATTTGCAATTGTGATAACACCTGGATTTTGGCTGCCCAGACCTGCTATGGCGACAGCATTACTATTAGCATATTAAATCAAGACTCAAAAATAGAAATTTTTCATATTATTATTTAGCTGCATTTTTGTAAGTTAAAATTTTACTAATACTATTGAAGTTAAGTTATGGTATTTTTATTATTTAGGAATTAGTATTTTATTAGAAATTTTCTTATGGTTGTAAGTTTTATTTACCAAGTGATCTAGTTTATAAATAGAGAGTCTTATTGTTATTGTCAGTCGAGAAGAGTGAAATTTGATAGCCTATTTGATAGCTTGTTATTGTACTGTGTGATTAATTTATGGTTTTATGAAATTTATCTCTTATAGTTTTTTGTTAGAAGTTTTTGGATTCTACATATGATATTAGAGCCCTAGGTTCAATAAATTGATCCTAGGGTGCCTATGAATATTGAAGAATTCTCCCGATTACAAAATTAGTCATGGACGTTGCAGTTGTCAGCGAGTTGGAGCACAAGGTTTGCCCGAAAGAAATGAGTTGATTCAATAATTAGACCACAAGGTTGATCATGTATTATTCAATTGATGAAGATTGGACCATAAATTTAGTTTAGAGATTGTAAGATTGATTGCGGGGTTGAGACAGAGATTAAAGAAAAATCTTGTTAGTTGAATTATGATTATAAAAATCACAAAGTGAATTATTAATAAATTGATATCGAATTGTGCGACAATAACATTCTATCTAGGTGCGTGGATTATTGCAACGAGAAAAGTGTTTGAAGATGAAGAACTAGTACAAGGTGATGTTGATATAATTTGCAAGGAAGATTATTGATCATGATGGTGATGAACCTGATCCAAGATAAAGCTTCATTTAAGGGAGGCAATATTTGCATATTAAATCAAGGCTCAAAAATAGAAACTTTTCATATTATTATCTAGATGTGTTTTAGTCAATTTAAGATTTTCATATTTCTATTGTAGTCAAGTTATGATATTTATATTATTTAGAAATTAATATTTTATTAGAAAATTTCTTGTGATTGTAAAACTTATTTATAAGTCATATAATCTATAAATAGAGAGTCTTATATTATTATTCTTAGGCCGAGAAAAGTGAAATTTGATAGCCTTGTTATTGTAATATATTATCGTTGATAGTATTCCTCTTGTGCCACACATATAAATTGCCTCCCCATCATATTGGTTTTATGAAATTTATCTCATATACTTTTTTATTAGAATTTTTTTGGATTCGCTAAAGATGGGTGAGACCTTTTGGAAATACAAACACATCACCCTTCTGCAACACTTTCGTGAACAA
The DNA here is from genome assembly GCF_036785885.1 of Coffea arabica. NCBI lineage: Eukaryota > Viridiplantae > Streptophyta > Magnoliopsida > Gentianales > Rubiaceae > Coffea > Coffea arabica. The sequence goes on from NC_092327.1 coordinate 31,473,182, forward strand.
TTGATTTCCAGGATTGGATGCGACAAAACCAACCTGGAGAATACCTTCAATCACTGTCAAAATTTCTGTACCTCGTGGATGATATGGGGAGGATTAATGCCCCAAGGTGCATAGTCCAAACGAGCCAAAGATATTCCAAGAGTGTTAAGCCCCGGTATTTGACCAACGGTCACGGGATTCACTTTTGATCCAACTTGGACTTTTTGTATCTGCAACACAAAAGTCTTGAAGAGTGCTTGGGTCCGATCCTAAAGCGATAGAACAACAGAGGAAGAAGATGCAAAGCAGATGAATATATGATGATGCCATAATATCTGATGATTGCTCGTTTATCAAGTGAATGATGAATTCGGAAAGCAGATTTTTGAGTTGCAAACTGGCTGCTTGCAGAGCTGGTTTTATAGATTGAAGGGGTTGATAAAGTCATTCCTATGCTGTCCCAGCACTTAGACTGTCTCAGTCTAGTCTTCATATTTTGAAGATAAACGTGTGGATTTCGAGAAGGGCCTGCGTTCCCCATATGTTAATTCCTGACCCATGAGCCGTCATTTTGAGGTGTTCAAGCAAATTATCCACTTTACGAAGCTTTGGTGCCTTGTAAGATTTCCAAGACACCACCAACGAATAGCATGTTCTATTCGTTGGATTATATGATCAGGAAGTTTTGTCAAGCTAACGATACAATGAACATAACAATCGCCAGAAAGATGAAAAAATAAAATAAAAAATAAAAAGCAAACTTAATCATGGTTTCAAAAAACTTGCTTAACAAAAAATGTTGTCTGAGCTGCTCAACAGAACTATTTGTATGTGTTGATTACAGATTCCTCCTTTCGTGGCTGCAGCAAGTTAAGATTTCTTATGCGTTCTGAGTAGAGGTGGCAAAATGGGCGGGATGGGCGGGATTTGCTTGGGTTTGAGATGGAACCGAGTCATATGGGTTTGGGCCCAACCTTACCCATATGTGTTTTGGGACTAACTTGGGCGGGATCATTTTGGGATGGGTTTAGATTGATCCCGCCCAATACCCAAATCCATTTTCTACATATTTTTTTTCCTTTAATTCATTTTTTATTTTTATATAATTTTAATATTTTTGATTTATTAAATTTCTTTTAGTTTTATTAAATAAACATGCAAGTGCTTTATACTCAAGATTCCCACCAAAAATTGGATTAACAAATAAAGGAAAAGATAGATATACAGCCATATTCCAACATATATCAAGATGGCCAAGGTCCTTAGGATGTTGAATATTTATCCTTATCATTGTCCAAGGATGACAGGTCTAAACTAACTGAAATGCTGGAAATTCTTGTGGATAATGACTAGGAAGACTACTAGATTATATTCGCTGGTATGACTATAAAAATTATTAAAGATAATTTTTGAATCTAAGATTCCGTTTGGATTGACTTTTTTTTTCAAAAAATAAGTTTTTCAAATACAATGTTACAGTAATATACAATAACTCAAGAAACATCCCATCCATATTAATATATCAAATATTTCAAAAAAAATTTATAGTAAAAATTTTTCATATACATTGCTACAATAAAATATTTCAAAAACACCTACCAAAAACAGCTAATCCAAACGGAGCCCTTGCCATTTGAGCCTAATGGGTACCCAAGTATTTCCCATCCTTTCCCATTCATTAATGGGTATAGTTGGGATGTGTCCCAACTTAAACCCAATACCAAATTATAATACCCATCCCGCCCAAAGTTCCTTTGGGCATGGGTAGCCCATTGGGACTTGGGACAAATTGCCAGCTCTAGTTCTGAGAAGCAAATAAATATGCAGATGGTTTAGCAAAGTTTGGAGGCAAGATAGAATCACCTTTCGTATTTTTCGATTCCTGTCCTCATGAAGTATCTTTAGCTCTAGAGAAGGATATGAGGGGAACCTGTTTCTCCCATACTTAATTCGGCATGTACTTAACTTAAGTTGTTGCTTTTTATTTAATATATTTCATCAAAAAAATAAACTATTTACATATCCAAAAAAAACTGTTCATGTGGACATGAGCTAAAACATATGACGAAAAAAATCCTCAAGGTAATTTAGTTCAAAATTACTAAAGTGAGCTACTTTACATCAAACAAGGATAGTTCCAAAGTCCTGTACGCCTAACTGTCTTGTCCAGCTTTGTCTTTAATTTGCTTTTGAAATTTTATTAGAGTAAATCTTATATACACTGACAGTGTACACATTATTACGGTTGGATATACGATATATATGCAAAATTTAGGTTTTAAATTCAAATTTAGATTATGTGTCATGCATCTAATAGTAAAAGTATATATATTGTCAGTATATAAAATATTAATCCATTTTATTAACTCATTTTTATTCGGCAATGACAAATGTAAGCTCTTGACGAAGTCCATGGTCCATATTCATGAGGTTTGTTGGTCTTTGTGCAGCACAATTTGTCTATAATTGTAACGTGGGGCTGCATTAAAACATTGGTCTATTTGACTGTTTACTAGGTCAAACTGGATATGGCTTATCCATCTGGAGCTTGTTTCTATAATACCTTTCTTCCTTTTAGGGACAGATAATATTGTCACTATCAAAGGTTCCATAATATCCATACATAATACCACTTCCCTACATAGGTTGCAAGTCAAAACAGCTCTGGAGCTTGTTTTGCACTAGCCACATGCATCCAAGTCTGACTTCTCCACAAAGCTCCACTTTCTAATGTTACCTAAACTAATTTTCATCTTCATCTTCTTCCCTTTTCTTTTTGTTACCTAATTAAATTAGTTTCATCTTCATCTTCTTTCCTTTTCTTTTTGTTACATAAGTTAGTTTTCGTTCTTTGTTTCTAATTTTTTTGTTGAGCAGACAATGTCTTTTATTAATATAGAAAGTATAAGGTTTACAAAGAATGTAACCTGCGAAATACATTAAAAGACCAACAGTGTGCAATCCACACTATACATCAGTACCACTCAAAACACAATGATCTAAAGTTGTAGACAGTTTCGATCAATCCCCATCCCAAGCACCAGCTCCCAGTTTTCCTTAGTCCGGGGAGCTTTGGGCCAAGAACAGCAAATCATTCGAATTCTTTGTTCCTAATGTTATTTGAAGTAAGGAACTTTTACTTTCTTGATCTCTTGAAATTACAATTACTTTTTCTTTTCTTTTCTCTTGTTTGTAGATCTTATCCTTTTCTTATGACGGGGTTCAAATATGCAGTCAAATTTAATTTTAAATACACTGATTTTCTATAAATATACAGGTCATGATTATAGTTTAGGGTGTATAAAGATCGATCCCACGAGGAACTTACATTCTAATTGCTAGATCCTTAGTTACTCTATTATTTAGATAATAATCAATTAAAGCAATAAAAAACAATTATATCAACTAACTAGAATTATGAAGCTAACTTGTGGAAGGAAACCTTTTTAGAGGAAAAATTTATCAAATACAAAGTTCTAGAACACAGATTCCACCAATGGTCAAAAATACAAGTAAAATAATCTTTTTCTTGCTATTACTTCTATCTTGTTAGGGATTTCTTTTCAAATATCATTCTCTTGCTATTACTTGTGTCTTGTTAGGGATTTCATTTTCAACATGAACCAAAACTCATTATCGCAATGAATCGATTCTTACTAGCTAGCATTTGGCTCCCCTACTCACATAGTGAAGTTTAAAGTCCTAGTTTATTTAGGGTCCGTTTGTTTTAGGTGAAAATGTTTTCCAGAAAAATATTTTCCTAATTTCCCGTGTTTGGTTGCACAAAAGTTACTGAAAACATTTTCCTATGTAAAATATTTTCACTCATCTTATGGAAAACAACTTTCCTTCCAAACTTACTGAAGTTGTTTTCCGAAATGCATGCATCCCGCCTGTAGTATGTTTCAAACTTACTGAAAACATCTTGTAGTATGTTCTTTTTTTTTTTTAGTGTAAACAAGAGGACTCGAACCCAAAACCTCTTCCTTACACTCCCTCCCCCATACCACCCAACCCAACCCTCCCCTAGTATATTCAAAATAAAAAAAAAACCTCATCCTGCTCATCCTATGCTAGTAATTAATTATGTATAATAGGGACATTCTTTTCTAGAGAAACTTTCAACGGTGAGAGTGCAAGATATATGTCACAATAAGCATTGCATGTGATTGATATTTGACACTAAATGGCCAGCAATTTGTTTATTGCTTAAGGAGATATTTTTTATTCATATATACATTTCTCCAAGATTTTTTAAAGTTAAACAATGAGATAAATTTTCTTATTTTGCATGGGAAGAAGTATGTAGTTATAATGTGTAGAAAGTAAAGATAGAGATAAAAGTGAAAATATTTCAAAAGTTAAACAAACACCAGAAAAATGAAGTAAGAAAATATTTTCAATAAACTAACCAAACACCTGAAAATGATGAAAGGGAAATGATTTTCATGGAAAATAATTTCCACGGAAAATATTTTCCCAAGGAAAACATTTTACTTCCAACCAAACAGACCCTTAGTTTCATGTACATGAAAATCCACTCAATCAAGAACCGTCCATGATGCCATCCTAGTTATATGTTAAATCGACAAAATGAATAATAACCGATCAAACTTGTGGAACCGATTAGAAACCATCGAACTGGAAAGGTTGAGGTTTTTTTTCCCCCTTTTCACAAAATGGTCCAAATTTGGGCTCTGGTCACCTTTGCGCCACTTCTAAACATTAACCTACGAACTCAATGCAACTCGGGGCGTTCGTTGACCATGGCATGATGGGTCACAACTTATATATAATGATGAAAATATACTCATCCTTTACATTAACAGACGTAAACAACCATTAAAAAACAAAAAAAGCCGTGTTTTCTGTTACGGTATCCTCTTCATTCCTGTCCTTTTTGTTACCTAAATCAGCTTTCATTCTTTGTTTCTAATGTTGTTTGATGAAAGGCACTTTTACATTCTTGATCAGTTGATCTCTTCAAATTACAATTATTTTATTTTCCTTTTCTCTTCTTTATGCTTTTCTTTCATTAAGATCTATTTCTTTCTTTCTTTCTTTTTTCTAAAACAATCTTTTTCTTATGTTTATTAAACACAAAAATGGTAATGTGTTTATAATTGGAGATGCTGATTTGAAATTATGTAAACAGGAAGAAAATGAAGATTGTCTTAGTAAATTTATCTAAATGGGAAGAAGATGAAGATGATGTTAGTTCCTTTCCTTTCACAGTGCTCCCGTTCTTTTTCTTCTCAAGCTAGATTTGGAGTAATAATTTGTTACCTTAATATTTGAGACATGAGATTTCTATTTTTTTTGCCCTTGCTTTTTTATGATATTTGAGAAATTTCTTACTTTTTGCATTAGATGATTTAGTGTTTGCTAAGATTATTTAAAAAAAAAAAAAAAAAAAGAGCAAGAGAAAGAGAGAGAATCATTGAATCAATGAACAGGTAGAATTGAGAATTGGTAGGCTGATCGACTGACTAGCTATTTCGAGTTTAAAAACATTGCTTTAATATTTAGCACAAACAGACACCATGAAATAATAAGAAAACCAAATTGTCTTAATGCTAATGAATAGACAAAACTGCACAACATATCCAGAACATAGAGACAAGGATCAGACTTAAAAAGTTATTTCTGAAATAAAGAATTTTCAAGTAATACAAAGAATCCAAAGAATCAATACAATAAACAACTTAATGAAGTAGACGAATTAATACAACAAAAGAATTGTATTTGGGGTGTTAAAGGTGGGAAATTTTGTTTAGAATTTGGACTGTATCTGGTCAATTATCTTCCCATCAACTTGGAAGGCCTTTGCAAGAAGATCACTAGGGATAGCTGGTTCAGAGCCAAAAACAGCATTTGCAATTGTGATAACACCGGGATTTTGGCTGCTGAGAGCAGCTATGGCAACAGCATTACCATATCCCACGTTGCGCTGAAAATGGATGAGACCTTCTGGAAATACAAACACATCCCCCTTCTGCAACACTTTCATGAACAATCGATTCTCAGGGTTTGATGTGACAAAACCAACCTGCAGTGTACCTTCAATGACAGTCAAGATTTCAGTGGCTCGAGGATGAGTATGTGGAGGATTAATGCCCCAAGGTGCATAGTCCACTCGAGCCAAAGATATTCCTAGAGTGTTAAGCCCTGGGATTTGGGCAACAGCTACAGGAGTCACTCTTGACCCAACTGCATTTGATGTGTTGCCAACCAAGTGAAGCCCGCTAAAGAAGAAATCATTTTTTTGTACAAGTTTTGGATCCTTGCAAACAAAGCCATTCACCATAACTGCAAACGACAAAACTAAAAAGGTTCAGAGACAAAACATGAAACAGAAAAAAGTAACCAAAAAAAAAACACAAAAGGAAAAAAGTGACAGTTAACATTATTTTCTAGTACCTAATTAGAGCTAGTTTTCAGGAAATAATCATACCTGGACTTGTTGTATCTGCAACACACAAGTCTTGAAGAGGGCTGGGGTCAGATCCGAATGCAATGGAACAACATAATAACAAGATGCACAGTATACGAAAAGATGATGATGATGATGCCATTTTATTGGATGATTGCTGATTTATCAAGGTGAATGCTGAAAGATAAGAAGTTTAGCTGTCAATAATCACTTTGGTGAGCAGATTTTTGAGTTGCAAAATGAATGCAAACACAGCTGGTTTTATAGATTGAAGGGGTTGAGAAAGTCATTCCCGTGCCGTCTCGGCTCCTGTTGTCTCAGTCCGGTCATCATATGTTGAAGCAAAACGTGTTGAATTAGAGAAGGAGATGCGCCGGCATGTGGAGGTGTTGAAGCAAATTACGTGCTTGCCGAGAAAGTGAAAGTGCTACTGTGCCTTGTAAGATTCTTTCCTCACCACAATTAATTGGTAAGTTTTGTTTTACAACCGAGAGGAAAAAAAAAAAAAAAAAGACTACAGATCGGTTTACAAGCAATAAGAAAGCCTAATATTGTCACAATTTTAAAAAATTTTATTTCTATTTAACAATACAATTCTTGCACCAAGGCATGACATTATTGTTATTTAAAGGAAAATGTTTAGACTTTAGATAGTTAAGTTATTTCAAATAATAATATTTTGGTATATTATAAACATATTTTTCAACTTACGTTTTTATGTTCTCAATCACCTTTTTATCTCATATACATCACAGTAAAAAAAATATTATAGTAATTATTCCAAATAATATTTAAAGTTGAAAGATCCTAATATGAAATTTAAAGGGTGATCTACTACTAAAAGCATTCTAAAATGCAGCCGCTTTAATATTTTGTTTACTTGTTTACGTTATTGACCAATAATAAATCTAAGTACACGAGTCCAAAACCCATATTTATCAGATCTTGGTCGATATGGTGCCCATATTTGTCCGAAAATTGAAGGTTTTGGCTGCATATTTGACTGAGTAGTGACAATTATTTTATTTCGACTACTGTTCTTACCTTGTCAACTATGCAAGAGACTTCTTTTACTTAGTCAAAATGGATAATCTGGCTTATGCATTTGATTTGGTTTTAATAATCATTTTCTTCTTTTTTCAATTTTGGATATCAACTTCATCATTAATTGACCTTATTTTTGCCTATTCACCTGTCCCTTTAACAGATTAAATGAATCAATTGTCTTGTCCAGTTCAACACAATTAATTAGCAATTGAAAGCTGCTAACAAAAACTGGCTAAGCCACACGCCAGGTTTAATGACAAAAGGAGTAAAACAACAATTTAGTCCCTAAACTATTTTGCTAATTTCAAAATAGTTTCTAAACTTTATTATGAGCCAGTTTAGCCCTTCAGCTATTTTAACAAAGTCGATATAGGCACTAAACTTTATTATTATAAGTCAGTTTAGTTCCTCTTATTACCTGCACCATAGATTTTTTTTAGACCATCCTAAGTTTTTACTTCTGCTTATTGTTTGCACGTCACCGGTCCCTTGTCAAGTTCGCTTTACCCTTTTTGTAACTCTCGTCTAATTGAGATCATCACAAGAGAAATTAGGTGAAGGAAACCAAGGTACATTTTTAAGGCGTAGTTAATGATTTCATTAGCGAGTTGATCATTTCAGAAAATTTAAGTAAATCAATATCTTTACCCAAAATCACTGACCTGTCTAAGACGTACACAAACATATTGCACCATAAAATTTTTCATCTCCATAGCAACTGATACAATTTTATTGCCCTTATAACATATATTGCCTCTTATCGTAAATATTTTCTCGGGATAATTTCACAAACCTCCCCTGAGGTTTCTGACACTTGCACTGAGACCCCTCTAGGTTTTAAAATTTTCACCTAGCTCCCTTGCTTTTCAAATTTGGTAACAATTCAGTCCAATTAGAATTAAAATATTACTATCATGATAGAGATGACATTTATATTTCATGAATACCCTCTTCCTCCCTATATTAGTACAAGATTGCTTGTTAATAAAAACCTATTAGTTTCCCTTTCGTAATAATATTAGTGTAACACTTTTTGAATTTCACTTATAAACATTTATGTATTTAATATAAATTAAATGATTCAAAGTAAAATACTCATAAATAGCTAGTACTTTATTCATATAATGGAAGAAACTCGTAAAGAACTGGTATGTTATGGACAATTTTTTTTCTACTTCCAAATATTTCATTTATATTAAATACAAAACATACTAGTTTTCCTTTCGTAAAAATATTTGTGTAACAGCTTTTGAATTTTATTTGCAAATATTTATGTATTTAACATAAATTAAATGATTCAGAATAAAATGTCCATAAAAATTTGGTACTTGGTTCATATAATAGACAAAGGCCATAAAGAGTTGGTACTTTATGGGATATTTCTTTTTGCTCATAAATAACTATTACTTTGTTCGTGTAATAGAGGAAACCCATAAAGAGCTGATATGTTATGGGCAATTTCTTTTCTTTTTTTACTTTTACGTATTTAATTTATGTTAAATACAAAACCTACTAGTTTTCCTTTCGTAAAAATATTAGTATATCACTTTTTAAATTTTACTTACAAACATTTATGTATTTAACATAAATTATATGATTCAGAGTAAAATGCCTATAAATAGCTAATATTTTATTCATATAATAGAAGAAACCCGTAAAGAACTGGTAAAAAGTGGGTAATTTTTTTTTTATTTTCACGTATTTAATTTATGTTAAATACAAAACCTACTAGTTTCCCTTTCGTAATAATATTAGTGTAACACTTTTTGAATTTCACTTATAAACATTTATGTATTTAATATAAATTAAATGATTCAAAATAAAATACTCATAAATAGTTAGTACTTTATTCATATAATGGAAGAAACTCGTAAAGAACTGGGATGTTATGGACATTTTTTTTTACTTTCAAATACTTCATTTATATTAAATACAAAACATGCTAGTTTTCCTTTCGTAAAAATATTTGTGTAACGGCTTTTGAATTTTATTTGCAAATATTTATGTATTTAACATAAATTAAATGATATAGAATAAAATACCCATAATCATCTCTACCTTTTTATTAACAAGTAATCTTGTACTAATATAGGGAGGAAGAGGGTATTCATGGAATATAAATGTCATCTCTATCATGATAGTAATATTTTAATCCAAATTGGACTGAATTGTTACCAAATTTGAAAAACAAGGCAGCTAGGTGAAATTTTTAAAACTTGGAGGGGTCTCAGTGCAAGTGTCAGAAACCTCAGGGGCGGTTTGTGAAATTATCCCTATTTTCTCCTTAGGGTAGGAACAGTTACAAAGAAAAACATAATATATAAAATCAGGCTACGTTTGGATTAAGAAATTTAATAAAGAATTTGAAGATATAAGAGAAATTTGAACTCATAAATCACTAAGTATTCTAATATTTAAGTAATACTTAGATAATTGATGAATTACAAAATTAAATGCCTCTTAAACAAGTCAAACAATTAAGTGATTTAAATGAATTTTAAATCCTTCGTCAAATTTTTCAATGCAAACAAAATTTGAAATTATTATGAATAGGGGCAATGAAGATGTAGTTACGCATTCATGCGTCCAAAATAGTACCCAACTCCTATTCAGATTGCTACTTATCAAGTGTAGATTAAATCTTTTTCTCCTTGTTATTGTGAATAGAATTGTTCCATTACTTGCCGGACTCGGAAGTATTTCTTAGCTCTTGGCCTTTCGCACTATACAACACAACTTCTATAATAAACAACAAGATAATTACCCAGAAAAAAAAGTAAAGAAAGAACAGATGATTGGACCCCTAAGTAGCTGGCACATGTAAAATCAAGGTCGAAGAACCAGAGTGCCAATGACCAAAAGAGTTCTCTCTTTTCTAATTTTTTGTTCTTTTGTTTTTCGGTAAAACATGACCAATTGGAGAGGTAACATGGCACTTCTTTTGGTTATTTTTTGGATGTTTAATAGAAATATTCATCAGACTAAGGAACAATCAATGATAATAGAGCTTTGTGAAAACCAAAAATATTGATGCATCCAATCGCTATGAAATATTAATCATTCCTTAGTAACCTTATTTGGTAGCAGCAATCGAATCAACAAGACCTAACACCATTTACGCTTAAAGAACAAAAGCCAAAGTTTCGAAACTTATGTCACAAATTTTATTCACATTTGTTGTTAGAGTATGCACTGACACGTGCTCAAGGAGTAGATAAATAATTAGATAAATGGTACAAAAGCAAACAATTCTTTATTCTTTTAATCGGATTATTTTACTAATATTCTTGATTAACGTGTCGAGATGTCAGTTGTCTATGCTTAATAATTAACTTGTTCTCATTAGTCGTGTGATTTTTTTAATCTTCCTTGTTTTGTAGCATCAATGAGTTTCGTCTAGCAAATTGTGTCTCAATTTCAGTCTTGACCTCTTTGAGTGTCTTTTCTCTTGGTTCTGCTTCTCAGTCTTGATCATGCCAAGGCCATAAGTCTTTGGTCTGATTCTCTATGGAGTCCATGAAGTTTTACTTTGTGGGGTTTGTTCTGATTTACATACTCTTTGCTTTGATCAAAGTTCTTCACATAATATGGTGGAAACCAATGCGGATTCAACATAGACTGGAATCACAAGGCATCAAAGGCCCTCCTCGTAGTATCCTTCATGGCAGCCCCAGAGAATTGCTAAAGAAGAAAGAGAACACCACCAACTTATCACATGACATATTTCCAGTAATTCAGCCTCACATATACTCTTGGATGAACATTTATGGTAAGCTACATCATTTTCACTTGTATTATTTGTTCCCCCCCCCCCCGGGGGTAATCAGATCTTCAAGGTAAAATTTGATGTTGATTAGTGTTTTTTTTTTGTTATTGGGGGGGCTTGATGTTGATTTGTGGATAGTTAGATAATCAAAGCGGAACTTGCCACCTCAAATGCCTTTTCCAAATTGAGTGTAGGCCATTGTAGCTGGTTACATATGTTAAGGACAGTCGACTATAGGATTTTCAAGTTTAAAGTTTTGATGTTCCCATCTAGCTAAAACATTTTGCTTATGTTACAACTTCTTTTACCTAGTTAATCAAGATATTTTTTTTTGGAGAAGGGAAGATTTTTCTCCGGTGGAGGCGTGGTGCTGGAGCAGAATTGGTTATCACAGATCTGGATCTCATAAAAGAAATACTGAATGATAAGGAACAATTTTTTACCATAGCAAAATTGAGTAAATATTTGAAAAAGATTGTAGGAGGTGGTCTTGGGCAATCAGAAGGAGAAAAATGGGTCAAATTGCGAAAACTGGCCAACCAAGCCTTTCATGGTGAGAGTTTAAGGGTAAGATCCACAAATTAGTCATACTTACTTTAGCTAGTTACACTTTTTCATTTAATTTATTAATTTATTTGGAATGGGTTGTTAATACATAAATTACGGCATTCATAATTTCATAGTACTTTGTGTATTGTGAGAAATAACGAACAATTATTTTGCCCTCTTGTCTAAGAAAAAAGTTGTTCTATGAGACTTTTGTGTCATTTTTTATTTTTATTTTTTTTTTGGCCATGGTACTTTTATTTTTATATAAAAGTTGGTCTTTATTAAGTCATCAGCCTAGTACGTAAACAAGCAGATTTTATATTGCTCATACTTCTGCTGATATGTGCCTCCGGCGTGTAGTTGCGGCGGGAGTAGTCCAACTAGTTTCATAGTCTGATAGTTACCAACAGGTCTCATGATCGACCCTGTGTGCTATTTCGTTGTATATCCTTAGAGCAAGACTCTACACTTTTAGGGGACTAGTCTGGCCAAAAGATTGGGATACCCTTAAGTGAAAATATATATATATATACTTCTACTGGCATGTGAACTTATGTAGAACAATCAAATCTAGAAGTTTAATGTGGGTTGGTATTGATTGTTTAATGTTTTGGGGTATTCACTTATATTTTTCTTAATTATTTCTTTGTCAATTGCACATTGGACCTTTTCAACTGTAAATGAAGAGTAGTACCCAAAAAAAAAAAAAAAAAACTGTAAATCAAGAGTCTAGTAAAGAAGACAGGTTGATTACACATTGGAGCTTTCTACTTTGCACCCCAAATTTGTAACCAATTCTCACTTTGCAATTTGAACTTCAGTTTTGGATACTTTCCACTCTGTCCTCTCCTATATGTGCGACTTAAGTCAACCAACAACAACTTTATCAAAAACTTATTGACTAGAGGATCATACACATATCTTATACCTTAGTCACTCTAACAGGTGATAGTATATTTACCATCATCTAACAGTCATGCAAAAAATGCAGTGACGCCTGGTTCTCCAATTCTTAATGTTTTTATCGACTGGACTTAAGCGGAAAATATTTGAGATGTTACAGTGTGAAGTGTCTAAAATTAAAATTTAGAATACGAGATGAAATGGAGTATAAATTTAAAGGTGCAAAGTAGAATTAGCCCTTCCTAATTAATTCATTCCCTTTTTGCATATCCTCAGAATGCATACACTTTGATGGGAAATTTATGTATCTCAAATTGATTACCCACAGCAAAAAATCCTAATATATAGAAAAACAAAATTACACGTTTTTGTCAAACATGAAGACAATTCTCATGGCAATTGAAAAAGCATATTTATTCGTGCATTAAAATGCTAATTGCAAAGGACTAAATCAACAAAGTTTTAACACCCCAAGTGTTTTGTTGTTGTGGCATTCATCTACATCTTTATATTAATTATACGATTAAGTAATATTTTGGCTTTTCTAGGATATGACCCCAGCAATGGTTGAAAGTGTTGAGATGATGCTGAGAAGGTGGAGAGATTATGATGGCAAGGAAATTGATGTCAGTGAAGAGTTCATGTTGTTAACTGCAGAGGTCATCTCTAGGACTGCATTTGGAAGTAGTTATGTGGAGGGTGAACAAATATTTAACATGATGAAAAGGCTGGGGATTTTAACTGGCAAGATTGCATACAAACTTAAGCCTCCATTCATCAGGTAAACATCTCCATGATGCCCACTTGTATGTTGCATAGCTTATAGTCAATTTTGACATGTATCTGTGTTCATTTCAAATACTGATCTGTGGAACACCATTTCAACCTGCCATCTTCAATTATGAGAAAGAATTAGACCCTGCTTTATGATTTTTGAATCATGAAAAGGAATTTTACCCTTGACAGCAGTCCAATAAAAGTTGATGGTGATGATTTCATGCTACAGCTTTTTATTGATGCTTGCCAGATTACATCATTTGACTTTGGTTGGTTAACAGAAACGAAAATCTTTTCCTTCAATTGTTGTTAATAGAGGCAGAAGCCCCAGCAAGAATATCTTTATATTTGATGATGTGATTAGTCCTGAGGAAGCCATAATTGCTATGGCATTTTATTTTGAAAAAAAAAAAATCTAAAAAGATCAAAGGAACAAGATGATGGAGTTGCACATGATTTATACAAAGACCGAGTTTTCCATAGAGTTTGTAGCTCGAGATGGCATTTGATTCACAACGAATCTTCTGTCCTATACCCTGTGCCACTCTCTGTCCCACTTTTTATTATATTGCTATTTCTCCTTCATAAATATCATGGTTTAGTTCTTTTTTGTTTCCTTAAGATCCAATAACTATTAATTCAGTAAAAAATAAATACAACAACTTCAAAAAAGAATTCGGTGATAAAGAATTCTTAGGTGATAATCTTAATAAAGAATTTGGTTTAAAGGAGATAATGTCAGAATGTATTAATTAAACCATACTTTAATAATGTCAACTTACATGTCAAAGTTTCCTTAGGTGATTATATGTTTGGTCTTATTGAATTACATACGTGGGATCATAGCCCATGATTGCCAATTGATATATTGCTATTTGTGGTCAACGTGTCTAATCAAGAAATTTCATCTCGATAGGACTAACTACTTGAGAAGTTTAATAGTTGGTTTTTAACTAATGAAGAAGCTTCAAATAATATTGTGGAACCCACTAATGTCAGATTAAAGAACAATTCGGTGAATTGCTATTGCCAATAATATCACATTCGTTAAAGACCAAATACTAGGCTTACCATGTAGTTAGTCTGCATCAAGATAAAATTTCTCCTGTCTAAGTGTGTTGAAGGTGTATATTGGTTTTGTTAGTTGCCTTTAGTAATTACTTTAAGCTAGAACCTTTTTGCAGTACTACCATAGTCATTTGTTTCCTTGAATCCGGACTCAGAGCAGTTGGGGTTTTGTGTGATCCAATCCGGACTTTAAGCATTAGGGGACTACTCTGGCCAATAGATGTTGTTTCACTTTATAAACTCTAGTGTGGGATGAAAAGTCCTTATTATTTCAGCAATCCAATTTAGCAAGCTATTTATGTACCTAACATAGCTACTATCTTTTCTTTTTCTTGATTCTTTTTACTGATCAATTTTTCAGGAAGTTTTTCAAAGACGGAGATGATATAGAATCGGATAAACTTGAGAAAGGAATTCAAGATTCCATTGTAGAAATTGTGAAGAAAAGGGAGAAAGGGAAAAAGGGGGATGATAAGCAAAGCTTTGGAGAAGATTTTCTTGGATTACTTCTAAAAGCTCATTATGATTGTAGTAGTGAAAATGATAACATATCTATTGAAGAAATAATCGATGAGTGCAAGACATTTTATGGTGCTGGACATGGAACAACATCAATTTTGCTCTCATGGACAATTCTTCTTCTAGCAATCAACACTGATTGGCAAGAGAAAGCCAGGGAAGAGGTGACCAAATTATTTGGACAAGACCCCCCAAATTCAGAAGGGATTTCAAGACTGAAAACGGTATGTAAAATTTCTTTCTTTTTTTTTCTTAATTTTAGGCTATTTCTACAACATTAGATTAGGATAATGGAGAGGGAGGGGCAATCTATTGTTTATACCGTTTTATTTTAATCCATACCTACGGCTATGATCATCAATATTATACTATAACATGTGGATTGAAGATGAAAGAAAACAAGAACTTCTTGGAGTTCGCCTTCAAATGATCAGAAGGAACTTTATTCCTCTCTTATGATTCTGATTTCCATCTGTTTGTGCAGATTAGCATGATCATTAATGAGACTCTAAGACTCTATCCCCCAGCAATCTACGCAAGAAGAACAACAAAGGAAGGAGCAAAATTAGGGAACTACAAGCTTCCTGCTGATCTAAACATATCTATTGCAATCTTAGCAGTTCACCATGACCCTCAGATATGGGGAGATGATGCCCATCTTTTTAATCCAGAAAGATTTTCACAAGGGGTTTCTGGAGCAACCAAGATCAACAATCCAGCAGCATTTTTGCCTTTCAGCCTTGGACCTCGAACATGTGTTGGCTCGAATTTTGCAATCACTGAAGTAAAGATCGCACTCTCAATGATTTTGCAGAGATATGCTTTCACACTCTCCCCAAGTTATGTACACTCTCCTGTACAGATGCTTGCCCTTATGCCTCAACATGGGGTACAAGTGGTACTCCATGCTCTCTAATGTGTACATTGGGTTTCTTTTGTAGTCTGACTTGAATCAAAGCATTATAGTCCTCCTAGTTAAAATTGCTACGAGTTACGATTTGTTTCTTTTTAACATCTTATTAAACTTATATTAGCCTAAAATTTAGAAAAAAAAAATTGTAGAAGAAAGACAATATAATTAGTTTTTTGCAGTGAATTGAACAAACTGGTAGTGTCCGCAAGAGTTTAAATTTCTTGGTTCGTAAATTACGAAAGGTTCAGGTCAGTGGAGATCCTCTCGGGCATAGGCTCTGTAATTGAAGGCAGGCGTTTTGCCTTGGACAAACACGATGTGGATGTAATTTAGATCCCAAGAGAAGTAAATAGAGTCGTACATAATTTAGCACATTTTGTCAAGTTGGCCAACATTTTTTGGAACTACCCTCTATAATCTTTGTAACGCAAATGGTGTTGGACAGGTTCTAGTAATCTCTTTAATAAAATTGTCTACTTTTTTTCTTCAAAAAAAAAGGTTTAAATAGATTGAAATTTCTCATGTCTCAAAGTAATCAAATATTGTTACTTCAACCTCTTGAGCATAGTTATTAAATTCAGCTCGTAGCTTAGTCAAAAGAGGTGACCGACTCACCGGTTCAATCGCGAGTTACACAATAGCTTTATTATATATTATAATAATATGTTTTAAATTATAAAAATAATAAAATCTTTAAGTTGACAGTTCAATCGGTAATTCTTTTCTGATTCATTGATTGAATCTTCAGATCGTTGATTGGTCAAACGAATTTAATGCTTAACCGATCTAATTAGTGATCCAACCCGACATTTTGGCCAATTCATCAAATTGATCTATTGGACCATCGAGTCGGGCCGTGTTTTATAACTATGTTCTTGAGACATCCCCCTACATTGCCAAAGACATTTTTTATGTTTGCACACATGAAGACATCTAGGCATATTTCCCCTATTATTTTGAGGGACATGAAGGTTTCTGCTTAATTTCCCATGCCTTTGTATAATGCAATTTTCTATTATGCTGCTTTGAAAAAAAAAAATCATCTCTACTTTTGAGCTGCTAGCGCTAAAATTTTCTCTTGATATACCAAACTTTTATCTCACCTATCTGGTTGTATTTGATTAGTTATTCTCTCATCCATAGTGCTACTTCATTTGTTAGTACCCCAACCATCATCCCTATTCTACATTCTTTTATATGATCGAAAGCTTGCATATATTATAATCTTTTAGTCTGATCATTTTCCCTCCAATTGATGAAAAAATTGATCAAAAATCAACTACCACAAATGACCCCAAAACTTAACAACTTAGAATGACACCTTAGATGTGCTACGCTACCCCTTGACAACTTGATTGCTTAATTTATCAATAAACTGAAGATTTGACAAGATTAGCAATATTTTAATCAATAATTTCATAATTTGCAATCTGTTAAACTTACCAGATGAGATGCTATTGAACATAATTCCTGAATTTGCAATGACAAATCATGCAGTAGCTGCAAGATCCTTCTAACATATCATTTAGACAAACAAATTAACAGAACATTTTTCCCTAATGACTTGTTAATGAATCAAACAGTAATATTTTAGGCCAGTGACTTATTGAAATTATTCAAAACAGACTCCATTTCACATTCATGAGTCTCGAAATTGATCTCAATATTCACTTGATATTAGCATCTCGTGTAGCTAAATATTGACCTATTTCGGTATTTTCGACCGACAGTAATATGTGTTGCATTAAGTATTAACTAAGCAAGTCATTTGGTATTTGATTAGTTAAGGATTCCAAGACTTCCAAGGGATAGCGGCCGCTGTTGGGCTCCTCAAATCTCAATCAGATGGTAATTTACAACCGAGATGTTTGTTAGGACATTACATCAATTAAAGACAATAACCAATAATATCTCCAAAATAGTGGGACCAAATTTGTTGGTTGGAAAACAAGAAATAATTTTCGTCACAATCATTTGTAGCTAAGCAGTGTGAAGTGTCTTTCATTCATGTCTGAACCAGAAGGAAGACTTGCTTTTTAATATCAAATGCCACCAACATTTTTGGGATGTAATCAAGAATCAATGGATGAGGATGGATCAAATGGCCCCTCACATCCCTTGCTGCTAAAGACAGGACAAAAACAACCAAGAGAGGATGTCTAGCTAGTTGGCTAATTGATCACCTACTGCAGTCTTGTTCTATCTTGGATTAAATATGTTTAATACACTTGAAAGTTTTGGTTTTGTCGGCCAGGTATCAATAGACCTTCCGAGATTAGACCCTCAGATTGGGAATTTTTACCATCTCGGTGATTATAATTTAATAAACTCTTACCATATCATTCAATAATTGAAACTCCTAAAATTATCTGAGAACTGATGACTCCTTTTACACATCGAACGATGAATTGATGATACTCATGAGTATGATATTCAGAAGATACTATAAAACTACCCTTGAGATTAAGCCCTTCTAGACGAAGTTTATTGATGTGCAAATTAAATTACCCATGACATGCAACTAAAATACATGCAAGCAACGATGCCAATGGCTTCAAAGACAATTAATTAAAAAAAATAAAAACAAATGACTGAAAATGAAATGTATTAATTAAAAAACATCGAAGCTGTTATTCCCCTCTTAGCTACCATCTAATCGTTTTTTAATGGAGTTAGGTGCCAGATGTGGGATGTGTGGAGGAATGAAAATGGTGTTATTGTTCTCAATCTGAAAAAGTACTGGTCCTTGACACATTTAATTAAAAGCTGATATGGTACTTGTTCTTAATTGTATCAACCACATTGACCAAACAACTGGATTAAGCTAATTGCACTTATTAGGTCTATGATTGGAACTTTAATTAACCTTCCATTAAAAGTAATCATTCCGCAATTATGCGGGCCACATGAACGAAATGCAACAAGCAGTTATAGTTGATCCATCCCTTGATCCTCACATCACCTAATTAATTGTGACTTAAGTTCTAACCTAGTCCTAATAATAATATGTTGAACTGCCTGTTTAATGATTTTTAAAAAAAAATTAAAACAAAACAAAAAGGGCTTTCAGCGGATTAACTTAGCCCTGGTACTTGTCTATGTCAAAATATTTTTTTAAGTGTAATTTTATATTACTTTTTAATACAAAGGTGATATACTTCTTTTAGTTCAAAGGGAGACGTCAATCCGAAAAGGGGAAAAGAGAGGATTTAAAAGATGAACTTGGGACTTCACCGTAGTCTGGCCAATATTCCTATCATCTAAGTTGAGTTAATGAGTTTTGGGAACACAGGTAGGGGTGTGCAAAATCGAAAAATTCCGATTTACCGATCGAATTCAAATTGAATTCGGAATTTCGAATTCCGGAATTCGGTAATTCGGAACGGAAATCGGAATGTCTGATTTCGAATTCGGGTCGAATTCAGTAATGAGATTTTTCAAATCGGAATTCAGAATTTCTATTTCGATTTCAAATCTGTTTTTTCATATATATATATATAATATAACATTTATATTATAATAATAATTTTTATATTCATGAATTCGGTGAAATCGGAATTCCTATTTCGATAACAATTTCATTTTCACACATATATATAATATTTTTTATATATATGTAATATAATATTTATATAATAATAATAATAATTTTTATATTCATGAATTCGGTGAAATCGGAATTTACCGAATTTCGAATTGAATTCGGAACGAATTTGAATTCGGAATTGGTGAATTCTAAATCAAAATCGGTTGAAAATTCTGATACCAAAATTCCGAAAAATTTCGATTTCAAAGTTCTAAATTACCGATTTCGATTTCCATCCCTAAACACAGCTGACGTATTTTAACCTTAGTACTAAAGTTGCAAGAAATCTTTCGAATAATTGACATATTAGTCAAAAGTGAACCAAAATGTGGTTTTCAAAAGTTTTAGAAAAATCATAGTACAACGCTCTTTTGATGAATATTTGTGTGTATGATAAAAAAAAATATAATAAAAAATGTTTGATATATTAAAAAAACTGCACAATTGCCATCCAAGCACACCTCAAAACAAACATGAGAAAATTTAATCACCAGAATGGTACAGTTATTAGGGGAGAGTTTGCCATTTGAAATTTTCTACTTATTTGAAAATTTTTGCTTTGTTATTCCTATTAGCTGGTAACCACCTTATGATCCACAAAAAGGGTTGCAGAATTCAAACCTATGGCCGAATAAACAGTTGGGGGTGAAAGAATGTAGCAAGGGGTGGGAATACAAAAAGAAGATAGAAAAAACTGTCATGAGGACCATATCACCAACACACACTAACTATCGAAGGGCCGAAGGCAACAGCTATTATCCAATGTCCAATGCAACTTGTGACAGACTACTCCAGTATCTTCCGGTTAGCCAAAACTTAAGTAGATTCAATTTTCAAAAATACAATGATCCAAATTATGTCACACCAAATAAATTCAATTAATCAAAACTTGAGTCGATTCAATTTTAAAAAATACAATAATTTAAATTGTGTCACACCAAATAAATTCAATTTTCAAAGATACAATAATTTAAATTGTGTCACATGATTTGGTAAAACAATGAGTTTCAATTTGACCCATTGAATCTTTTAAAACTTTGTCTACCCAAATGTGAGCCTTTTCCATTGCCCCATTTTCAAAGACATTTTGAAGGCAACCATCATCCTTTTGTTTTTGTTGGCCAGGTTAAAAATTTCCATTTTAGTAAAACCATGCATCCAATCGATCACGTGATAACATCGGCTACAGTCAAAAACAAAACAAAATATTTCTGATGTCAAACCATCTTTGTGTTTTTCTGTTTTCATTCTAGCTCAGGTAAACTATCATTAAAAGCCAAAAGCTATAACACAAACAACGAATATACAAGTTCAAATTACACATGATTCACATTTAATACCAGAGTAATAAACCCAACTCAAATACAACACAAATCATAGCATACACCATACTACTTGGTACATCAATCTAATTGATCCCTTGATGACAAACACCATCACCCACTTAAAGAAACCAAACAGACCATAACCCTCCAGCAAACTGATGAAATGTGAAAGATGCCTCATGCTGTTGCTCCTACTTCTTCTTCCTCCTCTTCATATTCCTCATCATCAGCAGTGGCATCCTGGTATTGCTGGTATTCAGCTACCAGATCATTCATGTTGCTCTCAGCCTCGGTAAACTCCATTTCATCCATTCCTTCACCAGTATACCAGTGCAAGAAAGCCTTGCGCCTAAACATAGCTGTGAATTGCTCACTTACACGCCTGAACATTTCCTGGATGGAAGTTGAATTGCCAATGAAAGTAGATGCCATTTTCAGACCCTTGGGTGGGATATCGCATACGCTGGACTTGACATTGTTGGGAATCCATTCAACGAAGTAAGATGAATTCTTATTCTGGACATTGATCATCTGTTCGTCAACCTCTTTGGTACTCATCTTGCCACGGAACATGGCTGAAGCAGTTAAGTACCGACCATGACGTGGGTCAGCAGCACACATCATGTTTTTTGCATCCCACATCTGCTGTGTCAGCTCAGGGACAGTGAGAGCACGGTATTGCTGGGAACCCCTGGATGTTAAAGGTGCAAAGCCCACCATGAAGAAATGGAGTCGTGGGAATGGGATAAGGTTAACGGCAAGTTTACGCAGGTCAGAGTTCAACTGTCCAGGGAAGCGAAGACAACATGTGACACCACTCATGGTAGCAGAAATGAGGTGGTTGAGATCACCAACTGAAGTACAGCCAAAAACAAGCACAATTTAGCAAGTGTTCCCGGTTCAAATTTTGATCCATGTCAAAAGCTTTCATATAAACTAGTCTCAGGCAAATACAAGAAGCAAACTAACAACCAAAACATCCCATATTTCTAGAACATCAGTTAAACCTATGTCCTTGATGTTTTTGTTTTGTGTGTGTGTGTGAGAGAGAGGGAAAGAGAGGGAGATGGAGACAGAGCATGTGTATGCATTGAAAAACTGAAGTTAATCAACCAAATGAAGAGAGGCACGTTAAGAATGTAAACTGTGGCCGAAAAGAAAACGCCAAAGAACAACCACCACCAACCAAGCACATGGAGTGGCTAATAAGTGACCAATACTACAGTAAAACTTATTACCACATTTAACCTCTACCCATTAATTATTGAAAAAAAAGGGAAAAACCAAAAACCATAAAATCTTTAGGAATTTCAAGCCCAAGCTGTTTTACCATAAACCTGGGCTTTTTTCTGGCCCCTCCCCCCCCCCCTTTTTTACCCCAAATCCCTCCCACCCTGACTGGTCAGGGGATCAGCGAAGGGCATTAACCCCTATCCCCTAGCCACCAGACCATAAATATGGGTTAAAAATGCATACCACAAAGTTAATATTAAAGTCAAATATCAAACCTAAGTAGTCAGCATGAGGACTTACAAGTAGGAGTAGCCAGCTTGAGAGTACGGAAACAGATGTCATATAGAGCCTCGTTATCCAAAACCATGCATTCATCTGCATTCTCAACAAGTTGGTGGACAGACAGTGTAGCATTGTATGGCTCGACCACAGTATCAGATACTTTAGGAGAAGGAAAGACCGAAAACGTCAACATCATGCGGTCTGGATACTCCTCCCTGATCTTTGAAATGAGAAGTGTGCCCATACCAGATCCAGTACCTCCACCCAATGAATGACACACTTGAAATCCTATTAAACAACATAATCATCAGCACTAATCATTAACAGCAAGCAATACGTCAATCAAGATACAGCCAACCAAAATCTAAGCACCAGTATCTAAAATTTCATCTCAATTACATCAGCCTCAGGTTAACAAATAAACAACATACTGCCTCGTGAGACCACCACAAAACCATTCCACACATTAGCATGACAGGTAAGCAAGTTAGAAAAAAAAAGCTATTAAATGTCACCTAAATGAAATCACCACTGATTTTAAATTGGCAATGATAACATCAATATAAAAAATTCGTATATACCTACATCCTCAACAAAAGTGAGATCTACCAACTCGAAAAAGCTTCCTTCAGAGGCGTAGATGGCAAAATTACAAAACCCAAATGCATTCCAGTTACGAAACCAAAAGCCAATGAGATAGAGACGTTTGGAAGCATAATTAGTACAAATAGCACGAATTTAGGCCATTTACTGTAAAGGGCATTTCCATATTGTACCTATTGTACAACGAAAAAGAGAAAAAGGAATAGCCCAAAATCAAGAATCCAAGCGCGCCATTTTCACAGACTTTAAATTAGGATATCACGTGCGTGCACTACAATTCTCAGGTGAAGAACGATGCAAAATCAAATATACACCATAAATCCGTTAATTTTCACAAAACCCAAAAGCTAGATCCAGCAAATTTTCATAACTCTCCGCAAATGGAATATAGCAAAAAATGCAGATCTATACCCAAAAAACAACATTCCAACAATAAAGAAAAACAAAACCCAGATCTAATTAATATTAAACCGAAGTTCCATAAAATTGAAAGAGGAAAACGAAATTCGACCTTGCAAACAATCACAATTCTCAGCTTCTTTCCTAACAACGTCAAGAACAGCATCAATCAACTCAGCACCCTCAGTATAATGCCCTTTAGCCCAATTATTCCCAGCACCGGATTGTCCAAAAACAAAGTTATCCGGGCGGAAGATCTGACCATAAGGGCCGGACCTGACGGAATCCATGGTACCGGGCTCAAGGTCCATGAGAACAGCCCGGGGAACATATCTTCCGCCGCTGGCTTCGTTGTAGTAGACATTGATGCGCTCCAATTGAAGATCTGAGTCGCCGGAGTACTTTCCAGTGTGGTCAATGCCGTGCTCGTCGCAAATGACCTCCCAGAACTTGGCTCCGATCTGGTTGCCGCATTGGCCACCCTGAATGTGAAGGATTTCTCTCATTTTCGCTTCTGTTTTTGGTGTTTTTTTTTTTGGGTTGGATTTTTTGTTGGGTGGATGACTTGAGTGTGTGTGAAAGAGTGGCTGTTTTTGGGGAGTGGAGCTGTGGAGGAGAGGAAATGGAGGGGAATAGGAAAGGGTTTGGGGGTTGAGGACTTTTATAGTGGGAATGGGCCAATCACAAGGTTAATGGATGTTTGCTGATGAATCATGACCTGGATTTGTGGTTTGTTTTTGGTTTTTTTTTTTTCATGCAATTCGTGTAAGAAAAATCTTATACCGAAACATTTGACATCGAAATAAACTAAAATGATTCACTACTTTGATTTTAGCGATTTTTATATTTGTATCTGTTAAAAACGTTGTAGGTGGATTCTTGTTTAATTTGAAGTTTTTGCCTTTTCTCGTTTTCTTCCTCCTTTTTTTTTTTGGTTTAGAATCAAAATTTTATTTTCTTTGAGAAAATTTTGAAGTACAAGATGGGAAATGACAATTAACATCATTTGATTTAAGCCCCATTTGGAGTTGTAATGTTTTTATTAAAAAAAAGTACTTTTAGATATTAAAAATACTTTCAAAGTGTTTGATGAATATCATCCCATAAATTTAAGAGTTGAGATTTTGGTGTTAGAAGCACGTTTAGCAAAAGCTCAAATTTAGTACTTTTAGAGTAGTTTTTGTGATTTAAAAAATAAAACATCAAATTTAATCATTTTATGTTATATTATGAACCAAATAAAGAGATAAACACTTTTTAAATTTTACAAATAACACATTACCCAATACAGTAAGTATTTATTAAACTATATTTCCAAACAATATATTTAAAAGTACTTAAGCAAATAATAAATACTTTTATTACATGTTCTAGTAGATAAATACTTTTATTAAATGTTCTAGTAGATAAATACTTTTAAATAATTTACCGCAATTCCAAACGGATCCTTGGACGTGTTAATGTTAGTCCCATTTATAATTTGGGATAAAGGTTTTTAACGTATCAAATATAAGTTCTTTAGGTTAATTTTCAAGCATACGAGTAACAAGAATATTTCAAATTCAAGTAAGTTATGCATCAAATTTACCAGTATTACATGATCAGTAAGGAAACATCAATCCAAAGTTTTATTATGATGTACTCAAAAGCATTTCTTGAGAATTACTGGTTGGCATCCAAATGAACAATTTAAGTGATTTTGTTTTGCCATCTAAATTAGTACTACAAAGATGGAAAGGATTACTTTACTTTTGGCTCGAGTCCCAAGAAGGCAAGAATAGCATGAATAAATTTTTACATTCAGATTCTTCCCAAATCTGTGTTGTGTCGGTGTCCATAACTCCATGCAGAAACCTTGAGGCTGACTTCAAAGTTTGCATTAAATAGACCTTCACTTGGGCTTGAATCAAAACTTTCTTTTTTTGGTAGGGAAAAAAAATTTTGCACGGATTCAATTTCGATTAAACTACCATATATCAAGGGCATTGTTCTTGAAATCATAGGTTTTGATAAAAGGTAAAATAGTGTTCAAATACATGACTTTTTTTTTAAAATATGACAGTTTTTATCAATTGAATCAACTTGTGCTGGCATAAACTACTCAGGTATATTTGTATGATTTCTGTAACTATAACCCTTCCTCTTTCTTGGCTGAAGTTCAAATCTTTCTTTGTTGAAGTTTAAATGTTTAAGCATAAGATTTTAAAGAATGAATTGAGTTTATGCCATATATTTGTGCTAATTCACTTAATATTGCAATAACGTGGCTAAAGTTTTCATATGTGGAGTCTACCTTTTCAAGTGATTCCTTTCTTATGTACATTGTGCTTTTAATTCAGTTCTCCCATAGCATATACACTATCAAAATAGTTATTTAAAAATGGAATTAGTTTACAAAAGTAAAAAAATAATAATAATTTATGTGTAAATAGTTATTTGTTGGTGTTTGGTTAGGATGGCGACTAGGACAAATTTCATTAGTACGGTGATCAATGCAAGAAATTGATTGCATAGAATTGACGCAGCACTATGGACCTTGATTAAGACTGTTATCTGTGGCTGGGGATTGAACCCTCAATTGGAGCCCATGAAGTGTTGGACACCAATGGAAAAATTGCTCAAATTTTGTATCAAGGCCTGGCTCAGAGTAACAGGCTTTTGTGGCCTTACTGCAAATATCTTGAAAATTTTCTTCTTTTTTTTCCCGTAACGGTATATCTAGTCTAACCTATCATACTTCTACTCCTACTCCTACGGGGGGAGGGGGAACCTACTCTATGAGAATCGACTCTAAAGAGTGGCCCAATCGAGTCAAGGGAACTTGATGGAGATTGAACCACCATCAGACCAGACGGGTGCACCACTCATCGGTATGAATTTAGAACATTCCTCGTATAGAGGCACATTGATGGGAGACAAGTGATTTGAACCTTGACCTCCCACTCCACTATTAATGTGGTGGCTAACTCCTCTACTGGGAGTTGGTTTTGAAAATTTTCGAGAAATGAAATTTTTTTGAAACTTTCAAATTAAGTTCACATATACTTTAATTTGAAGAGATTATATGTTATTTATGTTTATTTCATCAACAGAAGACAAAGAAATCCTTAGGATGAGTAAATTTATTGAAAAAAAAAAATGAGTTGCCACAGTATTAAAATGAAAATGTGTTATCTCACACGAGTTTTTGACTATTAATGGACTTAAACAAATGATTTGAGGTAGTTCTTGCAATTGTTTTCGTAATCGGGTTTCTGAAAAGTTCAAGCTCTGCTCAAAAGATGCAGTAGGCTTTCAAGTTTTTGGGCATGGGCTCGAGTTTTGGGATTGAAGTGTAAGGTTCATGGTTGACTCACAAAGATATTAAAGTTTTGGGCCTAATTTGAGCTTGACCCAACCTCACGTAATTATATATAATATGCGTATAATATTTTATTTTGCCACTATATATAAATTACATATTATGCACGTTGTAATGGATGTAATTATTAATAAGGATACATCATTATAATAAAAAAATATATATATATAGTTAAATATACTTAATTGGTTCAGCTGGGCTCTAATCTGGCTAAGCCTTTTTCAGCCCAAGTTTGCTCACAATTATTTGGGCCTCATTTTGAGGTTTAAGTTCATTCTTACCGAATGATATTAAAGGCTCAGCTTTAATGTTTTTAGGCTGTTCGGACTGATCTGACCCTATCGACAAAGTGTTTCCGAGTACAAAGGTATGCAATCTCAAATTTCTTAGACGTATTTATAATCAATATGAATTGTTATCAGATGATCTATAAGTAAACAAACACTTAATATTGCAAAAGTATTACAAGACGACCTCATGTGAATAAGACTATATACAGTTAACGTGGTGTGAAAGGTAATTATAACTACTTGTCGAAAACAACTTTCACATATATTGCTCTGTTTGGATTGTGATTTTTTGCAGAAAATTTTTACGTTTTCCGTGAACACATTTTCTAATATCATTTTTCCAATCATCTTTTTGCTTTACATTTTTCGATCACCTTTTTCCAGTTCATTTTTTAACAAAAATTCCTAAAAATAGCAATCCAAACGATATGCTCGCTTGGACCTCGGTAGCATTGAAGTTGTTCGTGTGACGAATCTGTTTGCTTTTTCTCGTGTCGTCTTGTCCTAAATCCTCATATCTGAATTAAGAGATAATCATCAACGTAAAAGGCAGTTCTTATACCTTTATCTTCGATGCTATTTCCAGTTTTCATGGTTAAAGTAATACGTGCTGGAGGGCAAATAAGTGAAAGCCACAGTCTTAATCGATGAATCATGAGCATGGTCCATATTGGGACGTAGAAGAAGGCCATATATGACTTAAAAAAGTGTCTCTTCCAAAAAGTTTTGGTTCTAAAAGTTTTCATTTCCTTCTTTTGTTGTTTTCTTTTGTTTTTTTCACGTAGGGGAGGGATTGTCAATCCTAAACTTTATTAAAAGAAATTTATGAAGTACAATGAGAAAGACATATAGCTTTACCATAGTGCTTAATCCATGTATGAAGAAAGTGCATTCTATCTTAGCCTTGCTATGCCTTATTTCATGCGATGGTAAGTTAGTGAAAGCTAGCTTGGTAGATCACTGCGAAGAGGTGGCTAATTTAGATAGCTTTCCTTTAGTTATATCAATTGATTAGCTTACGTCCAAAAAAAAAAAAATTAACTTTAATAATTTTATATAAATTTTAAATTAAATGAATGGATAAATATGCTTTAGAATTTTAAAATTATACATTATCAACTAGAAATTATGCAAATATGCACCCAAACAATATGATTAAGCACTTAATAAGTACTTTGACAAAAACTTGTATTAATTAAAATACTTCTTGAAAGCTATCGCAACTCTAAACAAGCTCTGATTTAAAATCGAAATACAAACCATGGACCACACCGTGCATACTTCCATGTAGCTTGCATTTGTGTCAAGCATACCTTAAAATCTTTAACCCTTTTTGAGTTATGCTATGAAATCCCCCCCCCCCCTTCCTTCTCTCCAGCCCAAAAAAAAAAACACAATGTGATGTAATTGCTAAATATAACTAGGGCTAATCCAACCGGGGATAGCAAATTTTTTCAAAAAAAAAAAATTTCGCTTGCATCATAAATACATTTTTCAATGTATCTTTTTATATTTCCAACCACTTTTTTATCTCATATACATCACATCACAAAAAATGTTATAGTAATTATTTCAAATAATTATTTGGAATAATACTCTATCCAAAAATCCTGAAAAGAAAGCAATGCATGTTAATCTTTATACTTGAATAGTAAAGTGTGTACAGGTAAAGTGCCCTAGCCAGTGCCCATCTGGCAGCACTTCGAATACTTTATGATTTAATTGTAGAATAACTCAAAATACTACAAAAGATGCTTTGGATAAAGCTTCAGTCACATGTCAGATTAATTCCATATATTATTCAATTGAGTGGAAACGCATCAATTTATCTTGAACAAAAAAAAGAAAAAAAAGATTGATTTGTAATTCATAATATAATTTTTTTATTTGTAATTTACAGTATAATCTTTTATATTTTATAACTCTATTGAATCTAATGATTTTTCAAATCAAATATATTCATGATATTTTCTATATATTTTTTGTATAATTAATACAATTTTCTTATCAAACAAATCATACTAGATAATTTTTATTTAGTTTATTAATAATATTGACTTTGTTTTATCCCAAAAAAAAAGAGAAAGAAAAAGATTGAAACCCATCATAGCCAAGCCTACTTTAAACACGGACTTATGGTGAATGGAGTTAAAGCAAGAATGACCAAAAGTCAAAATCACGTGTTTTTGCACGTTACACCGCTACGTATCCTTATCTAGTGTTTCAAATTTTAGTCCAATCCGTCGCCAGTTCACACCCCGCGCTGGCCCAGTCAAAAATCCAAATGAGTCATTTGTTCCCATGACGACCGATTTGACATAAGTGTCAAAATCTCCACTGGTTACATTAGCAGCGTTAAGTAGCTCTCTATGGTTCGGAGTGATTACTAGACATTCGTTAATATTTTAAGTAAAAAAAAAACACTTATTAACATACTTAAATTATATCTAATTCGCAATGGAGATACATTTATTTATGTTTACTGCACAATAGGCTCTGCTTGGCAAATGAGTTTTTTGAGTTTTTGTCTAAAATTTTACTGTAATTTATTGTAAAAATTGTAGAAAATATTTTTGAAGTGTGTAAATTTTTAAATATTTTGAAATAGATTGTTTAAAAATTTTGAGATTACTTTAGTTAAAGTTGTTAAAAAACTTATAACAGACAAATTTGACCAAAAACTTATTTGCCAAACAGGAGATATATTTAAATTTTTTTTTTTGAATTAACTTTGCTGTTGTAAAAAAATTAACACTCTTAACAAGAATAAGCACTCGTTTGACAAATCCTTTTTTGAATTAGCATCTAGAAGCGAATGGTGTACACTTTATTTAGTACATAGGTAACATTACAAACACCCTAATCTGGAAAATGAAAAAATAGTTACATGAATGTATAAATTATAATTTTATAGGGTGAGATTTTAGATAATGAAATATAAGTGTTTGAGAAATACGACGTGGTTCAGATACTTTAAATGAAGTTGCTAAAAATTATGTCACCATCTAAGTGATCTTCAATGTAAATAGGAAGACTCTGCAACTTTATTGACAAGGTTATGCCTAAATTCTGAACCATTTTTTGATGGTATCTTGGCTGTTTTCAACGGACATAGTGCATATATGTGTGAGACAAAAAAGGATGTCCTCTATTCATTTCATATAGACACTTTAAGTTATATAAACGGTTCTGTAATTGCTGTGGGAATTATAGATGATTCATGTTTTGGAAAAGTAAAGGAGGATGCAAGTGATGCAGCCCAGGAGAATGCCCTAACTGAGGTTTGCCATTTCCTTTTCTTTCCTCTATTCATTTCATAACTTAATTACTAACACTAGTGTTTCAATGTCCCTCCACAAAACCATATCAAACCCTAGTTATATCGCATCTAACAGATTCTTTTAAGGTGTCGAGTAACATTTCGGTTTCGAATCTTGAGTATGGCAGTTGAAGGTGAGACGGACGTGGAGAAGAGTGGAACGGTATCTTTTTTTGAAAAAAAAAAAAAGAGGAAAAAAAACTAGGGTATGAACCATTGCTGATACCTGAATGTGATTATCTTTATTTGTCAAAATTTATTTATTTGCAGTATCAACATATTTTCTAATCATTTTTTTATCTCACATATATCGCATGTTACAATTGTTTTCAAAAAAATTATCCCAAATAATCTACTATCCAGACACACTTGTAGACATACTTAATCTACATCTCTTGACTAGGGTAGTCTAAAGCAATTTGTTTTCTTTTACTTTCCCACTATAACTTTTTGCATACGCTAATTATAATGTAGAAAATTCATACCAACCAACTCAATGATTAAAACTATCATAAAAATATGAAAACTTCCAAGTATGAAGAGTGCTGAGGGATTTCTTTAGGTTTCAGATTTAAAAGTGCTTCCAGAATCATTCAAACAAAAGTAGATCGTATATTTGTTTAACCTGTGCAAAAGTGCCACCCAAAAAAAAAAAGGAAGGGAAAAGAAAAGATGAAATGGGCTTACGTGGGTCATTTTTTGATATTCCATATAAGTGGATTTAGATTAGATGAGTCAACATTCAACATTCCCCACAATTGTTGTACTCCCATGCTAGTGGATTGATGGAGTTGTTGGAATGACAGATTTGATAATTATGAACCCTAATACATGATTTCAAGTCCAAGCTGTCCAAGCATATACTATGAACTATTGATCTCAGCTAATAAAATATCTTAGATGAGAATAAAGAATAACATAAAATGCAAAGTGCTTTGCATGGTGTTTGTTTGCCAAAAAAGAGGGAAGGAAAAGAACTTTTCTGCAAGTTTTGAATGTTCGTATTTTCAAGAAACTTATGGGATTCATTATATAAAATATTCCCATAAGCGCTCATTTTCTTGTAAAATTTTTCCTGCTAAAATTGATAGGAAAGTGAGTTACAAGATAGTTTTAGCTAATTAGAATTCTTTTACTAATCCTTTTTTTCTAAACTATTTCCTCCATTCTAAACTTCTACATAAATCAGAATATCTTAAAATTTACAATTCAAAAAACCGGCTTGTAGTTAGACATTTTATCCTTATTTTAACAATTAATGAATCAGTAATTTGTTGAATTATATTACATTAGCATTTTTTTCTTTTATATTTTATGCTAGTCTTTTAGGTCTATATAACTTATACACATTATATATATATATATATATATATATATATATATATATATATATATATATATATATATACAGGCACACACCCACACACATATATACATACATACATACATACATATGTAAACTTATGGTTAAAGAATATGATTAATTTTGAGGTAAACAACTCTTCCAATATGCAAAATGTTATATTTATTGCATGTTATTTTACATATATTAAATACCAGAAATGAACAAGTTCAATGTTGAATATTTTCTATTAATCGACATACTAGCCAATTTTTTGTGACTTTTCGGCTAAAAAAAACACAAGAATTTATATTTTCTTGCATCATTTTCATGTTAATCAAACACAACTGAGAAAATTAATTTCCATTTCCTTACCGCACTTCACTTTACTTTCTCCATGTCTGCTTTTCTCATCAAACAAACAGGGCCTTTGTGTTTACTCGTTCAGTCGTCTAGTGCCGACAAAGTACTTAGTGGGTCAAATTTAAAAGGGATAAGTCAAAAGTTTGTTCTAATTGGTGGAATGCAGCGCAAGGAAACTACAACTCTAAGCGGCGCGTGCGTTGATGCGAGTTTTCCTCGCCCTTTCGCTTCTCTTGAAATTGCAAAATAGGGCTCAACTAATTATAGTTTCATACTTCAACCCAATTGAGTATGTATCTTTTTTTCTGGTTGCAGGGAAGGATTGGATTTTAAGAAGTAGTGAAGGAAAATGAGGGATTTGAACCCAAGGCGCATTTTTCCAAAGATTAAACTTTAGCCATTAAATCAAGATTTCCTCGCAAGTACGTCTCTATCAAAAGAGGAGACAAGTAAAAATTTGAATTTATATTTTGCAAAAATTCTTTATATAACTTTGCCTTTGTGGATGAAATTCCCGAATTTTCACATGTACAAGGAGAAAAGGTTAGGAAATGATTTAAATCGTGATCACTAGAATATATACAATTTCGTGGTTTTAAGCTTTTGGTTAGTTGATTTAAACACAATCTCCTCTAACTTATTGGTAGTTGGATTAAGCCATTAGTTGAATTAAATACAATGGTTGATGTATTTTACTCCTTTTTTTTTAATTACTAGCATAATCGCATGTTTATTTAGGCATGCAATACAACGAATGATTGTATTACAGAAAAAATAATCAACAATCTTGATCATGCCAAGAGAGCAATCCTGAAAATGTTTTATTCTATCTTTTAAGTTTTCAATGTAAGATGGTGATGAGTGATGAAATAATGATGAGATGATGGCATGTTTGACTGCATAAGCACCAAATCATTTAGCTGACCACTGGATCAAACTTTAATGTTTTTAATATTCGGATCGCACATTGTATTTTTAGGAAAGTTATAGGATCAAAGTGAAAGTAGAATTTTAGTATCTTAAAATCCTAATAAAAAAGCAAATGTATAGTTTTGTTATCATTTTAAAACTAATAGTTTATGAATATACTTGCAAATTAATAAGACAATTCTTTTAGATTTCTGTTTCTTATTTTGGGATAATTTTAGAAATCTCCCTTGAGATTTCTGACTATTTCACTGGCCTCCCTCCAAATTTTAAAAATTATACTAACCTCCTTTGAGATTTATTATCTTGTAACATTTAGGTTCAGCCAACAATTAAAAAGAGATATTAGCAGAGAGAAGATAATATGATTCCACCATTGATTGCCCCTCATCTACTAAATTGTTTGATAAATGTAATATTAGTCCAAACATTAAAGAAAATACTAAAATTTGCTGCTTATCATTAGGAATTAAATCACATATGACATCAAAAATAGTATATCATTATATATATTTCACTTAATGTAAGATTCAAATTGCTATTTTCAGTTACAAACTCACTGTCAAATATGACTAACAACAAATAATCAAAAAATTATGTAACTAAAATATTACAAAGAGCGAACTTTAATTCCATAAAAATCTCAACAACTAACCTTAATATGTTAACAAGAATATTTATGATGTTAAAGTTTGTTCTATGTAATATTTTGGTTACAAATTTTTTTGATGATTTGTTGTTGATCA
The DNA here is from genome assembly GCF_036785885.1 of Coffea arabica. Classification (NCBI taxonomy): domain Eukaryota; kingdom Viridiplantae; phylum Streptophyta; class Magnoliopsida; order Gentianales; family Rubiaceae; genus Coffea; species Coffea arabica. The sequence goes on from NC_092327.1 coordinate 31,506,912, forward strand.
TGTTTGATAATTGATATGTACTTAAAAAGAGTTATTTGAATCTTGTATTAAATGAAAGATATAAAATGATATACTATTTGATGTTACACATGATTTGATCACCAATGATCAGTATCAAATTTTAGGATTTTTCTTTAATATGTGGATTGGTATTAAATTAATTAAATAATGTAGTAGATGGGGGGATAATGATGAAATCATATTATTTTCTCTCTCCTAATGTCGCTTTTTAATTATTGATTGGACCTAAATGTTATAAGATAATTAATCTTAAGGAAAATTAGTATATTTTTAAAATTTGGAGGGAAGTCAGTGAAATATTCAGAAACCTCAAGGGAGGTTTTTGATATTGTCCCTTTTTTTTATCCAATTAAATTGACTTTTTGGAAGCTGTCATAGTAATGGAATCTTCCCTCGGTGTACCCTAAATTAGACTGACACCGTAGAACAAATCATTCAACACACCTTCTTAGACTTGAGAAAAATAGGAGTCCATTGTGACCACCTTTCTCGAAACAATTTTATGGCATAAATTAAACCCACCATTAATATCTTCATAGTCTTATTCAGCGATTTTCTTGCTTTTTTCGTTTCTCCAAAATGGTCAAACATTGCGGTTTGCATTCTCTTGTACCAGCACAAAATGTTGCTAAAAAAAAGATCAAACTGAGTTCCACTTGTAACCAGGGGGGGGGGGGGGGGGGGGGGCCAGGGGGGGCAACCGCCTCCCCTCCAATTGTTAAAAAAAAAAATTTCTAAGTAAAAAAATTTTTATTATATTGTTTTGCCCCCCAAATATTGATAAAAAATTTCACTTTGCCCCCCTCCAATTGTTATAAAAAAAATTTCTAAGTAAAATTTTTTTTATTATATTGTTTCCCCCCCAAAATATTGATAAAAAATTTCATTTTGCCCCCTCTCAAGGACCCAAACAATAATGTTTGAAAGTTATTTAGGTTTGATCCAAATAACAGAGACTCGTCCCCCCTAATTGCAATTCCTAGCTCCGCCTCTGCTTGTAACCATCTCCATTTGTTTGAAAACAAATCAAGATGTTGTATCCAGCCGTACCAAGCTCCTGAGAGAAGAAGGCTTCGAAGAATGCTATGATAAAAACTAGTACTCCAAAGTTGTCATTTTTTCTTTACATCTCATTCTTATCCTCTCTTCTGTCTCGTTTCTCTGATTAGTTGAATTTCAACATAGTTGGATCCTTAAGGACCATATACATGCTTCAATTAAAACTGAGCGTGTTAATTTGACTGGAACTAGTTAAAATATATCATATTAACAAATAGAAAATATATGATCACAAGATTTAGATTAATCAAACTTAAAGTGATCGAAGAAAAATGTAAAATCACTGCCATTTTAGTGAACAACATACTACAAGAAACTTTTTCTAACTAAAAATATTATTATTATTTAAAGAAGTGAAAGCTATTTTGAAGAAAATTTATGAACGTAATTAAGGCATGGCATTCACTTTGGCTTTAAGGAAACTCGACTTTTTAAAATGATCTGAGAAACCTTTATTTATTTTTTCTTTTTTCCCCGATTGTCACCTATCATAGGAGTATTATGTATTAGGAAAAATAGCGATTTTGGTCCCTCATCTTTAGAGTTTTGACCAATTTAGTCCTTTATAATTATACCCTTATTTTTTAAAAAAAAAAAATCTAGGATCTCTAATGGGAAAGTAAAAAATTATACTAGGACTAAGTCATGTGCATGGCATGTGCACTATTAAAATGACCCATTTTAGTCACCTATCTTTATCCAAAACAAAAAACAAAAATCTAGTATCTCTAATGGACAAGTAAAAAATTCTAATAGGAATAAGTGACGTGTACTGTACGCGCACCATTGAAAATGACCATTTTGGTCCATTACCTCCAACGTCATGTCTAATTTTGTCATTGCAACAATTTAAATCCCAATTTCCAAAGTTAATGTAGGATTTTTAAAGAAGAATTAGAATCTCATGTACAATGAGTCTACCTTTGAAATAAAAAATGAAAAAATTACAAGAACAAAAATGAAAGCAAGACACACACAAACACATATGCCCCAAATAGTATACCGTGGTCAATGACGGAGCCAAGGGGGGGCAGAGGGGGGCCATGGCCCCCCCTAAGTTTTGAGAATTTTAATTCATAATATGTAAATATGTGTGTAAAATAAAATTGGCCCCCCCTAAATTTTTTCAATTTTAGTTTATATTATGAGAGTTGATATATATATATATATATATATATATATATATATATATATATATATGAATTAGTCATCTTTGAATGGAATTTCAATTTTGGCCCCCCCAAAAAAAAAATCCTGGCTCCGTCACTCACTGACCGTGGTATATAGGAGATAAAATTGGGCACTACCGTAAGATATGCCACTGCATACCAATTGGGATGTGTGTGCATGTTTTTCTTTCAATTCTAGTCTCTCTTTCCCTCTCTCTGTTTTTTTTTTTTTTTTTTTTTGGTTTCAAATGTAATTTATAGTGCATGGAACTGACTCTACTAGGGTTTTCTATTTTCTCATTAGAAGTCCTATATTGATTTTATCTTGTGAAAATGAGGTTTAAATTGCTAAAATAATAAAATTGGACATGGCCTTGAAAATAATAGACCAAAACGATCATTTTTAACTGTGCATGTGTTGTGCATGTGCCAAACTCTCGTTAGATCTTTTATTTTCTTGTTAGAGGTCCTAGATTGACTTTTTCATGAAGATAAGATAAGGGAGTAAAATGGTTGGGGTCATAAATAAAGGACTTAATTGGCCAAAACCCTAAAAGTAAAGGACTAAAATAGCCATTTACCCTTAAGCATTAAGAGGAGCAAAGTCTTATTAGTGGCTTATCTGCTACCAACCCTGATAATAAAGATACTCGGACCACCTCTAGGGCCCAAATCAATAAGACAGTTCTCTCATATTTCTGTTTCTTGTTATATATATATATATATATATATATATATATATATATATATATATATATATATTTCAATTAAATTGACTTTTTGAAGCTGTCATAGTAACGGAGCCTTCCTTTGATGCACTGTAAATTAGACTGACATTGTAACATAAATCATTCAACATCACCTGTTCTCTTTGTTCTCTCTTTACTCTCAGCTTTCTCTCCACCGTTCTTCTTCCATAGAAGAGGGATCTTAGTCTCAAACTAAGGTCTCCCTTCCTTTTCCTTTATTTTTGTTTTATGTTAATAAAGTTTCTTCTAGGACATTATAGTGAGAGTTTTCTCTCTCCTAGTATTTAATAATGAGAGTTTTTTTTTCTCTTCTAGACTATCTTAGTGGGAGTTTTATTTCATTTTTTTTGTTATTTTTCTTAGATCTAAGAGTTTTTTCAGATTTATATATTAGATCTGAAATTTTTTGGATTTTCTTATCAGATTTCAATATTAGTTTTGAACCTGAACCAATTGAATAATAGATTTGAAGGAATAGACATGTGCAAATATTTATAGAGCAGGCCGTGCAATTGGTTAGATCTGATGATTTGTGATACACAATATAATATTTCTTATTTTATAATTCTATTAAATCTAATGATTTCTAAAATTAGATATATTTGTGACATGCTATATGTATTTTCTGCTATTAGTGCAACTTTTTTTTTATTAAGTAAATCGTGTTGGACGATTTTCTACTAATTTATTAATAATATTAGTTTTTGTTTTTTCCAAAAAAAAAAAAATCATCAAGATCATAAGCTAACATTACCAAAATAAAATGTTTATTTTTTCATAGACTATGCTTTTGATGATTACATAAACGGAAGGCAAAAAAAACAAATGTGGTGTTGCAAAGAGTTAAGTCATGTTAACGAAAGTAATCAATAGAGAAGAAATTTCAGTTCTTTTGTGTAATAAGAAGGCTTCGAAAGTATGAAAAGATCAAGAAAATAATTAGTGTACTTTATCTATTTTTTCTTGGAATATAACTATAGAAGTCATAGGACAAAGAATCAAACTTAAGGTAATCACAAATTGATTCTAGTTCCTTTAATTGGAAGAGAGACGGAGGACAAACAAGAAAAGCTGAAAGGTATCTAAGCATTTTAGACCCTATAAATTGGGGCAACGAGGGACAAAATGATGAAATATGATGATGATCTATAATCTCGAAACTGCAACGCACAGCAAAAGTAGAAATCTAAGGGGAAAATTTTAAGAATAGTAGTATTCCTTCTCCCACCCATTGCTATTAACGTCTTTATGTAGTTTGAAAGAATATGTGTTTCATTCTCAATTCCCTTTTCCACCTGTTTGAAAAAGATATAGATACAATGTAGCTATGGAATAGAAACTGCTTTAAATTATCTACAAAATTCTAAATTTCTATATCATTTAAAAAGGGATTAAGTCCCTCTTTCGACTATAGGTTGGAGGGTTCGAACTTTACTTGCAGTGAAAAAAAATTCAAAGGAGATGTCGAAACACCTCTTTAGTCTAGTCAGATCTGTATAGCTACTAATTTTTAGTTCTTACACAGTTTTTTTAAGCTTCACTTCCCGTAGAATAGGATAAATTAGGTTATAGAAATATTATCGTTGCGAAAAAAAATATCATTTAAATTTTTACCTTAGCCCTTAATTCCAAAAAAAAATTATATAACTTAGCAACAACATTACCGTCAGAATAACCCCATCATAAATTGCTTTTGGCTAGTTATCTTGAAAATAACCCATTGTCTTTCTTCTCGAGAAACAGAAGAAAACAGAAGAACAAGGTCATGCTTTTGAATTTAATTTAGTGAGTGAATATAGGCAACTAGTGTCAATTCAAAGGGTGGAAAGCCTTCAGCAGTACTAAAATGTTTTGCACCCTGAAATTTTAATTTCAATACTAGAGTACCATCAACTTCTACCCTTTCTGCCACTTTTAACCCACTTCATGATTCAAAATTATGACAAAAAGATCATCATTCATTAAATCTGCACCAGTGGTAGAAATTACATAAATCATATACAGATACAATGCTACTTAAAGTGAACAATATATGTTCACTGATGTACTATTTATCTATTTGGTGATCAATTGCTCAAGTTGGCAAATCAAGCACAAGATTTAGGAACAAAAAATATCACATGTTACAATAGTTCATTAATATTGTATTAATTAGTATGAGATTGGGGTGAGGCCGACAGGCATCCTAATGGATATCACGTTACCAGTTGTTCTTTCAATCTTACTTTTATGGATATTTATAAATGAGTTTTTGTAAGCAACTTTTGGACAATATTATTACGTGTGATATTACCCCAAGAGGAAAAATATACGTTTTTACTTGAAAATTTTGGATTTCTAAACTTCCCATATGTTTCTTTGGATGCATTTCATTATTTGGAAACTTGAAAGTGATTACTACTGTATGCAGTGTGCTTAACATGTCAACTCCAACCAACCCACTAAACAATTTTGATTAGCACATCTTGAAGAATTTTTATTAAAATATTAATATGGAACTTCTTTGAATTATTGTGTACATGAGATTAAAAAAATTGTTAACTAACGTCTTTATATTTTTTTTTGAAAAAAAATTTCTCGAAAGCAGACCATCCATTTAATTAGTTGGCTGTCCTTTGGAGTGTTTATAGGACTTTTAGTGTAGTGATTTTGTTGGGAAGAATATATGCCAATAAAAAGTTAGTTGAAAAATAGCATATAAATTTTTCCCCCTTAGAAGTAGATGTTTTGAGAACAGCTCATCTGTATTCAGCAATCAGGTCGAAAAGAGAAATGTTAATAAGTTTTTTGGTTTTCTAAATTTAAGCATTTTTGAGAATTTAGAGGAGCTCAGATAATTCACACATATGTCACCATAATACATGCAAGATGGAAATTCTGAGATGCATAAAGATAGATATTATCATCAGATATTGTAAATTTGTAATGATTCTTTTATAATATATATGTTTTGTCTTAAACAAAGTCTTTTTATACTAGTAGGTTAAGACAGATCTGGGTCTGTTTGGATAAGCTGTTTTTTTTTTTAAATCTATTTTAAAAAATAAAATTTTATTTAAAATATCATCTACAATAATATATTAAAATATTTATACATTTAAAAAAATAAAAATGAAAGTATATTAAATAACTAATGATGACTGGCGGAGGTTGTCAATAATGGGGGGCAAGTGGTAAGAGAGAGGAAAGGTAATTTTTTTGGAAAATAAAAAAAGGATATTTTTCTGATTATCTTTTTGTTTATCTTTTTGTTCACTTGTGGAAAAAAAAGGACACATTTACATTGTGGATTTAACTACTTTCATTTTACACTTTTCTTTTTGTGGGGCATCAACTGATGACATCATCATGGTCATGAATTTTTTCACTAAATTGTTTTCTCTTTTTTTTTCCGTTTTTCTCGTTTCTTTACCTGACTGGGACTTTTTGGTACGCCAACTAGGTGGAATTTCGAAAAACAAAAAATTCCTTGTTAATAATTGACGAACCTCTCCCAGTCAAAAAGAAGCAAAATATGAATTGTTTGAGACCCCACCTTTTAAAACAAGAACAATGATGTCTTATACTCGTTTTTCTTGTCATCTCCAAATTTATTATATTCGCTCGTTTTTCTTGGATCTAATTTTCAAAAGTTCAATAATTCAAATTGTGTTACACCACTATCACATCAGTGGTGTGGCACAATTTAAGCGATTGAATTTTTGAAGAACGGATCTGCTCAAATTTTGGCCACTATATCTAGGCGTGCAATATATAATTCATGAGAGTTGTAACGGTTAAAAAATAAAATAAAAAAGAACATATCATAATTTTAGCCCACAAGCTATATTGTCACCCCTCGCATTAAATTATCTGATTTTTCTTGCCATCTCCTAATTTATTATCGTTTTTCTTGCCATCTCCTAATTTATTATATTCACTCGTTTTTTCTTGGATCTAATTTTCAAAAATTCTATAGTTCAAATTGTGTCACATCACTATCACATCAGTGGTGTGGCACAATTTGAGCATTGAATCTTTGAAGAACCAATCTACTCAAGTTTTGGCCACTGTTCTAGGCGTGCAATATATAATTTATGAGAGTTGTAACAATTAAAAAAAATAAAAAAGAACATATCATAATTTTAGCCCACAAGCTATATTGTCACCCCTCGCATTAAATTATCAAAATACTTGACATGATTATTAAGGAGTGTCCACTGAGAATTTAAACAAACCAAAGAGAAAAATATGGGAAAAAAGGGAGAATATATATATGTTTTTCTCCAAGGAACATGACGCGATAGATTATTTTTACATGAACTTTTTCTAAAAAGAATACTTGAGGGTGATACATGATCAATTCTCAAATAAACAAAAATCAACAAGAACCTTAACATTGAGCACACTCAAGAGATGTTGGTAAGATAAACAAGTCAAAGAGTTAATGTTCAAAATACAACAGAAGCTGATAGTAAACTATTATAGTAAGGCTTATAATTTTTATTAAGTATTTTATAAGTATGTTATGAATAAACTATTAAGGTGATAATATATTTTTGTTAAGTATATTATAAGTATGTTTTGAATAAAGTCAGTTACAAGGATCATAATTTCCTTGTAGTATCATATTATTCTTCATATTCTGATGATCTAAATAAAGTATGTTTTTAGATCACCAATCAAGAAGGGAAAACTTATATGTTTATAACCACAATTATTGCAATGGATTTGGATAACCTGATACAAACATGCTTTCTTGTATATAATTATATGAGTTTTTTCTAATGGGTCTCGTTAACGTATTTAAAATTCACCTAACCTATCATGTATACACATACTAACAATTATTATCTTCCCTTGCTTCTATATATTTACCCTATTTAATTTTATCTACCATCTCTTATATTTATTTACTTTTCCTAATTAAGCTCACAAATTAAAAAATATGATACCTAAAATATATTTTAACGAGTGCCTATTAGGCACCAATTAGACAGACCCAATAATTATTTATCAATTAAAGTATCATTCTTACTTTCCTTTCTTGTTCTAAGACTCTTGCTTCTCTAGCGGCATTACGTCTAGAATTGCATAGTGGAATTGCATAATATAGGAATACCTTGCCACGTCTCCATCCAATTACAAAAGCTAACAATTGCTTTTTTTCTTGGGATAATTTCAGAAACCTCCCTTGAGGTTCCGTGAAATATCACTAAGCTCCCCCCACGTTTTCAAAATCTCTCTTACCACCCCTCAAGTGATTGTGGTGTCACATGTCACTATCAAAATGGATAAATTATAAATAATAACCTCATTTCCTCTAGCAATTAATTAGCATATGAAAAGCAAAAAAAAAAAAAAAAAGAGAAAGAAAGCATGTAATAGCCTAAAGCCCGGGAAACAATTGGTCCATTTACAAAAAAAAATTGTTTTGATTTCTAGTTCAATTTTTTCCTTTAACATTGGACTTTATAATTTGACTTGAATTTGGGGCCAAGACATAACAGTTTTGACTTTTCATGTGCACTTAGTATAAATCATTATTGATATTGTGCAAGCGTCTTGATAATTTTTTAATATAACCAAATATTTTTTTTAAAAAAAATTACCCATGGCCACCTTTGTTTTAGTTTCATACTTGCCTTAGTTCACTAGTTATTTCTTAATCTATTATCCTTAGTTGGGGTAAAGAAATCAACACCATGTCTTTTGACATCTAACATCGATAGCAAGTTTAGAAACGAGAATATGATCCTTATTATTACCCATTCGATATCTTTTTTAATATTTTTGTTTTATTTTAGTTTTCTTTCAATTTTCTTCCTTACACTCATATAATCAGAATATGTGGCTACGATAATGTTCTTTGGAATATCGAATTTTTTTTATGCATACATCCAATAATAATACCCTTATAACAAGGGTGAGTTGAAAGGAAACTAACTTTGTATATATTGAAAAAAACTGGGGTGGTTTTGAATGGTTTTTCTTGGAAGTTTTTGTCAAAAAAAAGTTTAATATATAATTTTTCTATTATACATTGCTGATTACAAAGTTTTAAAGTTCCAAGAAGGTGTACAAATAACATAGCACAAACAAATAAATAAGAGTAAAATGTCATACTTTTTAATAGCTGGTCATTTTCTTGTACCAATTTCCTCTCAATCTGCCCATTTTCTAAAGCTATTTCTGCCTTTTAATATTGCTGCTGGGAAGCCAGAACTAACTGTTGCCTTCCTAACGGTCATTCACCTTTCTCACTTGCAGTCCAATTTTCATGCATTTCACACTTTGACCCTCTCACTTTCTACGTAGATTTTTTTTTGGTCAGCTTAAGGGTATTAAGGGAACTAAAACACTCTGTCTCCTCCAAAATGCATTTTCTATTAATATTTTTGGTTGGAGGGACTGACATTGTTAACAAAATGTCAATTCAAAGGGTGGTAAGAGAGATTTTAAAAATATGGAGGGAGCTTTGTGATATTTTCTGAAACCTCAAGGGAGGTTTCTGAAATTATCCCTTTTTTCTTTTTAGCCTGACGTTACTTTCGTTCATTACTCATAAGAGGGTGCCATTTTCAATTAACACTTAAAGAAGAAATTTGTATCTTCTTTTCCTTATCCTTTTATTCAATTTCTTTTCATCCACTAATTAAATTTCATAAAATCTTCTTTAATAAATTGAATTCAAAGTTTCCGGCAATTAATATCCAAATTCTATTGGCTGCCTTTCCAAGTATTCATATTTTGACCTTAGATTTTAGATTAAAAATTTAAATTTGCATTTACCTCAGTTGTTGGTAGTAGTGGAAGTGGAAGCGGTCAAACGTTGAATTGGCTTAAACGAGTTGTGCAAGTATTTGAAGAAATTTTAAACGTGAGCAGACAATGACCGAAGGCAGTTTTTGTAGGGACGGATAGGCGAAGCGGCAGGAAGCAGCCACCGCCCCCTCAAGTTTTAGAAAACTTGATTTTGTTCACACTAAGAATTAAAAACTTTCAAAAAAAATTTTCGTAGAAATTACCGTGTTTGGATTGTAGTTTTTGTGATATTTTTTAAAATTTTTCATGAGAATATTCATTTGCATATTTTTAATCACTTTTTTTTATCTCACATACATCATATTTTCAAAAAAATATATTATAATGTATTTTTCTACAGAAACTCCTAAAAAGGATCATCCAAACGAGAACCTTTCCTCATGGAAACATTTTAGAATGTTTTATGTTATATACTTAAATTTGGATATATTAAAATTCACTCATTCAACATAATTTTTTGGTTCCTTCTATAGATATTTGGTCGCCTTCAAGAACCAAAAAAATGAAGATGGAATTCAATTTGCTATTTTTTTTTAATTTTTCTAGTGTTAATACTGCTTTTCATATGGCAATAATATAAGCCAACATACAGAAAGTTACGTGGGATTTAAGCTGCAAACAAAAGTAATATAAAATTTCACATTAGCTCGGGTTCAATTAGAAGTAAAATACTGAAAATGGTATATAATTTGGAACCAATTTCACACTTTCTTTTCTGACAAAATAATACAACCCTAACTGATCACGACGTTGATATTTATTGAGTTGAAGGGACTTTTGCTTTGACCCAACTCTCCTCATCTTCCTATTTGTAGGTCACAACTTACTTCGACATTTTTTATTTTTCATAGAATCTTCGGAGCTTTCCTAGCTCCCCCTCCCCCCCAAACACACACAGATATATATAAATATATATTTATAAACAGTTATTAAACCCAGTCCAACTCGGTAGTTTTTCTAATTAATCTTGTGAATCGGCCACTTAATTGGACTGAGTTGGTAATTAGACTGGATATGAAACAAACCTCTAAACTAGACAAATATCTGTCGGTTCAATAAGTAAAATCTCGGTCCATTCAACCACTAATTCAATAATTATTTTTCATAACTAAATGTATTAGTATTTGTTTATTAGTATAGAACTATTTTTTTTTTCAGCAAAAATACATTTATATAACCTACTCTATCCTAATCTAGGGGGAGGGGAAGCTTAAGGAGGCTGTGGTAGGGGGCTAGTGGGTATACAGACCCAACTAGACCAAGAAAATGTTATGACACAACTCTTAGATTTTTTTCACTGCAGGTGAAGGTGTCTAAGGAGGGACTTAAGCCCCTCCCTGGTGGTCACTGAGCCATTGGCCCAGTGGTTTATTAGTATAGAACTATAGTCTATAGGTACCCTTTATTGCACTGAGATCCCGCTGAGGCTGGGTTTTTTTTTTTTTTTTTGTCGAACACAGGGGTGTCCGGGTCAATCCTTACTACGCGGGTTTATTTACTACGCGGCCGGGTTTATTTACTACGCGGCAGACAACCCAAATCACAATTGATACACAGCTTTCCCACGCGCTTCCGTTTTGTCCAACTCCTAAGGACAGGTTTCCCACGCGCTTATTTACTCCGTTTTGTCCAATTCCTGCGCCAATTAGGATTTGTACTACAGTTCCAATTTGTATAACCCAAAAGCAAAATAATCATTAGACTGCTTAGTGACCTTTCCAAAAAGGAAGGCGCTTTAAATTCTGCCGTTCTTGATCACTCTGTTTTCCAGGAGCCCTTCCTTGAATTTCTGTAGAAAACATGCATGTTATCGAAATAAAACAAAGAAACCAAGAAAGATTTGGGGATTTCAACCTTGAAATCCCATCTTTGTAGATTCGTTTGTTGTCAATCTTGACGGGTTTTTGTCGAGAAATACAACTGGGTTGAATTCGTTGGCTGGTAATTCTGAAAATTAGCGCACAAATTGAATGCTTTTGAGGTGTTTGTGAAAAGGGCTGAGAGAATTCTTCTCAATCCCGATTCCAATCATGCCTTTTCCGTGGAAGAAGGTGAAGAATACCAAGATTTCGCAATTGGTAACTGATCATCTTGACTCGCAGAGGCGTCTCGGCGGACCACCGCTGGTGGTGGAAACCGGTTTCCCAACTTCCCTGGTTGATATAGTTGTCAGGAATCGTCAGAGATTTAAGAAGTCGTCCAAGATGAGAAAGAACGAAACCAATTCTTCGATATTGACATCCCCTCCGCCGTCGCCTTTGTCTTCTCCACCTCCGGAGCTTTCTTCTTCGTCATCGTCTTCATCTTCGCCTCTGCCTTCGACCCTTTTGAGTACTACGGTGGAGGAAACTCGTGGAGAATCCGTCAATGAGCTTAAAAAGGAGGATGAGAATTTCAAAGGGGTTTTACTGGCGGTTTTGAGGATGTCTTTTGTGGTGGTTTTGGCGTTGGGGACTAAGAAATTCGCTTTGGGGCTAACTATGTCGGCATTCTTCTTGTTCTTTGTAGAGTATGTGGGGATTCATGTTTATAGATTGTTTATTCCCTGTTCTGAGGCAAAGAAGAGGCTGAGATTGATGGTTTTGAAATTTCTCAGAATTGGGAAGGAAAAGGGAGAGAATAAAGGGTTTAAGGTGTCTCTGGACCAAGAGGGGCAACAGGAGATATATAAGTCAGGTGGTTCTGATTTCCAGGATCAGAGATCGATTGATCCAGTTGGCAAAGTTGAGATTATTCAGCCGATGAGATTCTTGGAGCCCTTTCTTGAAGATATACAATCTCAGGAGCAGAAATCTGATGAATTCAGTTGTGATGGAAAGTTGGATCTTCAAGGATCAGACTCGGAGGTGGTGGTTTTGGAGAATAAAGAGGAGCACAGCTGTGAGGTTAAGAAAAGAAAATCACGCAGAGCCAAGATGAAAACCAAGATGAAGCACATCTTTTCAAGAAAATCAAGAAGGGCGAAGAAAGAAGAAGGAAAATTGGAAGGTGAAATAAGTCCAATTGGAGAGGAAAATGTGATGACATCTGAAGAACAAGACAGCGAATATGGGAATGGAGGAGAGCTAAAATCTAGCAGCGATATATCATCCATTTCAATTGGAAGCTGTGAAGGGGAAGAGGCATTGAATATCATCTCCAGTTCCGGTGTACTGCTGGAGGAGGGGGATGTCGATGGAGTTGTTAGCAGGGAAGGGGAGGAAATCTTGAACAAGGGGAATTCTGGGTATTTGATGCTCTGTTTAATTGTTCTCATTGGACTTTTTGGAGGCAAGATATCTGCATTGATGTTCATCTTGTCCTGGTGCTTTCTGAAGAAATCTGGTGGAAAGTTAGTTAGATGCTTAACTTGGCCTGTGATCAGGTTTTTTAACCCAAATGCTTAGTTGGAACATTCGGTGTTCTTGACTGTTAGTGTTGGCGTTTTCATAAATTTTGGCTCATCTTTCATTTGCTCCTAATGGAGTCTTCTTGTGAAGCTCTGTTTTTGTTCTATGAGGTTACGTTTGACAGAATCTTCAACCTTTGGTTGGTCCTGAACCTGAAGTGTTGTACATTGAACTGTAAATCTGCAACAATCAAATATAATATATGATACTCATTTCTTGAATTACAATGACAAGTCTGCTTTGAGTGATGCTATAAAAGTCGATTTTTCTTGTAATTGCCCGAACGTTTAAGGGTTCTTATTGATCAGGCTAATGCCCTACATCTTGTGTCTTATCTTTGATAACCTGCACAGAATTGGGTTGGGTAAGATGGCATTTTGTAGGTCCAGAATTTAGTGTGGCGGCTTTCTGCTCTCCACCTGCATTCTAGTGTTTCTGCATAAAAGAATAAAGAATGACAAGCATCTGAAGATGAGATGCTGCAGGGATGTTTCCTCAGTGTTATTATATGTTTTTGTCCGAGATCAAGGTTCATTGGTGCATTATAAGGTTGAAAGGCTTCTCCATTACACTCGTAACTCATTGGTGGATTCTCTTCTTTGTCAAAAAATATTACTCTTTTCTTCCTTGAGTTGCCATCCTTGTCTGATATGTTTCAATTATATCATTGTTCTGCCAAGAACGCTAAAGGATATGTGTATCTGATACTCAACTATTCATGCCCTCTTGTTAGCTTTTCTTATGTGCTCAATTCAGGTGGCATTTCTTTTATTCTATTGCATACTACAAATGGGCTGTGATTTTGGGAACTTTTTATGTGTACTAATGAGTGATTAACGTAAAATTACCAATTTTGGATGACATTTTTCATATCGTGTCGTCCTAGCTCCTTTATTGTTTGTTGGTTTTGCTTGTACGGCTAGGATTAAAGGAAAAAAAGAAGAAGAGAGAAATAGTTTGTTTGTGTTGAATCTTGTTCCGAAGATTGTGCGCAATTCAGTGGGCTCTGGAGTTTCTTTATCATGGTTGGTAGGACATTTCAGATGGCTGATTCCAGGGCAGTGGCCTTTATTGACTTCCTAGCCCTGTAAATGATAAGATAATTTTACTATTTTAGAGACCTCCTTTGAGGTTTTTGATAGTTTCAAAGTTCACCCTTGAGGTTTTAGAATATTAATGACCGCCTTTGAAACTAATTCTCTTGTAATAAATTAATCAATTAGAAAAATTCCTTTGATGTTGTACCTACCGGTTGCTAAAATTCCTTTGCTTTTCCTGGCTTAAACAAGAAAAATGCCATGCTTGGAGATTGAGACTGGTTATGGTTATCTGCCATTCGTTGAAAATAATCACAAATTCGTAGACTACAATGAATCTTGAAAAAATGAATATAACCCAATTGGAAGTCTGTTTTAAGCCATTAAATATGGTTCTACAATTAGATTTACAAAAGTTTCGTCACAAACCACTGGTGAAACAATTCTGCCTCACAAACCACTGGTAGAATCTTCTTTTTTCTAGAAAATCTTTGAATTCCTTCTAATTGGTCATTGGTTACAAAACAAAACAGAATAACTTAGTTTGAAGTTAGATACAAAGATTGGTTCGATGTACAATTATACGTCTCAATTTATGGTTTGAAGGAAATTGAGGCAAATGTTGTTAGGTAAAAAGGTAGGAATTGCGTGATTGGAGTAAGGTGCATGAAGAAGTTCTAGAAGAATTGAAAACTTTGAAGATAGTGTGGTGGTGAGAGAAGGGGAGGAGAGGGAAGTACAAGGATGGAAGGGAAGGGAGAATGAGTGACTGAAAAATATAATTGGAGAGTATCAAGAAGAGCGAAAAGTTAACCAAGTTAATCAACGGCTTTTAGGCTATTGGCCACCACTAAGTTCTTAAGATTTGGTGGGATGCGAGATCAAGGGTTTAAACCTTACTCCCCACTAATTGTCATAATATGTAGCCTCTTTAAAAAAATCTCTAGTAACGATGACAAAAAAAAAAAAAATGAAAAGTTGAAAGAGTCTAGAGACGAAAAGTAGGAAACCGTGTGAATTGGGAAAGGAAGAGAGGATAAGAAGGGAGATAAGTATCACCGGATGAGAAAGTAGCCCATCCGCTTAAAAATTGATGTGTGGCTAATAATGGTCCGTCATTTTCCTTATGGGCTATTTGGATATCTTTTGAAAACAAGATAGAGTAATTTTACCATCATATTTACATAGGCCTCCATCTACATTGCTATTAATGGCTTTCTTTTTATTTTTATGTTTAGGAAAAACTTTCATATCCTTTTTATTTCTTTTTTCAGAATCTATACATATTTCAAAGAAACTATAACATCGTAAGATAAAGGTATAACAATTAGTGTTTCAAATATGAATTTTGATATGTTAATTATATTTCATGACTTAATTGTGTCATAATCACTTCAGAGTATCATATACTAAAAATTTAAGAACTGTATTTATTTTTCTTTTAGCAAATTTGGAAGGTTTCGTTTGGTGCTATAATGATGGATAGTTTTAGCTTTGGTCGAAAAAGGGGAAGAATAATTATGGATTGGATATTGAACTTAAGCAAGAATTGCAAAGATACTATTAGATTATGGGGTGGACAAGTACGTTTCCTATATGAAACTGTTAAATATTTATATACGCATGTTTATAAATGCCCAAGAGGCCTTGGTCCAATTGTTAAGGTAGAGACTTTAGGGTTAGAATTCTTGGGTTCAAAAAAATAATCTAATTTAATATTTCAAATATTCATGTTATTCTTGACTTCTTAATTTCTAATGAATTAAAAAATTATCTAAACAAATTTACATTAGGTAGTTTTTATAGAAGGTTTCAATAAATTACTAGAGATTTTGCTTTGTATCTTGATTTCAAGAAATTCAATCAAGTGCGTCCTATGTTAAAACACAAGAATGAAGCAATGAAGCAAGTTTGAATATTTTCAAAAATATATATGCAAGGGTCCTGAAAAGAGTCATAGCTACAATTGTTGAAAACAATGTTGAAAATTAAATGTCAGAGAAAAATATGCCTACATCTTTCAAGCGTAATTACAAATTTAGATAAGAATTAATATTTATATAGTTGTACAAAAATTTCATGCACTCTTAGTTTAAATTGCATTCATTGTAAGGATTTTAGATAATTTTTAATTAACTATTATATATTTATTTTTAATTTTAATTATTTTTTAAATTTGGTTATAAAGTCAGTTAGGAATTAGACCAAAGTACGATGAACTCAAGAATTCAAGAAGCAAAGCATCCCAGATTGAAGTTTGGGGAGCTAAATGAAAACTCGCATAAAGTTTCACAGTGCAAATTAAAACTTGCCTGTACATGTCTACAGAGAAAATTTCAATATCATTTGCCTAAATATGAATTTAAAGTGCATTAGACGATCTTAAAATTTCTGTAAAGCCTAATTCTCTTCAAAAGTTGAGGGTAATTTGACACTTCAAGAGTTGAGAGCAATTTGAGGTGTTGTAAGGAGTTTCAGCCTCTAGCATGAAGGGAAATTAATTTCGCTGATAGACATCTCCCTTCTATATGCCCTTGTATGTATGGTTCTCCTTATATCCCGTTAGCACAAATTATGTATGGCATCCTCAGTTTTATTGTAGGCATACTAACTCAGTAAAAGGATTTTGCATCACTAGTTCAAATTTTCCCCTTTTCCACTCCGCCCCTTACCTCGGAGGCTAAATATACCAAGAACTTCATATCCCCAATTTGGTTTATTTTCACTCGAGCGAAAAGAAAGAGGGTTTCAATTCTTAATTGCTTCAAGAGAATCTAGCATTGTCCTGGGTAAGTTATCCTCATGTATACATTTATTTACAGGAAAATGTTTCATGTTCTTGAGATGATCGTTCAATATTCTTTCTGTTTCCATTTTTCAAGATATGAAACTTTTCACTCTAAATTTCATATGTATTCAAAATTCTTCCTCAAGTAATCAGCCCCAGAAAGGATTAATCCGATTCAAATTCATAAAGTTTATTTTCCTAAAATTCCTTGCATGTTATAAATCATTTGATTTTGCATGAACTGTTTTATGGTTAATTATCATTGTATGAGACATTCTATGCGATCCTCGAGGAGCAAATTCCAATCAAACTTATAGTTTTCCAACATTAACTGGGGGGAGAAAAAGAAAAACAAATGTGTGGATTTTCGATGTTTTAGTTGTCTCCCTTCCTGCATGAAATGGTGACATTTTTATCGCATTATGTAATACAAAACTTACCTATTCAAAAGCCAGTGAATGATGTGAAAAATTCATGCATCATCTTATGTACACAGAAACAGATTTAATGACAAAAATGATATCATACCATGAATTGTTGTCAAGTGGCATCTGCCTTGTGTACATTCCGCATCATAGTAAACTCTTTTCTTTTTAATCCCTTTAACTTGCTGTTAGATTATACAAACGAAGAATTATGAATTCAACTTCAGATTGTATGATAATATTTACGTCAAATTAGTGGCCTTATTGCACCTCAATGTTCTCACCACCAAAAGAAAAATAAATGAATAAATAACAGAGAAAAGTATTGCTTTACGAGTCCTCCTTTTTCTTCTGTGCTTGATTATGTATTATGCTCGTTTCTTCCCCTGCCTTAATGTGGTCCATAATGATCATGCAAAGCGTCATATGGGAATTTTCTTTCATTTTTCTCTTGGCTAAGAGTTTTATTTGTTACTAACTTCGTTTTTAAAGGTGCCAAGATGGTCGCACAAGGCTTCACTGTGGATTTGAACAAGCCACTTGTTTTCCAGGTTAGATTTCGTACGACTTCAGTTTCTAACCATTAAGCTTTGTAGTTGATAATGCATATAATATTACCTGATTTTTTAATAACCAAGTCCAGCTTCTGTGTTTATTTGTTTATCATCCGGTTTCAGTTGTCTCAACTTCAGGTGTTTCTAATTCACAGGTCGGCCATCTTGGAGAAGATTATGAGGAA
This sequence comes from Coffea arabica, assembly GCF_036785885.1. NCBI lineage: Eukaryota > Viridiplantae > Streptophyta > Magnoliopsida > Gentianales > Rubiaceae > Coffea > Coffea arabica. Next base: position 31,525,092 of record NC_092327.1, read on the forward strand.
TGGGTACACCAGCCTATTGTTTGCAAAGAAAGCCCCCGATTTTTCGAAAATGATCTTCTAGAGGTATTACTCATCATCTGGCCTATCAATATTTGTGGATTTTAATACGTTTTCGCATTCTTGAAGCATTAGAAGTGTGATACTATGGTGTTTAAACTCAGAAGTTCCACGTTCAAGTATTACTTATTGAATATTGAGTACACAATAATATTCATCTATTGTAAGTCTTTTACTTGCAAAATTATGAAGATCATGAACATGCAACTCAAAATTGTGCTCTCCAATGATTCATTTTCAAGTCATCAACCAGGTCAAGGTTGATTTTATGAAAAGTAATATTTCACAGGCTTATTAAACATGAAAGTTGGAAATGAATTCTAATCCCTTCTGCTCCTTGAATTGAATTTGGAACAGTTTTTAACACTTAATACCTGGTGGGTGATTCCTCTTGTGTGGCTTCCTGTTGTATGCTGGTTCGTCAAGTCATCTGTGAATATGGGCATTTCTTCAAATCAGTTAGCTGCAACGATCGCTGCAGGCATCTTTATATGGACATTGCTGGAGTACACTCTGCATCGCTTTCTTTTCCACATTAAAACCAAAACATACTGGTAAGTTATCACTGATTCCTCTTAAAGTTTCTTGCAGGGACACTCTAAGTTAGAATTTCTCAACTCATTTTAAGTATGGATCCTCCGTTACACTTTTAGTGTTACATAATGCTGTAGAGTGATACGTGTCCTCTCATTTAATATTCTCTAACGGTAAGTATAACTTAAATCCATGAAGTACTATAAAGTATAACACCAAAAGTGTAACAAAAGTACTAATAGTCTTATTTTGGCTGTTAAAGTATCCAAAGATGCTGGGAATGAAAAATTGTTGTGACACAGGGGAAATACAATTCACTACCTTCTTCATGGATGCCATCACAAGCACCCAATGGATGGATATCGACTTGTTTTTCCTCCTGCTGCAACTGCAATCTTGCTTGTGCCAGTAAGTACCATTTTCGTTTGTAGACTGTAAAGACTGGTTTCAAACGTGGCATCTGAGCTTTCAACATTAAGAATTTAACAATACAATATGGTCATTTTAGTTTTAAGCAGATCATGACAATCCTTAGAATTAGATAAATTTCAAATTGAATTCCGGCCTTGAATTTATCAGACAAAAGATCAAAACATAATCTGGTAATGGAAATGTATTTGGCTTATGTCTCACTGGTAGTTTAATATCATTGGTAAATTAGCTTCTGCCTCCATGATTTAGATTCAAAATCTCTATACCTTAAACGTCTTTTTTTGGTAGAAATACTTTAACCGCCTTTGCTTTGGGGTTAACTTTTATGCTAAAAACAAACATTCAACAACTAATAAATTAAAGCCAAATTTTATTTGGCTATTTTCTTTAGCAAAATTTTGTTGTACCTATGAAAATTTTCTGAGGTTTTCCTAACTCATTTACCGTTCTTTTGGTTCTATGTAAATTCAGTTCTGGAACCTGATTAAGCTCCTAACACCAACACTGTATGCCCCGGCTCTACTTGGAGGTGGCTTGTTGGGATATGTTATGTATGATTGCACTCATTACTACCTGCACCATGGAAAGCCATTGCAAGGAGTCTCTAGTAAAATGAAGGTAGATAATTACTCAGAGAAAATTCTCTTTTTCTTTTTTTTTTCAACTGTAAATTACTCAAACAAGCCTAAAGATCATAAAATTTCTAAGTTTTTCTTTTTTTTTTGCGTGATCACAGAGATACCACATGAACCATCATTTCAGAATTCAGGACAAGGGATTTGGAATCACTTCAACCTTTTGGGATAGGGTTTTTGGAACACTTCCACCCAAATCAGGCAAAAAGCTTAGGTGAAATGATGTAATAATTCTGGAGGAAATAGTTGATATATACATGCATGTATGTATTCTCAGGTGCTGGAGTTTCTTGAATGGATCCTAGACCTAGCTTTGACATGGAATGCATGCCTAGGCTATTATGTTGGAGCAAATACTAGGCTTCTTGTAGTGGTATATTCTACTTATTTTGTCTGATTTTAACCTTTGCGTAAATAATAGTAGAACTATAGTATTAAAGAGAGAATTTAGAGTGTACAACAAATCTCAAGAAAGTTTGTTCATCCCAATTTTACTTCTAGAAATAGTTTAAGGTTGTCTAGGGGTACTTTATAAAATCCTCTAACTGTAGAACCATCAAATTACATGTCTTGCAATGTGACCACAGGAATCTGCTCCATCAACAACCAGCAAAACATCTTGGACGATGTACTGTTTTGCATATAAATTTATCCATTTTTCACCAATTTGGGAAGCATAATTTTTTCGAACCATTGCAGCTGTTAAAACCTTTATTTTTTTTTTTGTCTATTTGTATTTTTCTCTTCTTTCATAGACAATTTGGAGATAGTTCTAGGGTCTATTGACATTGAATTGAGATCAAACAGTGCTACATTGTTAAATACACCATTAATCCCTAAAACTTTTTGCTAGCGCCAATTTGGTTCCAAGCTTTTTGGCTGGTGCAATATATCAAATGTTGTTTGTTGAGGGGCAATTTTGCAATGAAAATGTCGTCAGGTCCATTTGGAAAATAAATAAAAAAAAAAAGAAGAGAAAGTAAGGAAAATGACACCAAAATATATAGTTGAGAGAACAAAAATTCAGGTCATTTATCTTCGTCGTCTCCTATCTTGTTCTTTTTCTTTTTATTGTTTTTACATAACTCCTAGTTTTTTTTTTTCCTGAAATGACATAAGATTTTATTTATGACTAAAGAAGGATACACTTTTTGAGCAAGGGCTCATATTGAGCTATACAAAAGTGCACTAAAATATTGAGGATCTAAGAATTCCTCATCAAGAACTATGTTTTGAGCTGGTTTGCTTAACATATTACTTAGCCTATTCTATTCAAAGCCAGGACGGTCAAATGAGCATTTCCTAAACAATGGGCTAAAGGCTTTGATGTCTTCCATGTGTGCAGAAATTCTAATGTCACTTGAGGATGCCTTTTTGATTAAGCTTAGGACTTGGGTGCGTGATGTATGAACTTTGATAAACTCCGACCCTTGTTCCTTCGCCTTACTTAAGGCCAGTTTAATGGCCTACAGGTGGTCTAGGACCTTCAAGCCAGTACTTCTTTCCCTCAATTCCCATGCTGCTTGCAACTGGTTCAGGTTGTTTGCAGCAGATATCCATATCCCCATGTTTTGCCCTTTCTTGTGTTGTCCTACTTCCACACCTATTTTCAGCATATTTTCTTCTTGTACAAGCCTTTGTTCTTGTTCTACAGCTGCCTCTGTTTCTGAAATGCTTACCTGTGCCAGTGTATGTTGAGTTTGATAGTATTCCTCCCAATCATTTACTGCCTTTTGGATTACTTCCATTGGGTGCCTCGCTTTGTCTTTAAACTCCCTGTCGTTTCTAACCTTCCAAATCTGCGACAGTATGTCAACTGTCAGAGCTATATGTTCCATGCCATCTTTTCTGTTCCTAGCTCCCATCAGCTTTGTCCACCAAATCCTGAAATTTCCTGTGTGCTCAGATAGACCACCCCATTGAAGGGGGGCCATCTTCCAAATATTTCCCACCTTTCTACATTGAAAGAAGAGATGTTCCAATGTCTCAGCATCCTTCCCACAGTTTTGGCAAATCAGTTCACCTTTTCTAGTCATTTTGAATATAGTTTCTCTAACTGATAAGACATGATTTAGACATTTCCAGATGAACAATTTCTGTTTCTGCTTGATTTTCATTTTCCATAGCTGTTTCCGAGCTCTTTTTTTCTCTCTTGCAAAACTTGTCTCACCCTCACTGTTGGGTCTTTTTTCCTTCTATCTCTCATCTTTGGTCATTGTTTCATATGCTAATCTAACAGTATACCCTGTGATACTGTGGCTCCAAAAGTAGCTGTCTTTAGGATTTTTCTACACTTATTTGGGCTAAACGTCCTGAAAATTAGCTGTTCTGTTCCATCTGAAATATGAGATCAATTCATGTTAAGCTTGCATCCTTGAGACTTAGGAGAACTTAACTTCCCTTCTTGCAATCCTATATCCATGTATCTTTCCAGATTCTTGTACTTCTTCCATTTCCAATTTTCTTTCTAGCTCCCATGTTTAACTCTTCTCTAGCTCCCATTAAGTTTTGCCATATCCAAGATGAATTCCTCTTTACTATATAGCTCAGAGGTGATTCTTTTGGATAATAGTACTTTGCTTTCAAAACTTTACTGACTAGCAGATTTGGACAAGTTAGGAGTCTCCATACTTGTTTTCCTAGCAATGCTTTATTAAATCTTTTGAGATCCCTAAATCCTATCCCACCATCATCCTTCACAGTTGTTAATTTTTTTCCCAAGCACCAATGAATTTTCCAATTCGATTTTCTTCTCCTCACCAGAATTTTGCCATCATTACATTTATCTCTCTGCAAAGTTTCACGGGAAGTTTGAAACATGACATTGCATATGTAGGTATTGCCATAGTGTTTGCGTTTAGGAGAATCTCTTTCCCTGCTAGTTGGAATGTGCTTTTTTGTGCGTTGTGTGAGAATACCTCTAGTTACAATGCATTCCACTTGGAATGTGCTTTTGCTTTTTATTTATTTATTTATTTAGTTTGGTATCTAGGGAATGCATCTAGTTTCAAGATAGCTTATGAGCAATTATCCACTTCTTCATCTCTAAAAATAAATCCAAGCTAGAATTAGATCGAAAACCATTTAAAAAGGGATAAGCTAAATTCATATTCTCTGTCCCAAATTTATACTTCGTACAATTTTTAATACTAATAATTTAATACTATAAGTTCCAAAAGCTAATTTACAAATCATCGATTCATCAGGAGTATAGGTTTAGAATAAAGGGTGTATAGGTTTAGCCATTTCCTTGTGCGATAATTTCAAAAACCTCCCCTAAGATTTCACGAAATATCATTTAACTCACTTGAGATTTTTAAAATCTCACTTAGCACCCCTTGAATTGACATTTTGATAACATTATCAGCCCTTCTAACCAAAAGTAATATTGGAAAATTCATGTTAGAGAAGAGAGACTATTTTAGTGCCCTTGATACCCTTAAACTATCAAAAAAAATGAACATTTTACAAATCAAGGCAAAAAAGTATATGTAGTCTTCTTTTTTTTTGGTTTTTTATTCCACGCTTTTGCTTTGCTTTCACAAAAACAAAAAAAAATTATGTCCAACGTTTTTACCTTTTGAAACATGGCCAATTTATTCAAGTTATTAAGCACACATGGAAATCTTATTTCTTCATCAGAGTATGACCCTGAAATCAACATGATACTCTACGGGTAGTAATTGAGGGTTTTGTGCATCAATTATTTTCCCTAATGAAAAGAAGTAAACAAATAAACAAGAATGCAAAGTGAACCTACACTATAAATAAATAAATAAAAGTGAATCCATACCAAGATGTTGCCACTCTCCTTGGTCGGACCAATTAATAATATTAGTTGATGTACCCAATTCAATCAAGTGCATGGCAAGATGTTCACAAGCTGGAACTGTTGCCTTGGATTCCATTAGAGTGTATTTTTTTTTGTAATCCGGAATGTATTCCGACTCGAATACTTAGGATCCGAGCCGGCAAACCAAGTCGGAGGAATGCGCCACGATCCCGCGCATCAGAGTGTATCTTTGTGAAGACAGGTAGGGAGTGCCTTCAAAATTGTACGTAATTTCATGTCGACCGCAGCCACTCCAATATAATCATGAACCATCTTCTGTATCAAGCATGTGGATCAATAATTAGAAATATTTAGTTCTATTTGCTTCATGAAGAAAGTCAGCCATGTAGATCTTGATTTATAAATATCTATAAATACCTGAGCTTGGCCGTCTGGCCCAAAAAATAACCGAAAGTCTTTTATTTTATTTTATGCTGCTCTCTTTTGTTTTTTATTTTTATTTGGCCAAACTAACCTATGGTTCAAATTTGGAGACTTTAAAAATTCTTATTGGCTCTTAGGATGGGTATACTTCACTTCACACAATTGAAAACTTTCGTAGATGTAATGTAATATTACATCTCTACAATCAGCTATCCTAAATCCTAAATTCGAACACTATATATTAATACTCATTTCACCCTGGAAATGGCCTCGAAATAGAATCTACTGCGATTGGAGATATCAAACTTGTTTAGTCCTAAAATCACTGCGATAGGAGAGATCTAACTTGTAACGTACGAATTCACTTGTATCCTTGAAAATGTTAAACTTTGCCAATGGAGCTTTTTAGGAAAAATATAAGAATGCCTCCTTAAGTATACTCATTCACTAGTTTTGCCCTCCAAATGTTAACTTTTGAGTCCCTATGAGAATTATTCAATAGGAATCAAAGTGTAAAAGTTTGCTCGTTATTGTTACTTATTTAAGACTTGTTTTTAAATCTATTAACTTGTTAATAGAATGAAACATGTTTTAGTTCCAAACCAAACATTTAAGGTGAATGATGAAAAACTATAGCTCCGTTTGGATTTCTCATTTTTTAAAAAACAAAATTTTCATATACAATATTATAGTAACATACAAATAAAAATAACTCTAAAAATACCACATCCTTATAATATATCAAAAACAATTTCAAATATATAAAAAAAATAAATAGAAATAAAATTTACATCATTTTCTTTTTCCATCTATCACCATCATCCATCATTATCACCCTTATCCACCACTGCCACCATCCCCTCTTTTTTCCTCTTTCCTCTCCGTTCCTCCTCCTCCTCCTCCTCTTTCCCCTTCCCCTCCCCTTTCTTACCACACCCCAACCCCTCCATTTCCCTTTCTATGAAAGGGAAGGGGGAAAGGGAAGGGGTGAGACGTGGCAGGGAAAGGGAGGAGAAGGGAAAGGTGGGAGGAGAAAAGAGACGGAGGAGGAAGAAGGAAGAGGAAAAGGGAGGAGGGATGAGGAGGAAGAAAGAGGGAGGGGATGGTGGGTTAAAAAATACTAAAATTTTTTAAATTTTAAAAATACTCCAAAATATATTCCAAAAACACCTCTAAATTAAATCCATTAAATTATTAAATTGTTAAATATTAAATTGAATACATTTGAGTACATATCACATTCAATGATAAGTGAATAGTTTATCACTTTATCTTGGAAGCAAGTTTTGCCTAGAAAATTCAATGCCACTTAATTAATTCAGATGTTTAATTTTTACTTATCAAACAGTCTGAATATGTTAAGATTTGAATCTATTAAATTTAAGTACTAAACTGAGTTATCAAACAAGGCTTAAGTCCCTCTTTGGACTGTAGATCAGGGATTTGAACCCCACCTGCAGTGGAAAAAGTTCAAAAGAGGTGTCAAAATACCTCTTTGATCTAGTCAGGTCTGTATACCTGTTAGCCCCAATAGAATAGATTAAATTATATGAATGTTATCGTTGTCGGAAAAAAAAAACTATCAATTTGTTGGATAATTCCTTAAAACTATTTTTATTTTTTATTTTTTGTTGGTTACCAAAAAAGTTCCTTAAGTCGTTAAAGTTTCTGTGCATAGCCATTTTCAGTTGAGGGTGGGCTTCTTTTCAACTTTGAAAAGTTTTAAAAGTTGGCTTGAAAAGCTTTAAAATTTCTAATTTTGTCTTACATTTTCCGCCTCTAAAATTTTAAAATGTTCTTTTTTCCTTTGCATTGCCCTCATAAATTTGTAAAGTAATTAAATTTTCTCCCCACTTTAAGGATGAACACATTCAAAATGTAAATCAATAATTAGTCCAAAAAAAAAGAAGAATCCTAAAATTATGGGTACTTAAAAATAAATGAATTATCTTTGTTTGAATTCATTTTTCAAGAACTATAATTGTCTAGTGTATAGAAATGTTAATCAAATCATTGCTTCAATATTACTATTGTCTGTAAAAAAAAAATTTATAATTTTAAAATTATCAAAACATCTCTCTTGTGCTGGTTATTTATGCTAACCTATACTAACTTTTATCTATTGGATTAATCTTATATATACTGATAGTATATACACTATCACCGTTAGATACATGACAACTAAAATAAATTTAAATTTGAAATTCAAATTTTGAATATGTGTCATGCATCCAACCATGATAATATATATATTGTCAGTGTATGTAAAATTAAATTCTAATCTATTATGTAAATAAAATATGACTTCCGTGATATAGTATTGTATACTGAAGCAGTTTTCGGCCCCAAACCTTGGGGTTTTAGCTCCCTCGCTACCTCAAATTATAGTATCTTAAATGTTTCATTTGCAACTCCTTGTGTGAAAAAAAATATCAAAGTGGAGTCCATAGTTTTAACCTTGACATTTGATTCTTTATGTTCATCAAATTTCATTTCAAATCTGCTCTGAATATCATCAATGATATGTATCGTAGCTAATAGAAGTTCAGCACATAAGACCAATGAAATATGGTAAGAATGAAAAATCGGAATTTGAGGCTATTATTGAAATTTTGATGCATCTAACATGTCATGATAAACCATAAGATAAACCAACATATTACAAAATAAGATATAGCAAAACTGAAAAAGAACTGAAGAAAGCCCTGACAGTTGAAGGAAGGTTGCTTAACTTATCCTGTACATTATTCTATTCATGTGGATGGCTCCATCTTTTGAAATTTTAAGAGAATCATGGTAGTATTAAAGAATCAAGTTCTCTTTGTTCAAGTCAATTTTTGACTTGTCTCAATCTTCTAATAACCTTTGTCCAATTTAGAAATTCGATTAGCAACGCAGATTTGGTCTCAACTAATTTTTTTTTTGTACCTTCTAGATGTAGGTATCAATTCAACTTTTACTCTTTCTGTTAACAGGATATCTTCTGCTCGTAGAATCATTCAGTAGACATTTTTAAGACCATTTTGAACATAAGGTCAATCATAGTCTGAGAACAAGACTAGTTCATTTAAACTTAAGATATGGACTCATTGTATCTAAACTGTCTTATTAGTTAGACCGCGACTAATTGTTTTTGTTTTTTTCAGACACGATAGACCTACACTTACTCTATATTAGAGGAAGGGGGATCCGAAGAGGCCCAAAAAGAATCCAGAGGGGACTAAACCACCGCCAACCCAGACAAAATAGTTAGTTACACCGCAGCTAATAGTTAGTCCTGCGCTTTTAAACTACACAAACAAAATATAATCCTAACATCATGTTCAGAAAAGATGATAGAAAATATAACCTTAACATCACTTTCCTACCTTAAACTATATTGATACCATATTGCATCCCCCAAACTTCAATTTCGTGACACTTTGTACCTTAAGTGTTTTATCCATATTACCTTATTCCAATCATCAATGTGGTAAAAAAAATTGATTGAATCACAAGTACGACAACATATGCTACTAGAAATTCATTAGTCCCACAACAATGGCACTAGTTTTAGATTTTCATTAGATTGCTCCTTTGATTTTTTATTTTTTTTTTAATAGATGGCTCTTTTGATGGTAATACATATTTGAGATATTAGAAACTGAAGCCGAAAAAATTGAAAACTTTTAAAAGAAAATAATGAAACTATTGAAACTTTTGAAGGAAAATAATGAAACTTTTTTTTTCAAGCTTAAGGCAAGCAAAAATTTACTACGAACCAACAAAGAGAAGTTCCAAGAATTACAAAGGTGTTTGTCATGACAGGAGAAAAAGACGAAGGAAAAGGAGGTGGAGGTTGCTGGAACACTAACCCTGCCCTTTTCTTCTTCTTTTTTTTTTTTTGGGTGGGAATTGGTACTAGTATATCCAATGGTGCTATGTATACATTCTTCCAACGCCGGTCAGGCCTGCGTTCCTGACATAGCCTTCATTTGAATGTGATTGTGATTCAAGTCCACGGTAGGCAAGACCTCGTAAGAGCCGAATCCCCTAATTCCCCCCAAGCCTAGTGTCTTGGCGACTGCGGCGTAGGTGACCGTGAGGATGAGAAGCACAAAGAATACGTGGACCACGAACACGAGATCTAGGATGGCCACGGCCCTCAGCTTGGAGTCCTCGAGATCACACTTGGTAGAGCCCTCGACGCCACTGACCACGTCGAGGAGCTTGTGGCAGCCCTCCGGGATGAAGGCGTCAACATGGAGGGAGAGGCCCGTCTGCAGGACCCAGAGGCCCTGGAGGCAGAGGGAGGCGGCAAGGCCGGCATCGGCAAAAAAGAGCCTCGGGTGGCAGGCGAGGATGAGGCAGAGGAGGGAGGAGAGGGAAGAGACCCGGGCGGAGACACGGTCGCACTCAGCCTGGAGATCGGAGGTCTGGACAGAGGCAGAGGCTGAGGAGATGGAGTAGTGGAGGAAGAAGATGGCAGAGGCGAGGCCGAAGAAGAGATCTGGAGGTAAGGATGGGAGGAGAGGGGTGGACTCAGACAGGAGGAGGGTGAGGGCGAGGAGGAGGAAGAGGAAGAGGACGGCTGCGGACTGGAGGGAGGTGAAGCGGTGGACGGGGGTGCGGCCCTTGAGGAGGGGGTCGGAATCGGAGGAAATGAGGGTTTGGTGGGTGAAGGCGACGAGAAGGCAAAGGATGAGGAGGTAGAGCTGGAGATGGCGGAGGAGGCGGTGGGCGCCGTTGGGGAGAGGGTGGTAGGGTCTGGCGGTGTAATCTCGGGGAGACTTGAGGTGGTTCTTGGTGGTGCAGATGAGATGGTAGAGTCCCAAGGAGAGCAGAGCCGAGGATGAGAACACGTGGTAGAGTAGACCTGCCATTGTCGATGATGTGATTTGTGCCTGCCCCTTCTTCTTCGGATCCTCTCCCCCACAGATGATGGAGAGATAAAAGCCTTAGCCCTCAACTGGTGGAGGAGGAGGCGGAGACTGCTGCTACTGTTTAGACCTAATTTATTAGTGTATTAGACCAGTGCAGTGGTGAGAAAATAATGAAACTGATTTCTAGTTTCTCTCAACTAGCTGAAGTAATCATAGGCATAATGGAAGCTAATACTCAAATCATCTCCCAACTAGAAAAACCAATCGGGTGCATGCTGTGCAAGGGTGCTCACCAAATGCAAATGTATGAACTAATTATTCAAAAATAATAAATCATTTGTCAAAATTATTGGTGAGAAGAAAAGAAATGAAATTAGGATTGGTTAGAAGAAAAGAAATGAAATTAAGCTAGATTTGTCAAGAAAAGGGGGGAAATATCCTTTAACAAGAAATATAAAATATGATTCTATAAGTTCTTTAATAGTATCAACAATTGTATTTAGTTGGAACAACAAAAACACTTTAGGGTGCAATTAAAATATATAAAATATGATTCAATAAGTTCTTTATTAGTATCAACAATTGCATTTAATTGGAACAACTAAAACACTTTAGGGTGCAATTAAAGTGTCAATTTAAAATTTGAGGTGCTATGCAGGAATCAACTACAAGTTTAACAATGATTGCATTTAATTGAACAACTAAACACTTTAGGTGCAATTAAAGTGTCAAATTTGAAATTTGAGGTGCTATGCAGGAATCAACTACAAGTTTAACTACAGGTGTGATTTAACTACAGGTGCAATAAAAGTGGAATTAATTGAAGGAAACTTGACTCTCACACAAAGTGTGTTGCCTGTTTAGTGTTCGTTCCTCCCCCTCTGTTTTTAATGGATTCTAATTTCCAATATAGAAGTATAGAAGCATTGGAAAAAGATGGAAAAAGATGGAAGATGAGATAAACAGAACAATTTTGTAGAAATAAGTGGAATGCTTAAGGCTTCTGCATCTACTACTGCCATCTACAAGAATAACCTATTTCAGAATCTGATGATGAAGATCACACGACCCTTGTTACTTACCTCAATAGGTTCTTGCAAAAGAAACAGAAAATGCCCTATTACTGAACAGAATAGATGGGTATGGAATTCAAAAACCTTCACCAAGTTAGAGAGCACTCTTATGCTAGGTTTAAGTAGAAACAAAGCCTCATCAATCAGAGAAAATAAAATTTATATTACAGGAAATTTATATTACAGGTTCTTTTAGGGGATGGACCTGTGGACACGTGTCTGTAGAAGTGAGATCTTTGGTACATCTGATGGTCTGCTACTTGTCTCTCTGTTTCTTGGTAAAGCAACTTTTGATCTAGTGATTCCATTTTTATGAAGAAGGTCAAAGATAGCAAAATTGAGGCTACAATAATTGGAGAACTAATCTGAGTTTAAGAAGATGTTTCAGGTACATCACACTCAGCATCATCAAGAAAAGGTAATTAAATTAGTATGCATATATGGACGGCAAGGATGATTGATGTGTCTATCGAGAGGTTGGCATTAATAGCTTAAACATTGGTTTATAGTAGAACCAAAGTCAAGAATCCTTGTTCTAAAACCGGAACTAGAATTCTTGGTCTAAAACCTGAACTAGAATTCTCGTTTCTGATAGATTATAGAATAAGTTGGGGTAATCTTCCTGTCTGTCAAGGGAAGCCTATGTGGTAGAACAAGAAATAAGTTGACAAAATCCCTGGAGGAATTCATGCTTTGATCCTAATTGTCTCTAGTCAGAAGCTCAGTTATTGCTATTTATTAGCACATAAAAGAAGAATTTAATCATTAGAATGATGATGAGAAGCCCAATTTAGAGGATTTGTTAATCAATATGCGTTTTGTATGTTTTAACACTTTCAAATCAGACTTCATAGGATTTTGATACGTACATAATAATACACAAAATTTGATTAAAAAGATGACAGTTGTTCTACCAAAAAAAAAGTGCATTTCCTCAACATGTTTTCTAAATATTGTTAACCATTACAGGTAAAAGACTTCAGAGGGCAAAGAATCTTATTTGAAACTCAGAAGGCTAATATAAGAGTCAGTACAAAGCTTAAGTATGGTTAAGGGTGCAAAGTTGAGTTAGTGAGTCACAGTTAGGGTGCCCAATCTTGGTGATAAAATAGTAGCTATAATTAATAGTAGATACCCTCACGTAATACCTTGTATTGTCATAGCATAGAAACTAAAACTATGAAATTTGTCCAAGAACCCCCAAAAACACGTATATCATTGCAATCAAAACTGATCATGTGTCCTTTACAGGAATTGAGAAATTTCAAGTGTACAAAGATTTGTGCAAAAGTTGTTGATAGTAAAAAAAATGGCAACTATTTAAAGTAGGTGGTAACCAATAATATTCTAGGAATGACTTGTAAAAAAAGGCCAATAATGTAATTTGTGAAGAAAGAAAATGTAGGGAGAGAAACTGTTGTATCGAAAGTTTTAGAGAGAATGAAACTAACTCCTCTCCTATAAAGTTTTTTGAAGGGCCGTAATGGGTCTTGAAACTGTCCCCAAATCAGACCTCGACTTGCTTTGAACCAACACGTTATTCTTAAATTAAAGGCCAATAAGAAGGTTATTTTTGGACCAATAAAAGTTATTGTCAAAAGAACAACTGTCTATAGTTTTTGCATGCACTAACATCACTCTTCCAGCAGTGAAATTAACCAATTCCTAAGCAGCCAATTGTACATCAATTATTGGTCTAATTTGGCTCATGCAGGCAATATCAAATGGAGAATTCAAGAGTTACTTACATTGAGCCATCGTCAACAGGTACAAAGAGAAGATATCACTAGCATATTTTGTGTGTCCTAGAGAAGACAAACTAATAAAACCTCCAGAAGATCTTGTAGAGAGACAGGCATCAAGGAAGTACCCAAATTTCAGATGGTTAGATTTGCTTGATTTTACTCAAAAGCACTACAGGGCAGATGGAGCAACCCTACAAAACTTCACTAAATGGCTCATGTCTAGCAACAAAATTTACTCGTAAATATTTTGTGCTTTGTTGTAAGATTGATAGGATAAGGCCTAGGTCTAATATATTTTATCTCAGCTTTATTTATGGTTAAGTTGTGGATTCTTAAAATGAAATAATAATACAGTTGCAATGTGTAATTCTAGTCTAGCCATATGCATAGGAAAATATTTTTATGAAACCGAGATCAATCTACCATGCGAAGATAATATGACAAACAGCCACTCATTTTTTTTCTTTTCTATATAAATATTTCAGGGGATGGGAACACTTCAAGATGGTAGGGGAAAAAATGAACACTTTAAGATGGCATGGGTTTGACCTATCCATTCTTGCATTTGAATTCATTCATTCTGCATAACACTTCAAAATTTAGAAGTCATTCTTGCATTTGAATCTTTTATCAATGTTGTGCAAATCTTTGTCCACCCAGCCCCCCCCCCCCCCCCAACAAAACAAAAAAAAAGGAAAACCGAAAAAAAAAAAACCATTAAAGCTTCCTTCTAGAGGTCCTTTAATTAGATTGAGCCATCATCCAGCTCTACAAGGGGTCCAATTTCCTAGACTTCAATGCAAAACATTTCACTGACTCACGATTACTCAAATGAGTGACTCATCAGACCGAAAAGGATCAAAGGACACCTAACTTTGCAACAAACACTACTATGTACTCTGACTCCAATTCCCTTTTTCTCTACGTGGCTATGCTGCTCGCCGTCCACTCCACTCCCCCAATCAAAACACTACTACTACTAATACTATATAAATTTGTGACAATTTTTTTTTTTACAAGCTACTAATAAGAACACAATCCCCACCCCAACACCAACAAATCTTTATAAAATTCTGCAAATAATCCTACTGCTACTGCTACCACGCTCCTTACAAACTTCTCCAATAAACTGCTTCTTATATTCCCATAATAATAATAATCCCACCACCCCCATCCCCATTACAGACTATTATCCACATACATACATATATATATTATTAATTTATTATCTTTCACTTATTAACCTGCATCCTGAAATATTTCCTCCTCCACAACCCCAACCCTTTCAAATACTACCAAAATCCAAACAAAAAAAGCAAAACTACTTCGCTGCTTGAGCAAAACAAGAAGAGGTTTTAATCTTGCAGTTTGTATTTTATTATTACTACAATCTACCAATAGCGAAAGAAAAGAACACCAATACAATACAAGTGAAGTTGAAACAAAAAACCTTTATCCTCTAATCCCGACATCGCGTCTTCCTACCTCTAATCCCTGACATCCTTATCCTCCGTAGAACTTCTTCGACGCCACATCCCCATTATCAACGTTTACTTTAATTAAGGACCTTTTAACTTTGCAACAACAACAAAAAGAATTAAGAAATCACAGAAACAAGCAAGCCAGTAAACAGACAAGAAGAAGATCAAAGAAGCAGTGTGATAGACTCACCAAAAAAAGCCATAGAGACAGAGAAAGACAGAGAATCCACAAAGCCCTTTAGGAGTTAGGACGAGAAGAAGAGTCTTCCTTATTACTGTCCTACTGTATAGTGATTGCTGTTCAAGAAAAAGAATATACTACTGTAATTTTCTTTAATTGAATGGATCTGTTCGTTATTTGCACGAGAAAGTGGAACTGGGAATCGAGTTTTCGCTTTCTTCGGACAAGTCAAGATTTAAGCGGTGGGATTAGTAGGCAGTACAAATAAGTAAAGTTTATTTTTTTTCCCCAAAACATGAATTTTAAAGACACAATAACACCATGAAAACACAAAAAATACCACACACGCATTCCCCATCTACTAGAATGGATTTTCAGAAACTTTTAGGGTATTGACAAATTTTAAAAAAAAAAATTACCCGTGAGAGAGAGAGAGAGCTGGGCCGCTGGAAGAGCTGGAAAATATGCTTCTTTGTAGCTGCAACCGTGAGAGACAGAAATAGTGTCGCCGGCGGCCTCGCTAATCGCTGCTGTGGCTTCGACAATCAACGGAAATAGCGGACAATCTGGCGGAAGCTCAGAAATGGCTTACTTGCACGAGAAAGAGATAGAGTGAGGGGTTTCGTCTTGGAAGCTTGCCCGTTTCACGGCGGACTGGAGTGAGGGATTTCATCTCACGCCGGACTGGTGGAGGCGGAGTGAAAGAGGAGATAGTGAGAGGGAACGAGGGATGTGCGGGGGTGTAGCTAAATTGGGGTATTAGACTATTAGGGATCGGAAAATTTGGGAATAGTATTATTGTTTTGCTAGTATATATTTTTTTAATTATTAACTAGAATTTTGTTCGTGTCTTAGCATGATTTTTTTTATTTATTCTGAATTTATACAAATATAAATAATTTAAATACAAAAATTAACAACAATCCTATATATTCATTTATTTTAAATTTAAAAAATTAATATATTTTAAAGGTACAATTATTTACTAATTTTTAAAAATTTGTTTACATCCTTGTCACTATGATATGATAGTATATATCAAATCATGTGCCTCATATCAAAAACTTGATAGATATTATTTTTTTACAAATACTCTTTTAGATAATTTAAATTTTTATAATAATCATAAATCTATAACTATATATTCATATTTAATTAAGTAGAAAAAAATCCAGCAATTCATTTTTCTTCATTGATAAATATTCAGTTTCCAACAATATTGGCAAATCTATCAGTGTAACAGTTAATTCTCTTTTTTATCCTAAATTAATTCAAAATTCAGGGAAGAAATATGAACAATTTGAATACTAATCAACGGTATAGTAGTGAAAGGAAGTAATTTGGGATATGTAAGATTTTTAATAATTATGATTTGAAAAAGGTTTTAGTATAGTTCTATATGTAATAATTTGATAGAAAATAGAATCATTAACATAAGATTAGATTTTTTTAAAGCAATATCATTAAGATAAGAATAGTTATTTTTTAAAGTTATTTTAAAATAAGAGATAATTTTTAAACATATAATATAATCCAAATAAGATTTAATATAGGTAAAACGCAAGTGATTCATAACCCGTTAATTCTCTTTAATTAGGCATGTCACATAGGAGTGAGAAATAATTCTGATTAAAATAACTACTTTCATATATATATATGTATATATTTATTTATTTAAACAGGTTCGGATTGGATACAGATCGAAATACTATATTCCATATTCAACCCATTTTTTTGTTAGATTAAATGAGTTCGGATCCGAATCTGAATAACGGAATTATATGATCCCGTACCCGAAAAAATTTAACGGTCCGATACGAATCTGGAACCAGATCCAGACCCGAACCGTTAACAGGCCTATATTAGTCGGTAACTTTGACAAAAAATAAAAAATAAAAGAATGAGTCAATAAAACATGCTTAAAATTGTCTTCCTACCTACTGCTGTTTATAAATGGTCATTAATTGCGCTAGTGACTATCACTAATTGATGTTTTTATTTTTTTTAGGTTTGTACTTTCCTCTTAGCTAACTGTACAAGAAGTCATTTATTACTCCTATCATATGTAATGGACCTCGTAGTCTTGGACCAATATAATTGTGCTTTGCGTGGTTACATCTAGCTAATGTTGTTGTTTAAGTATCTAGTGTACAATCAAAATGTGTTGTTGTACTTGAATATTTTTTTTATTTGTTTGCACTAATTCTTTTCTCTAATACGGCAATATTTTGTTGTTGTATACCAAATTATGTAAAAGTACAATAACTAGATAAAACTTGCCCCAATCCCTTATGTAATTGGTTTTTAATGGTTATCATTTTCTGTTTGTAATGACAAAGTACTTGATATATTTTTGCGTATCCTTAAATATTTTTAGAGCTTTGTTCTATTAATTTCAATGTGTTTTATTGTTCAGGGGCTTTGACGATTATGAATTGCATTTAGCTGTAGATATATTTTTTTTAACTAGTTAAATGAAACATGCACCTCATGCATTATTCTCTTCAGGCTAAGGAAGTGCACTAATTTTGATTTTTGCTGACAAGAATATAATTCGACGAGACTTTGGTCCAATAGCTAAAGTTGAGATTTCAAGAATTAGAGATTTTATATTCAAATATCTCTGTTCCTTCCCTACTCCCTATGTCTCATCCTTCCCCAACTGAAAAAAATTTTAAAGATACCAAAAAGAAAGTAACAAGTGATGAACCATATTTTGGAGTCAGGAAATTTATAAACTTTTGGCGCCACATTTCAGAATATTCCTCCAAATACTTTGAAGGAACCAAAAACCAAAAAAAAAAATATTCATATGTATTTATTTATGTATTCAAGTGTGTGTGTGTGTGTATTTATTTATTTATATATTTATATGTATGTGTGTACTATGAAAATCAGAGACCTGATGAAACTAGATCATCCCATTTGGTAAACAAATTGAACTGTGAAAAATGTGTATGTGTATGTGAGAGAGGGAGAAAGAGACTTTGTGTGTGTGTGTATGAAAGTGTGTGGCTATGTGAACCAATAATTTTTGAGAGAACAATAAATGTTACACTAGTTCAAATATTCAGCAATTTAAGTGATCAAACATTCACTCAAATTTTGCGTAGAAATTAAATGGCTCTTTATGTCGGAATGCCCACAATGAAAAGTTTTTTCAACCAAAATGCCTTTGTAGCAAGAATAAAACGAAAGAAACATTTTCATTACAATGTTTGATATGCAAGTTAGAATGGAATGCTCATTCCATTTTCAATATTTGATATCATCAATTTTTAGATGCCAAAATAGGATTAAATTATGCACGAATTTGGCTTAATTACCTTGAAATCTATTATAGAATATTAAATAATTTTACTCTCTTTTTTTTTCCTTATTCTTGCTATGATACTTGTTTACCTCATACAAGGAACTTTGACCTTTTTTAGTATATTAGGAATGACTAATGTACTTATTAAAATAATTCAATTATAATAGTTTATTAATTCTAAAATATGACTATTATTTAATTTTTTTTTGTATTAATAGTAATCTAGTATAATTACAAGCGTATAAAAATTAAATCACATAAAGTCGAACATTCATATTCTCTCTTTATTTTGTTTTCACTATCTATGTCAAGTGTAAAAAAATTCTTATACATTTGCACAAATGTTTAAAAAAACGATATCATGAAAAAAGTAAAAAAAATTATGATCAATTTTAAATTACTAGAATATTTTTTAAAAATAAAATTATGGTAAATTATCAAATAAATTAATAAAAGCCTAATTTGATATTGTAGTTAAAAGATGTATGAGCATAAACCTAACCCCAATAATTTTGGATATTCTAACATAAAGCTAGAAAGAGCTTAAAATTTTTATAAGGAATGGGGTTCTTAAAAAAATATTTTGAATGAGTTTTCTAAGGGGGAAATGCCTTTTCAACTTAAAAGGTCCTCTCAACTTAAAATACCCATACTAAACACGAAAGTAAAATAGACAAGTCAAAAAGACCTTTCTATTCTAGGCAATTTCTACGTACCAAACGAGGGGTTAATAAATTCAAATGCAAGGAAATTTTGTTATTAAACAAAACTAATAGAAAAAACAATTAATTCATTAAGTTTAAGTACTCAATCGGTTTATCAAACACTTGTTAGTGGTAAAGGCATAAATGATAGTTCAAAAAGTGGCACACAATAGTTTTCACACTATACATTGTAGAGAAATTGTATAGACTTTAATGAATTAATCTTTAATAGACTAATATTATATATATATAGACACACACACACACACACATATATATATATACATATATAAGATTAACCATTCTTTAGTCTCTAAAACTCCTAATAACATAATTTTTTTTCCTCTTCTCGTCGATTCTTTGGATAGAAGATTATTCTAGAAAAATTAAAATAACACTATAACTTTTTGTAATTTTATGGTAGAAAAAAATGATTGAAAAACATGTTTATAATGAAATCACAAAATCTTTTACAAAGAATTACCAATTCTAACAAACGGTTTTTTCTCCTTCCTTTTTGTCTCATCATAAAGCCAATCTTTATTTTTCTTTTTAGTGAGAAAGATAACTTTTTGATGTAATTAAATATTTCATAATAGACAAGCATAGTAGTTCAATGACATTTGAATAGTCAAATTTTTGTCACATTTTTTTGGACTATTCACTAAGAAGGTACCAGTCATATCTCTATTTTTCCAGAAATTTTTTTTGTCTCACATGCATTATATCATACAAATTATTCTTATATTTTCTAAACAAATTTTTTTACAAAGAACTATCAATTCTAATGAACTTTTTCTTCTTCTTCTTCTTCTTTTTTTCTCATCATAGTTCCAAAGAACATGAAGAAAAAAGTAGAGCCAATCTTTCATGGATAGTTTATTATTTGTACAAATTTATTTACTTACATCATAAACACATTTTTCAATCACATTTTTATCTCATATACATCACATCAAAAAGTATTACAGCATTTTTTTTCAATAAATTATCCCAAATAATCTCCTATCCAAACACACTTTTTATTTTTCTTTTTAACGAGAAAGGTTAATTAAAAGGTTGTTGGATAGAGTATTATTTCAAATAATTATTTGGAATAATTACTGTAGCATTTTTTGTGATGTGATGTATGTGAGATAAAAAGATGGTTGAGAATATAAAAAGGTGGATTGCGTGTGCTTATGATGCAAACGAAATTTTTTTTGAAAAAATTTGCTATCCAAACATAGCTGTTATTTTCTGATATACACAAAATTTTCACAATACACAAGCATAATAATCCAATGACATTTGAATAGTCAAATTTTTGTTACATATTTTGGACTGTTCA
Source organism: Coffea arabica (assembly GCF_036785885.1). Lineage (NCBI taxonomy): Eukaryota > Viridiplantae > Streptophyta > Magnoliopsida > Gentianales > Rubiaceae > Coffea > Coffea arabica. Next base: position 31,545,655 of record NC_092327.1, read on the forward strand.
CTAACAAGGCACCATTCATATCTCTATTTCTCCAGAATTTTTTTTGTCTTATATATATCATATCATAAAGCACATTTTTTTAGAGAAGGAATGTAATCTGAGCTAAGTGGAGATTGAGTGCTAAACTCTTAGTAGGATGAAAAAGAAAATTATGATTGGATTACTCATTATTTATAATTTTTTGTATTATTCCTTAAACACATTTTCAAACCACTTGTTATCTTCAAAATCACGTTTACATCTCATACATAATAAGACAAAAAATGTTACGGCAAATAATACAAAAAAACTTGTTTCAAATAACTTCCAATACCAAAAATCACCATTTTACCTCATATATCAAATCGATACAGTACATTTTTTTACAAAACTCTAAAAAATAGCAATCCAAACGGCTCCTTAGTCTTTCACGTGTTTTACTAAAGCCAATTTAGTTTCTCGATTTTTATTTTGTCAATTTAATCCTTAAACTTTAATTTCGTGTCCTACTTGATTCTTTTATGACTCTATTGCCATTTGAAATCTTTCCAAAACAAAAAAGCACTAATAAAAAAATTTGAAAGACTAAAATGATCATTTCCTCAAGTTGTTCCAAGGACATTTTTCTTTTCTTTCTCTTTCCTTTTCTTTTTGGGATACTTCAGAAACCTCCATCGAGGTTTCTGACAATTTCATTGGTGTCCTCTGAGGTTTTTAAAATTACACTCGTCTCTCTTGGTTAGAATTGTGGGCCTAGTTACTTATCTCACATGGGGAGAAATTATTCATTTACCTTAAGACATAATGTCTTATTAGAAACTAGTATCTAACAATTAAGTAATTAGAACACTAATTAACTATTAGTAACTAATTAATGAAAATAACGGTTGAAATTATTTAATAATGAACGATGACTTGTAATTACAAAATAACACCAATTGATATACCTAATGACCCTATTTTGTGATTGATAGAATTTGACAATGACCAAAAATCAGCTGTACATAATGTGAGAAGAAGGACTTTGACAGAAGAAAAAAATATAGGACAAAAAAAGGTTGTTCATGAGAATATTTTCTTTGAAACTCTTAAAGTTGTGATAGTTGGAAAGTAATTTTGTGGAAGTAAAGGAGAAAGAAAGGAAAAGAAAGGCAAAATTAGAAAATTTTTTCTATTAAAAAACACAAGAATTATAGCAAACATCACGTTAAAAAAGATGACTAATTTGTTTTGCTAAATCTTGTGATCATTAGTGTAGTTTTCTTTGTTTATTTGTGTTATCTAATTTATTGAATATGATTTTTTTGAATGGTGAAATGTGTGTATTAATTATTTGAAAAAATAACTGGTTTCGTCCCTCACATTTTGGAAAATATTGTTTTATCCATTACTTTTAAAACAAAGCAAATTCATCCCTAACATTTAAAAATTGAATCTATTGCATTCATGAACCTAACTTTCTAATATGAATCAAGCCATTCAATAACCAAGTAACGAATTTCATGGATAGTATTGATGGATCACTAGGTCAACTCCATTACATTTACATGACATTTATTGAACCAAAAAATGAAAAAAATAAAAAATTATAATAGAAAAGGCCGCTCTTTTGTCTTGGAATAGTAGAGTTTGTTTTTGAAGTAAATTTTTTCATGTACCGTTAGTGTATATACTTGTGAATCTAGATATATACCATACATACAAGTTTGTTATTTAAATTTAAATTGAAATGATGTGGTAGGTATTTAGACCTATCAATATATACAATGACAATATAAGAAAGAATAATCCTTCTTTTTTATGTTATAATTATTTATTTTCCTTTTTTGAGTTCATTAATTTTCATATGAATATTAAGTCGAATTAACCAAATGATTTACCAATTATAACCTTGAAATTTGTAATCGGGTTGTTGGGTGATTGGATTTAGATTGAAAGTTGAGTATAGGGATGTAATAGTTTAGTTTTTAAATGTCAATAACGAATTCACTTCATTTTAAAAGCGAGGGACGAAAAGAATATTTTTATAAAATGTGAGAGATGAAACTAATCATTTTTCCTAATTATTAATTATTTTTGTTCTTTTACTAATACAACTTATATATGCATAAGGAGTATTTATGGAATAAAAGTTTCATCTCTTTCCTTAAATTATTTTTTAATGTTATTTTTTTAATTGGACTAATTTTGTTATCAAAACCTTAACCTCAACAAGGTTTGTGTAATTTTGCAAAATTCAGTGGATGCTAGTGCAATTGTCAAAAGCCTCAGGGAGAGGTTTCTTATATTATCCCTAGAATTTAATGTACCAAAAAAAACTTGAAATTCAAAAAGAAAACCGGTTGGACCAGGACTCTCAACAACGAACAAACAAGACATGGACAGAGATAATTATGAGTTGTATCTCCATCACCTTGCCAGGCTGTCAATCTCAAGATTCTAACGTGCAAATCCGCTGGCTGATGGTACCATCCCCGATGCCGATATCAAAATCTAAGGTCAAGATCCATCCTTTCCCCAAAAATTTCTCCAAATATTCACAAAAATCACTCTATTACTCATACTAATACTAGTAAATTAAGCAATAAATTATCCACCTAATGGTCCCCTAACTCTTCACTGCTACCATACTAGAACGGGTGGCAGCAAAGACACCTGCCTTCTGCTGCTGCTGCTGTTGCAATTGCTATTGCGGATCGCAGTTTTCCTCTTCCTGAACGGGTCCAATTCCTTTGTGGACTTCACCGATCAGGCCTGCATTCTTCTGGGTCGGTGCTTGTTTATCATTGTTTCATCTTCGTTTTTACTTGTTCTGAACTTTTTTGGAGAAGTTGAAGTTTTTGATTGATTGTTTGGTTGGTAGATCTGTTGTAATGGTGATATAATGAGAACCCTTTTTGGGTTTTGATCTAATTGGTAACCTGCATTTTGGGTTGGATTTAAAAGCTTAGAAAAAGACCCAATTTTTACAGCATTTGGGATGGATGCTATCTTATGTGTTTAATCAGAATTGAAGGGTGGTTTCAGTATGGGAAAAAAATGGTTTTTCTTTTTCTTTAATTTCTCAGCGTGAAATGGTGACTTTTTTTGCAGTCTAATGGTTGGATTAGAAGTATTATCTTGGAAAGTTTCAAGGAGAAAGCCAAAGCTAATTGGCTATTTGGTGTTTCTTGTTATCTGTTGCTAGTTAGTTTAGTAGATGTTGCTGAGATGGTGTCCAATTTTGTGTTTCAATATGCAAAAAGGCATTTCTTCAAGATCAAAATATGTATGTTAAGATCTACTTGACACTGTGCAGGATTTTTTTTACTAGATATTCGGTTAAGATCCCTAATCATTCTGTTATCTGCTAAATTCGGTTAGTATTGTTTTACAAAAAATGTGAAATTGCTTGCATTCCAAAATGACAGTATACCAAGCAAATGTGAGTTCCCTTGTGTTCTTTATGTCCTTTGCTCATGTCAAATTTTGGTATTGTGTGTTTGTACTTGTACCAAAGGCTCTAGCTCCATGCTGTAGTCCTAATGCTCTATTCAATTTGGCATAAGTTGGGTTTGTGGCAGGACCATAACTGCTATTCTTACTTATTTTATGTTAAATTGATCTTGTGTACCATTTTAATCAAGTTCCCCTGCACTCGAGTGGTACATTTTTCCCTACTATTACTTCGACTAAATTGGCTACTTGTGTCATTTGCCTAGGATTAATACGTTAGGAGTTCTTGGAATAAAGGATGGAGATGCAGATTGGAAGAGTAGGGAACATCATAAAATGGAATTGTTTCCTCCATAAAGTTGTGTTGTGTCCTTTGCTTTGCTTGCCTTTGTATGGTTTTGAGGCCTGATGGAAGTACGTTGCTCGTGTGAAATTCTTAAATCAAGTTGTGACAATTCAATTATTGTCATTCATGATCGGTTCACGTTTGTGTTTCATTACTTCAGCTTGGTTCTAAAAGCTATTCTAAATTTTTCATCATGTGTAAATTCTTTCACTAGGTTTTGATCCTATTTGTATCTGCCTAATCATTCTTTCATTTCCTTTGATATGTCACACCATTTATAGTTTGGTGCCAAGATGGTGGCTCAGGGTTTCACAGTTGATTTAAACAAACCTCTTGTCTTCCAGGTGAAAACTCCTAATTCTTTTTATCTTTCACTTACAATATCTTTGGTCTTAATGCTTTAGTCTGAATACAGAGTTGAAATCTTTGCATGCCAAGCTATTATTCTTCTAGGAATTATGAATTATATTTACAGACTCTTAACTCATCCCTGGAACACCAGTGTCGGTGTAACAAGTGAAGGGTGCAGGTGTAATATCCGTGTCAAACATGGTCAAAATAAATTGATACTTGGCTGCTTGGTAGCTCTGAATTCGATCAGGTGTGAGATGAATGGGAAGAAGATCGGAACTTGCAGGAGAGGGAGATGAGAGGATATGGTGGTTTTGTTTCAGAGATTCACTGAAATCAAAGCGTATTAAAGAAAGGGAAAGGGTAAGCAAGGAGTAGTAGATGTGAGAGAGATCAGAAGACTTCAATTTCAAAAGATAAAAGATAAGCAATTGAATATGTATCAGAAAGTTGAGAGTAACCTCATTGGCTCACATGACGATGATGTTGAATATATCACAAGTACTTTTATTGATTTTATATACTATACCAATTTCATTGTCTTCTCCACTACTTGATAGTCAAGCAAATAACACACTCCATGAGTAGCCTAATACCTTAAATCATATGTCTGTGGTCCACCCTTGCCTTTTCTCTGAAACTTTTCCTCCTCTCACTAGTTATCATTCAGAAGAGATTCAATAAAGTACACTATTAGCCGAAAAATATAATATATGTATAATATATAATATAATATTATACATTATAATATAATATATATGTATGTATGTATAATATAATATAATATATGTATGTATATGTTTATGTATATCTTCTCTACTATATCCAGATAAACCTGACTCTTTGGCGGTCCCAGTATCCCAAATTCTAGAAAGTTTATGAATCTGATACCTAGAGGAGCACCCAGACGTGACACCCATGCTAGAGTCCTTGTAATTAGTTCAGTGTCTTGCAGTCACTAGAAATGACAGATTCCTATGGTGAATAGAAGCAAAAGTTGAGTTAATGGCATCCCTTAATTTTGTCCTTCCCATGCAGTGAGTACTTAAATAAACTGTTGTTAGCAATATCATAGCCTGCCAGTTGCATTGTATTTTTATGCTCTAGATTTAGTGATGCAGCCATGTTTATCTTTCTATTCTCAGTTCAAAGAGGAAACTATAAGGTAGAGAAATGAAAACATCAACAGGTCTAAGTCCTGCATTTTTCTTCGCCGCCCCCCCCCCCCACCACCCACAAAACAAATAAAACCCCCCAAGCCGTGAAAAGGACAAACAAAACTAGGCATAAAAAGTTTGTTGAACTGGGCAAGATGGCATTTTGCCTTATAATAGACCAATTCGTTTGTTTTACTAACATGCAGCAGAACATGTTTTCCTTTTTGACTTGTAACCTTTTCTAGCTGATGGATACTAGTGCTGCTGTTCCACATAAGAGATATATTTGTTTAAGTCAATTAAACCATACTTTAACTTTTTGAATTTGCTTTATGAAATTCTTTGAAATCTTACACAGGTAGGTCATCTTGGAGAATCTTATCAGGAGTGGGTTCACCAGCCTATAGTTAGCAAGGAAGGTCCCCGATTTTTTGGAAGTGACTTTTGGGAGGTATACTCTCTGGTGAATTTGATAATATGATTATTCATTTATATTGACACTTGAATAATTATTATATGTATGTTATCAAGTCATGCTTCACAGAGCTGATGTTGATTTCATTTTTACTCGAAATAGTTTTTAACCCGCACAGAATGGTGGGTAATCCCCATTGTTTGGCTCCCAGTTGTATGTTGGTTTGTTTCAAAGTCGATTGTGATGGGTCATACACTTCCTCAAATAGCTCTGACGGTGGTAACTGGAATCGGTGTATGGACTTTGCTAGAATACACTCTACATCGTTTCCTTTTCCACATCAAGACGAAAAGTTATTGGTTAGTCATTGCTATGTGTGTAGGCATGTTAATTGTTTGTCGTCTTTCTTGTCGGTGTTATTTGTATTTGTGTTTTTTTTCTTCTCTATGTAATGAAATATGTAAAAACTTGTTGTAGGGGAAATACCATACATTATCTTCTTCATGGTTGCCATCATAAGCACCCCATGGATGGTCTGCGCCTTGTCTTCCCTCCTGCTGCAACTGCTGTGCTGTGCTTACCTGTATGTTTCCTTCTGCAGCGTTTCGTTTTTTATTCATACTGTATAAAGCCTGTATTTTCTTTCTTCACTCCCTTCCCGTTACTAATAACTCGTGCTATGCTTTACAATATTCATAGTAAGGCTATTTGGTAGTTACTGGGATCCTCGCATGTCTTTCAGACAAATGTTCCTGCCAGTAATTGACCAAGTCAGGTCATGTAATCATGCAATTTTTTTGACACATTTACTAAAAGTGCATAAAAGATACATGTGACTGAAAAGGATTCCAGGTCAGGGATATGAAATTTTCATAGGAATCTCAACTGTGAGACTTGTTTTTGACTGTGACATACTGCTAGCAGCTGATTTCTGTACTATTCCTAAGTGAGTAGCCATTGCATCAAAGTTCTTCCCTTGCTAGCATTTAGGTTGAGGATGACATCGGGCTGGTGGCCACCAGATTCATGCCCCATGGGAGAGGGAGGGAGAGGGCAAGATGTTATCTGCTCCATAATTCTAGAAATACAATTTAGTAGCTACTGGGTTAGCAATGACATCTAAGAGGCACTGGACATGAATATTTGTTGTCTTCGAGAGTAAGATGCATGGAGGGAGAAAAATTTGCTTGTGACATTCCATTGAATATGTTGAAAATGTAGTTGCTTAGACTGGTACTGACCAGTACATAATGAACTTTCACCTACTGAAACTGTCTAAACAACAAGTTCGAGTCTGGTTTCAGTGTCTGATTTTCTGCCATTTTGGATGGTGGTTGTCTTAAAGTGCTCCAATTTACTCTTTCAGCTCTCACTGGAGGTTTGTTGAGCTTTAGGGTCTGTTTGATAACATAAAAAAGTGCTGAATCTGAATTTTTTCAGACATTCAGATGTTTTGAGTGTTTGATAAATGAAAATCTATTTGCTGAACTTGTTAAGCAGTGCTGAACCTGTGTGTATTTTTTTCAGCACAAGAATCCTAACTGAATGCTTAATTCTGATAAGAATCAATAGAATTACTTCAGCTATCTTATCTTATCTACCAAATCTACCATTGTTTGTTAATTATGTTCAAAATTCTTATCTAATTAAACAACATAATATTCTCTATCTAACGATTTTTAGTTTCTCTTTTCTCCCTTTTTAATGACTTTCACATATTCTCCATACTTCTCATATAATATATTTCATCTTTTATATTAATTTGATTTAAAAATAAATATTGTCATTTTCATATCGAACAATTTTAAACTAATTAAATCATAGATTCTATTTCTTTTTTGAATGAAAGGATATAAGAGCAAAATTGTCAAATTAAACTTATTAAGCATTCAGCTATAAATATTTATCAAACAGTATAAATAGGTTTAGCATTAAAATTCAGACATTCATATATATTTTTCAGTGCTTAAAATTCAATAAATTAATTGTTTCAGTATTCAGATTTCAGAATTCAGATTCAGTTTTATCAAACGGAACCTTAGTTGATATTTTGTCTATATGGAGTGAATATTTTGACTGAATTTATGCGAGATAACTGGAGAATGCGGTACATCATGTGCTAATGAGTACAGATAACAGAAAATTGTTTGAAAAGAAATGCAAATCCATTTTATGCTTGCCTTCAGCTACACGTGTCTGATAAGCAGTCTTAAACTCGGGCCTTTCTTCCAAGTCTTCCCCTTTTAGTTAATTCTTAGGAGTATATGCACAGCACATTCTTCTTCTTCTTCTGATACTTGTCTTCTTGTTTTGCAGTTCTACAACTTAGTAAAACTCATTTCTACTCCTTCTACTGCTCCTGCTTTGTTTGGAGGTGGTTTACTGGGTTATGTGATGTATGATGTAACCCATTATTACTTGCACCATGGGCAGCCTACAAGTGAAGTGCCAAAAAACCTCAAGGTAAAGAGATACAAATCCATCAGAACAACTTGAGTCTCATTACATTTCTCATTTACATGTGTGTAAAAAACAATCTACATACTAAAAATTATGTACAAACTCGGATCGTAGATACATGCTATCATTTTAGTAGAAACAATTTGCATAGACTTGCATTAGCCCCATATCTAGAATGATCTGTCATGAACAAATCAAATTTTCCGTTGCCCGTATGAATTCTTGATTCAGTTGGGGCCGTTTTGTCACCTGAACCTGGAAGAAGGTAGGAATTTCTCCACTGCACAAGTGGTTTGATCTGCATATCTTTCTGATCATCTCTCTTTTGCAGAAATATCATTTGAATCATCACTTTCGTATCCAAAATAAAGGCTTTGGTATCACTTCCTCATTATGGGATAAGGTCTTTGGAACACTACCAACCTCAATGCCAGCTGAGAAGAGCAGATAGTTTGATGTGTAATAACTTAGTATTCGGCCGCGATCATTCGAAGCACATAGCAGATTTTAAGGTCTATTTCGTTCTCCAAATATTCTTTCTTATGCTATTTTTCTTTCTAAGAAAACTAGCAGATTTTGAAGACCTTGGTTTAAGGGTGGCAATGTAGAAAGTTAAACCAAGTCTTATTTAATTATTTAGTTCAGCGTCCAAAATTGGTGTGACGTCCGAGTCGTATTTAGTCTCCTTGGGCTTATGTCGGTTAAAGTGTCCGAGTCCAATTGTATTATCTTTTCCTTGATTAATTCGGTGTCCAGTGTTTTAGGGAACTAGTAATATCTATAGATATATGTACTCATGTTTGAGGAAGCGGGCCGTGGATATTTGAGGAATAAATTTGAGAGCTTGCCTCCTGAAACTTGTATTTTCCTACTCATGTACCATTACATTTCGTCTTCGCTTTTGGTGCGTGCCGTTGTTTTCTGTTTTATCTAATTGTTTCCGACTGCTTACTGAATTAGAGTCATAGTTATTAAACGCGGCCCGGTAAGTCTTTCTGATTGACCGTCTGTTTGGGGATGATAGGAAGAGCTCAGGTGTAGTGCTACTCCCATCAATCTGAATAACTCCTGCCAAAATTTGCTAGTGAAAATTTTATCTCTATCACTGACAATAGACACTGGCAATCCATGTAGCTTGTATACACTGTCCAGGAAGAGCTGTGCAACCTGTGTGGCTGTAAAAGGATGTCTGAGTGCCAGAAAATGTGCATATTTTGTGAAGCGATCTATGACCACCAGAATGGTATCCATTCCCTGTGACATAGGTAACTTCTCAATGAAGTCCATGGTGAGGTGGAACCATGCCTTATCAGGGATAGTCAAAGCCTGCAACAAACCTAGGTAAGACACATTTTCATGCTTGCACCTCTGGCACATGTCACAAGCACTGACAAACTTGATCACATCTTGCTTCATTCCTTCCTAATAGAATACGACTTTCAGCTTCTGATAAGTCCCCATTTGGCCTGAGTGCCCTCCCAGAGCAGTATCATGTACTGCCTTGAGTAAGGAGCTCCTGATATCATTTGCTAACCCTACTACCAATTTTCCCTTGTACTTAATGATGCCATCTAAGATCTGATAATCACTATGTGTGTGTGAGTCCAGCAGACATTGAGCTATAACAGATTGCCAGTGCTCATCCCCTTCATAGCTTCTGTATAATTCCTCCATCCATTTGGGTTTGACTGCAGAAATTGCTAGTAAGGAGTTCTCTGGCTGGTCTTCCTGGCCACAGAACGTTTTCCTAGATAGAGCATCAGCAGCAGTGTTGTCACTACCCTTCTTATACTGTATCTCATAGTCCAGGCCTAAAAGTTTAGTCAACCACTTGTGCTGCAGGGGTGTGGTTAACTTCTGTTCCAACAAATATTTTAATGACTGGTGATCAGTCTTAATTATGAAATGGTGTCCCACTAAATAATGTCTCCATTTGGTCACAGCTAACACCAAGGCCATTAACTCTTTCTCATAGACAGATAGATCCAAATTCCTTGTTGATAGAGCTCTACTGAGGTAAGCTATGGGATGAGAGTCCTGCTGCAACACTGCACCTATGCCTCCATTACTGGCATCTGTCTCAATCACAAATGGCCTCTCAAAATCTGGTAGTCTGAGAACTGGTGAAGTACACATGATTTGCTTAAGTTTTCTAAAGGCAGCATCTGCTTGTTCATTTCAGCAGAAGCTATCCTTTTTGAGTAGATCTGTCAATGGCCTACATATGATCCCATAATGTTTGATGAATCGCCTATAGTAGCCCGTAAGGCCTAGGAATCCCCTTAATGCCTTAACTGAGTTGGGGGTAGGCCAATCTAGAACATCTTTGATCTTTCCTTCTTCCATACTTACCCCCTCTGATGAAATCATATGTCCCAGATATTCAATCCTATCCTCTGCTGAGCAAATGAGCATTTAGACAGTTTGGCATACAGTTGATGCTCTCTCAGTACCTTCAATACCATCTCCAAGTGTCTCACATGCTGATCTAGATCTTTGCTGCAGACCAGTATGTCATCAAAAAATATTAACACAAACTTGCGCAGATATGTCTGAAAAACCTAATTCATTAATGCCTGGAAAGTGGCTGGAGCATTTGTCAGCCCAAAAGGCATGACTAGGAATTCATAATGCCCTTCATGAATTTGGAAGGCAGTCTTATGCACATCTTGGATTTTAACTCTAACCTGGTGATACCCTGCCCTTAAGTCTAATTTGGAATGATATTTGGATCCACATAACTCAGCTATCAGCTCCTTAATATTAGGGATGGGATACTTGTCCTTGATAGTCAATTTATTCAGGTGCCTATAGTCAACACAAAAACGCCAGGTGCCATCTTTCTTTTTGACCAGCAACACAGGTGAAGCATAGGGACTATTACTATGCTTAATGATCCCACTGTCTAACATTTCCATAACTTGCCTTTCTATCTCAGTTTTTTGTGAGTGAGGGTACCTGTAAGGCTTGATTTTGAAGGCCTGAGCATCTGATTTGAGGGATATGGCATGATCCAGACTTCTCTTTGGTGGTAAGCCTGTAGGTGCTGTAAACACATCCTTGTACTTGCCCAACAACTCCTTGACTTCAATAGGTGACTCAGCGTCTGGATTTGTTCCCTGAGATATACTGTAACAGCTATGTTTGTAATTAATGAAGTTCCTGAGGTCCTTGTTTCTCAACAGATTGAGCTCAGCTTCTACCACACATCCCTGCAGGATGATTTCTTCCGCTTCACTATGAATAGCTATAATGAGCTTGTGGAAGTCAAATATGATGGGGCTATAATGAGCCATCCAATCCACCCCTAAAATCAGATCCTATCCACCTAGCTCCATGACCCCCATGTCAAAACAGAATTTGTGATTATTAGTGGACCAAAGTACCTTAGGACTTTTAGTGCATCCTGATATCATTGAGCCATCCCCAAAAACTACTGTGAAAGGAGTGGTGACCACATATGGCAATTCTAGAGCTTTAACCAGATGGTGGCTAATGTAGGTGTCTAAACTACCTATGTCCACCAGAATATGTATGGGAACTCCCCTGATTTCTTCCCTGAGAGTGATTGTTTTCCTCTTCAGTGCCTCAGAAAGTGCATGGAGTGATACCTCCATCAATTCTCCAGGGTTGCCTGTCCTTTCATCTTGCTCCCCTACAGCATCCAAGAATTCTCCTTCATCTTCCTCATCGACTACCATCATGTTCAGTTGTCTGTTCTTGCACTGGTGCCCTGCCCCAAAACGTTCACCACACTTGAAGCACAGTCCATTATTCCTTCTAAATTGTATTTTTTGAGGCGATATTTTCCTGATTGGTGTAGCTGAACTAGTCTCACTTTTGATTACATTAGTCGGTGAAATTTTATAGGCATTTGGAACAGCAGCAGTACCTTTGTATAAGCCAAACTTAGGATCAACAGGCGACTTTGGTAATTCCTTAGCAGATTTCTGCTGTAACCTCCAGGCTTCCTCCTGCAACCTGGCTAAGTCCATAGCATCTGACACCTTGTTTGGCTTCAACATTTTTACCATAGTCTTAATTTCATCTCGCAATCCACTAATGAAGCTTGAAACGAAATATGATTCGGATAGGTGAGGATTTTTAACTAACATCAACGATTTTAATTCCTCAAACCTTTCCTGGTAGTCCTCCACTGTCCCTACTTGCTGCAGTTTGTTGAAATCTTCTACTACATCCCGAGCTCCTTTTTCCGCGAATCTCTCACCGAGCAATTCAGTGAATAGTTGCCAAGATAACTCTGGGAATTCCATTTTGATGCCTTGATACCATACATCCGCCTTACTGTCCAAAAACATCTCAACTACTTCCATTTGCTGGTCTGGAGGAATTTGGTAGGTGAGGAAATATTTCTGACATTTACGAAGCCAAATGCGTGGATTCTCTCCAGTGAAAAGAGGTAACTCAATCTTTGGGGGATTTGGTAAGAATACCTTGGAAGGCTTGGCTCTGGAGCACTGATTAACACCAAGCTCAGACTGGAGCTTCGTGTGTGCTGGGGGTGTTGGTAGAAATGGAGTTTTCTCTGGTTGAACTGCCTCATCTTTTTCCAATTGCTTCTCTCTGGCCATAATTTGGATCAATGCGTTGAGCTTCTGGTCCATGCCTGAGATTAATGCTCTCATTTCTTGGTTAGAATTCTCCATCTCTCCCCGCAATTGCTGCTGGACTTCTTGTTGATTCTGTTGGAGAGAGAAAATTGTTTACAGAGCTTCCTGCAGTCGTACTTCCTGTTTCATCAATTGATCATCCATATTCTTGAATCGTGTGCCTTCCGCCATTGTTAATAGTTGCAATCAGTCCGAGAATCGCTGCTCTGGTACCAATTGTCCGGAATTCAAGTAGAATTCCTGAGATAGAGCTGCAATGCAGCTGTGGAATGAAGAACAAGAGAGGGAGAAGGGTAGGAGAGAAAGGAAAAGAGAGAGAGACAGAGAGTGAAAGCTTGAGGGAGAAGAATCAATTCTGTTATTTCTCTTCATGCCTCTGCAATTGCAGAGAGCTCATTATAAAGGAATGACCTACACGATCACTAACCAACTTAACAAACTGACCTGCTGACGTCATCTGACTCAGCACCTTAACTACCAATAACAGAAACTGTTATTATTTATTACTATTTACAATTAAGCCCCCAAGTCCTGACACTAATTCACATTTTGTTAAGTCAATTTGAGTTCGAGCTTTGACCAAGTCGGTTCACCATTTACTCAATTTGCTTGCAACATTGTACATGTCCATAGAACTCAAAAGGGACATTTTTGTAAAGCAAAGTCCCGAGTCAACAAATTTTTATTTTTGAAACACCGAGTCAACAATTTTTGGTATCTTGAAAACTCACTTGCAAATTCCAAAGAGACTGTTTGAGAGTGCTGATGGTTGTGGATATCTGATATAGCACATGCAAGTGAAGATGATTGAAAGGGGTTGGACGCAAGGCTTTCAAAATCGGGATTCTACTTAGGATCGTTTTTGTGGTTGCAGGATTGGATCGATAGATCCTATAAAAAATGTAAAAAAATGCTCATACTAATAATTTTTAAATTTGCAATTCACATATAGAGCAATAAATAATGTAACTCATGTACAATTAATATAATAGTATAATCAATTAAGGCTAAAATTGTGCTATCTAAAATATTAGGGGTAGTCCAAAATAAAAATTTTGGAACTACATGTAACATATTGTAATGCATGTGATCAAACTAAAAATCTTGTTCTTTCTTATTTTAAAATCCAAACGTAATTAATGGACAAGATAGGTGGAAAAGTTGACTTATCTGTATATAGATCATTTAAGTATTTATTGATAAGATAATTAAACACTATGTATTTAGTTAAATATAACATTTATTAATGATTGCATCATTTGTTATATACAATAGCATAATTAAATATTGCGGACATAACGAAAAGTTTCAAATATATTTTCTTTGACTAAAATATTAGTATACAATAAACAAATAATTGAAGAAGATTATGATAACAGAAATTTGTGACAAAAAAATGTATTTTGGACTCAAAATTGTAGCCTACTACTTACTTACTTAGATATAACAAAAATAATCAATTTAGCTCTAAAGACTATTCATCACACTAATTTACCACAATAAAAACTCCAAACAATACCCCTAAGTGATAACTTATATTATCTTCTTAATCTAGTGAAATACAAGGGTCAATTTTAAAGGTTCGCCAATTTTTGGGTAAGGAATTAGCATGAGACACTTACATGAGTTTAAAGCCCTTCAAATCTAGTTTCAACGCAACAAATGACATTCAATTCCAAGTTTTCCATGCAAAGTTACGGTGAAAATAGTGTTTCAGCATCCCATAAGCTACTTGGATGTAGTTATAGTGTTTCAGCTGCCCATAAGCTACTTTGACACAGATGGTCAAAGGTACAGATTTTCTACTCCTGGGACGAATTTGCATCAACATGGTGAAGCAAGCACTTCGCCAAATGAGTAAAGGAAATTTGGGTGTAAGACTTGGTAAGGTATATTAAGGTCAGACTCATAGGCCTTTCTACCCAAGAGCCAAGATTAGTGAAAAAGGCAGTGCTAACTGCTAACATTGTCAATTAATGAACGATGCAATTTTGCCCTCTTCAGCACTCTTTTTACTCCCACCAGCCACTATTTATGATTTGCCACTCTCAATGATTTCCTCCAATGGTGTTTCATGTCGGTTAAGTTCCCTCTCCCCCTAAAATAGAATAGAGTAGATTATAGAAATGTTATCGTTGCGATAAAAAATAAATACTCTTTTTACTCATCACCAAAACGGGAACGGCCGCCTGCAAGACTCTCATATATAACATGTGGCTTTGACCAAGGGGAAAAAATGTAAAAGAAATATGCAATTATATACTACTTGTTATCAAATTCAAGGGTATTTATACAAACTTTTTGACAGGATGTATAATTAGACGTACAAAAAAAACCATACATTTAGTGGAGAAACTGATATAAATGTTCTTTAATATACAAAATTGCACTGTCTTTGTTAATTAATCATTCTATTGCACCATTTTCACACATTTTTCAATGTAATAACTGAAATCATCATCAAAAGGTGCTACAAAACTACGAAATAACCTTCAAACGTTATGTGATTTCTTAAAGTCTAAAAAAAATTTGTTGCGAGTGGTTTTCAAAATCTACATCTAGGGAAAAACAAAAACCACTTTTTGCACTTTGTTGAAGTATTTCTCTCAACTTCTTTCTTTTTTTCCATTATTTTTGTTGGAAAGATCATTCGAATCACTCACTATACAAGAAAATAGACATCTTGGAGCTTTACAAGTACTCTTAGATTCCCATCCCGGACTGCATTAGCCAGCAAGTCCCAGGAATTACCTCCCAAATTAGAGCTTATGAGTACACTTAGAAAAGACTTAGCCAAAAATCCAATATTTTCAATATCTTCTAACATATATGACTACATATTTAGAAAAGAACAAAAACTAACTAGCAGATGAACCCAATCCTTATCCGAAGCTCTTCTCTTTTACCAAAAACCTCAATTTGAAGAAAGAAAGCAACAACAAAATTATTAGAGTTAATTACATTTACCTCCCTTGAGGTTTAACCGAACTACTGATCAAACCCTGAAGTTTGACCAAATAACGGATAGCCCCTTGGGAGTAACTTCTGTTAAATCTTGTAAACGGAATTATTGATAAGACCAAAACCCCTATGTCCAAAATGTCATAGTTTTGACAAACCCTCATTAATCCCTTTTTAATTTCTTTTTTCTAATTTATCTTGATCTTCTTGGCTAATATTTTAGAGCAACTGTGATAGCAGCAGCAGTATCTCCCTACTGCCTGACTTTTTAAGTGAAATTTGCATTTGGCCCACAGTGGCTATAGACCAATCAAAAGAAGGCAAACCAGTGCCCCAATGAAATCAAGCGCAAAACCCACAATAGTTATAACAAAATAATCATGCATAGAACATAAACAAGCCTACAACTAAGCAAGGTTAGGAGCCTAAAGACCCCAAACCTCTAAACCCATTTCAGCTCTCCAGATCCACGAATTTCTAAGATTTTCAGTCAAAAAATTTGTTGACATTTGATAAGCTATATCTTGTTGCTTTAGAATAGATTCGATGTACATGGGCATTTTTGAACTCTGATTAACACCATTTTTAATGGTGAAAGACATCAGGGTATTTTGATACATCTTTTCATTCAAAGGGTTTGGTTGTTATTTGGCTAAATTTCGAGGTTTATTTAGTAGTTTGACCAAACCTCAAGGGTGGTAAACGTAATAACCCAAATTATTAACACATCTGTATATATGCTTGCTTGTTATTTATTTGTTCTTATTATTATGTATGAAAGAATCAAATTTGAAAAAGCAAACAAATTTTCTTACCAAAAGAAGAGCATGTAGAGGCAGAATAGGGCACTCCTCTCTATCTATTACTGCTTTGTTCCATCCAAACAAAAAATTTTCAGAAACTTTTCCCGCTAAATCTAAAAACCTAAATGACTACTACTGACTCTCTTCCTATCCCATCAAACCCTCAAAATAAAATTTGGAATGATGGGTGTTTGTGGAAAAAATTGAATGGTTGCAAAATCAAATTGAGTACAGATCAAACAGCGGTCCATTTCTTGGGTAAAAATCCTTGAGTTTTGGGTCTATAGGAAGCACCTAATCTATGCGGGATTTCGTCGCTTTCATGCTTCCAAGAACAATTGGCAGGTGAGAAAAGCATTTGTATAGGAAAAACTGGATGGTTACAGTAAATCATCCCCTCTTTTTATTATACTTGAGTGATGGGGATTATCATCTATATGGTTATGTAAATACCAAATTACCTATTCCAGCTACAATTTATAGTTTATGTCGGTTCTATCTTCTCAAACGCATAACCAAACCAGAAAATTTAGGCCCGACTCATTTCAACCGCTCCCAACTTGAGCGTGGAAAATTGGGATAATTTCAGAAAATTCCCCTGAGGTTTGTCATAAAATCACTCAGCACCCCTTAATTTTTTAAAATTTCACTTACCTCCATTGTTAACTTGACTAGACTCAATATTCCTATCAAAGGTCACAAATTGACAACATTACCCTTGCTCTTAATAACTATTTAACCAAAAATACGAAACAAAATAAAATTTTAAAAGCAAAAAATGTAAATTAAAAAAACAAATTATTAGCTAATAATGATCCATATTTCTTTACATTGGAGTCAAGGTGAAATAGTAAATGACATGAATAAATTAAATATAATCAAGATCAACCACTTAGGAGGATTTTAGAGAGTAATTAACACCTTAAAAAATTTCATGCACAATTACAATTAAAGAAGTCAAGATATTTTTTGGGAAAATATGTTTTAATTCATGGCGTAGTTTAAGTTTTATTGAAAACTGAAATAGTCTCTTCATACGCGTAAATTTGTTAAGGTGTAAATTTTGCTTTTGTTCTAATAAAACTAAAATAAATACTTTACGTCAAGAAATTCACACCTTATAAAAATTTAACCTTATTTTATTTTTTTTATTATCGTTATAAATTTCATAAGTAGGATAATATAAGAGTAGTATTGAAACAAAAGTTTTATCTTTCTTATATTTCCTCTAAAGGGGTTAAAATGTTACAAAAATGTCAATTTAAGAGAGGTAAGTAAGATTTTAAAAATCTTATGGGAGCTGAATGATATTATTAGAAATCTCGGGACAGGTTTCTGAAATTATCCCTTGAAAATTTAACGCTACTATTAATTATCTTCAGTTTGAGTCGGTTTGATTCGTTTGTCCGGTTCTTCGCAAGAATTGCAGAGTCGTCCTTTACTCCTCCACTTAACGGATAAACCGACTAAGCACCCGGAAAGGAATAAACCACAACAAATAAGCCACAAATATCACAATAAACCGAACTGAGAGTATGCAATTGGTTCTATTAGTAAGCGATTTCTTCCCTACTCAAAGGTAAGAATTAAAGAAACCCCAAACGCCGTCGTCCAGGAGCCCTCTCCTACTTCCCACTTCCCGCTACTCCGCTTCCGCCGCCCTCTTCCTTTCCACCATCGCTGAAGAAGCTCCATCTTTGTGAGCTCTTCAGCCGCAAATATGGAATCATAATTTTTTTCCTTGGAATGATGTGCTTTTGATGATCTTAACTTTGATTAACACTTTGTAATGGTGTTAGTAATGGAGGAAGATGTTACGGTAAAGGATGAGTCTTGCAACTCCTGCTGTCAACAGGTAAAGCTCTCCTCATTTCACTGATTTTTCAAAAATATTATTGCATAATTTTCTTGAATATTCTATCATTGATGTGATATTTTTTTCTGAATATGATGATAGTGGAAAGAGAAGTATACGAAATTAAAAGAGAAGCATTCCAAGGTTGAAGATGGACGAAATGCTCTTCGGAAAGGAATCAAACTTCTTGAGCAGGAAAATGACAAGCTAAAATCTGAATATCAAGCTCTCAAGAAAGGTACAATGTTTTCATAATTGTTGATAATTCTTTTTATATAAATTACTTTGATTTGTTTTTCTGGTGCAAGTTCAAGAAAATTGCGGTTGCTTTTTTTTTTTTTGGGTATTGTAATTTTTGATCATGATGCATAGGGTTAGTTAAGGTACAATAATTGTATTTATTTGCATTTAGGGTTGAAAGACGAACCAAAGTGCTATATCTGAGTTCGGCTTGATCATCAGGCTGTGTGAGATGGCTTCGTCAAGTAATCAAATTAAGGTTGAACTGGATTCAGTATTAGTTAAATAAGCATAAAACTTGAAGTTATAGACTTATAGGTGAATTGATCAAGCAAAAACTTGACCTTCGCTTGATAAAAGCTCAATGGGCTAAGGTTGGATTATAATAAGCCAAATTAAAATATAATTTCATAAAATTCAATTAAAAATTGAACAAACTAAATTTAGGCCTGACTTCAGCTCATTTATGCATCTAATGAAGTACTTTAAGAAATTTTCATACAAATCATGCTAATTGAATATCATCGGATTTTAATTTTGGGAGAGTAACTCGTGTTTTAATGTCATAGTGCAAGATTTTTTTTGAGTTTTGTGATAGTGTATTTTTGGTGTGGGAATCAGTTTGTTGTTTTTTTGTGTCTGCTTATGTTTGAGTATTTTTCCATTTCAGCATTTGAGGATGAGCGGGCACGGGCAGAGAGTGAAAAGCAAGATAAAGTGTTAGAATCTGCTACACGAGTTACTTTAGAGCATGAGATTTCTACTCTGAAGTCTCAGATTCTTTTGTTGCAGGAGAATGGAGGTTTGGCAGCTAAAGGAGTGGATGAGGAGGTTGCAAATTTGCAACAACGTGTTTCGGAAGCTGAAACAGAGATAAATAAGCATAAGGAGCTTTTACAGAAGGAGAGAAAGAGAGTAGATACAGAAAAAGAGAAAGTTGAGAAGGAGAGGAAAAAAGCCAGAGATGCAGCAGAAAAATTAAATGCAGAAAAAAAGAAGGCCAGCGAAGAAAAGAGGATTGCTGATATTGAAAGGGTAAAGGTTGAGGAACTTCGACATCAGTTGGAGAGCTTAAAATGTGAAGTGGATGAAGCAAAATCAAAGTTGGCGTTGGAGACAGCAAAGCATGAACAGGAAAACAAGAAGCTCAAAGCTGAAAAAGAAAACACAACTAAGGAGAGAATGCGTGCAGACATGGAGAAGGCCAAAGCTGCAGAACAAGGTAAGCTTGCGGAGGAAAATTGGAAGAAAGCTATGGATGAGAGAAGTCGTGCTGATGCTTTGGCTTGGCAGTTGGACAAAAATAAACATAGGCTTGAAGAATTGGAGAAGCAGATATCTAATCTTGTATCTAACAGAAAGTTTGTTGACATTCCCGTTGAAAACCCACCTGGTGGACTTGCAGAACTTGCTGGTAAAGTAGGGTCCTTGACTTGGAAGAGTGAAGCTGGTGCACTAGAGGCACGTAACAAGCTTGGGGAATGGCAGCAGAAAAATGTTAGAGAAAAGAAGCAGGCAATATCTGAGATTGAGAAAGCAAAAAACCAGATGAAGGCTGCAAAAAGATACAAGAGGAAAGCCATGGAGGAAAAAAATCATGCAGATCATTTGTTTCATGAACTGGAGGGCAATAGAAAAAGGTTGGAGGAAGTGCAAAGAGAGATTCAGGAACTTGTTTCATCTGGTAAATTGTTTGAGTCATCTCATCCTGCATCTGGTAAAAGTTTGAAAGATGAAACTGCTGAAATCAAGCTGTTAAGGAAACAATTGAAGTTTGAAAAGAAGCGTGTAAAGCATGCCAAAGAAGTGGCTAAGTTGGAAGTAGGTCGCAATTGTCTACTTCAGCAAGAAGTACATCGCCTAAAGCAGGAGTTTATTCCATTTGCACAGCGCTTAGACTTACTGGACAACTGCCTCTTTCACAAATTTGATGGTATAAATAACTTGGAAAAGGTGTGTATTTTTTATTTCTCTTCTACTTGTGTCTTGGTCTTTTTTCAAGCTGAGATTTGGGATCCGTAAAAAGCAAGTTCCAAGTGGTGATTTTCAAGGCATTCCTCTGAACCAGGTAAAAGAAAATTCAAAAAAGAAAGACAAGCCTTAGTAGGCTCTCAGAAAGTTTTGATAGCATTCCAAAAATGCTGCAAAATGCACTATGCATTGAGGTGATCATTAGAATATTGGGAAGTGTTTTTATGTCCCGAAACTGGAAAAAAAAAAAGAAAAGAAAGAGGAAGCAGTTTCCAGGGAAAATTAAAAACTGAAGATTGCTAGGATTTGGAAATGCAAAATATGAGAATGCTTTGTCCTTTCTAAAGTTTTAACTGAGTGCGTACATGTCTTTTGGACATTGGATGTCTAGGTGTGGGTATTTAAGTGGTGTATGTATGTATACGCGATTACTTCATTTGGTGTTAACATTTTTTTCTTGAAATAGAAAAAAAAAAATTTGCATAGTATATTCCACAGCATCAATCAGCAATCTCTGCTTTCCTCCCAATATAGAAAAAAAAATTTCTCCTTTAGTAAGTATTATTAACATATTCAGTGATATTTATGTCTTTACATTTATTTTGAGCATAACTCCTAGCTCTTGAGATTTAAAATGCAAGTCTTTGGCCTATGCCCAAAAGATGGTAATTGGTCTGACTGCTTAGTCGACGAAGTGCTTGAACCTTTAATGTGGACATCTCACGAAATGCATTTCTTATAACCATGCAGTCTTGAAAAAATTTGATGTGTTTGATTTGTATATCCTGCTATTAGATACATTGTTATCATAAAGGGAAAGTTGGGAAGTATGCAGGGAGAAAATGTAAATTTTGGAAGTATGCAGAGAGAAAATGGAAAGTTTGGAACTATGCAAGGAGAAAATGTGTTGCCAGTCTATTTTATGGGTGGTGAGAAAGTTGAAGGAAGACAGTGGGATGGAGCGACTATTATTTCTTTTTTACCAAAGTTATTAGTTGGTGAGCCTTTTTCTACTCAACTGTATACTGAACCTGTTGGGAATTGAAGACATGGGCTGCCTTACTGCATGGAGAAAAAAGTGAAAGAAATACAGAACCTACTAGGAAAAGTAATTGATGAATTGGGTAGATTTTTTTTTCTAGCCATCTAGACTTATTCTATACTAGAATTTTTTTAAGGATTGAATAATTTGAAGTTATTGTGCCCATTAGCTTGATGTTTCGTGTTTATATATCTCTAGTATTTCTTTCATTTCTGGATCTATGGCCATCCAAAATTTTATGTAGCCTGGCTCTATTTGCTAAAGATTATATCCTTGTTGCAGGAAGGGGGCCTAGACTTGGATCAAGAGCATCTTCACCTCAAACCATCGCAGTTGGTACTTCACACTCAGAATGAGCACGTAAAACCAAGTTGTATAACCAGCATTGCTACGGGTGGATCTACTCCACTGAAGCGAAACAAAAGATTAAATGTGTCGTTGCCTCCTGTGTCTGGAGAGATGTACTTAAGTCCCACTACAGGTATTGATTCTAATTTGGAGCTTCTGCTTAGAGGTTCCAACAGAAAAATGTTACAGAGTTCTGCCATAAATTCCAGTTCGGCATCTTTTTCTGATAGACCATTGGTCGGCTCACAGGAAAGAGGTACATTTTCTGTCACTGCATCAGCTAATTTGGCACATGGACAAACTATAGGACCAACCGCTTCCAGGTTGTCAAGCGATACAAGAAAAAGATATGACAAAAAACTTGCAGTGGGGGCCGAAAATAGTGTAGGAAGTCCTATTAAATCTGGTGCTATTGAGAGTGGGAGCTACAAGAAAAGGAAAAGGAAAAGGGTTTCTGATGCAGTTGAATCCATTGAAGATTTATATTCAGCAGGTCAAAAGTGGCATCAGCAGGTCTTAGAGAAATTATCTGTGCTTCATGGCATGTTGGATGGTGAATGCCCTAAATCTTTCAGAGAAAGAGTTTTGGTACAAGATAATATGTATAGCAAGTTGGTTAGACCTGATAAGAAGAAAAAAGTATCCAATGGACAAGGTGTAGCAGTACCTCATTTGTGTGACCGTTGTGTCCTGAAAACCAGTGCTGAAGATTCTGATGTTTGCGAAAATGCTTCACCAGCTGTATGCGATGTACTTCAAACTGCCCCGACTTTGAAGGACGGCATAACTAATCATTTTGGAAGCAAGCTGCATGAGCTAACGAACGCTGAAGAAGTGTTTGGTCATGATTACATGGGACTTGTTCAATTGGACAATCCTATTGATGAAAACCGATTCTGCAAAGCAATTAGAAAGCCCATTTCTCCCCTTTCTCCTGTCCTATGCAATATTGAGTTTCCATTTAATGAGACTTTTGAAACTGAAATTTGTACTTCTAGATCTCTACCGGATGAGAGTTTATGTGAAGTATTTTCAAATGCAGAGCAGAATGTTGTACCATCTTGCAATTTTGATGTGGTTAATTTGGAGATTGATTCCAATAACAGGAATTTGAAGGACATTGAGGCTTCAAAGATTTTGTCACTTGGGATGGCTACTAAAGGAAGCTCTGAAAACTTGGGTAACAATGGGAGTTACGACTCAGATGTTATATGCGTGAGCAGTTCTTCTTCCAGTCAGATCAATAACTTGATCATGGCATCAACTGCTCAGAAAAATGTTGAGTTAAAAATGCCCTGTGAAAGCAGGAGTGCTGCATTCAATGGGTATCCAGTATACTGTGCTGTTTCCTCAAGTAATAATGACAGCAGCTCCATTTCTACGATATTCAGTTTTATCACTGATTGTATGTCAAAGTTGTCGAGTAACTCTTCGTTAAAGTTATGGATGCAGAATATTCTGCTTTCTTTACAGAAGGCCGACAATCTTTCAACTCAGTAAGTGTATTTTCTAGACTCCTGGTGGTGTGGTAGGATCTTATTAAATTCAACTTGTTTAGAAGTCTTATGTTTACTAAATATTGTCTATACACAGTTTGTAACTCTTGAAGTGTAGTACTCTTACTGCAGAAGTTAATATGGCTGTGAATGCAACTGCATGGGATGTGCTTCACCTATTTCAGCAGGGATGTCTTGGGAAGTAGCATAGAGTGAGATAACTGGATAGGAGATAAAAATCATAGTCTTCACTAATGGGGCAGGCACACCCTATGTGTGTGAAAATTAGAAGAAAAAGTAATAAGAAAAAAATAATTAGCAAATATTAAAGGTTTACTTAGGTTTTGTAAATGGGAGTATTTTGTTTTCCTTTCCTTAAAAGAAAAAGAAGTTACAGGCAGTCATTGGAGGTTTCTTTTCACCAATAAATGCGAGTGTATATTTTTGTTCTTTTTTTTGAGGAAGATGTGGTACTCTTTAGCTTTTTAGTGAAGGGTAAATGAGGAAATACAGAAAATGACAAAAAACAGTTAACACCCAACCCTCTACTATCCATTTAGTATAGATAATCATTGGTATATAGATGTTATTATATGTAAAGTCATATTCGATTGCATTTCATTGGTGTAGATGTTATAATAAAGATGTTGATTGGTATTCCTGGTGTATTAAATGTTGTTACATGTGAAGTCATACTCAATTGCATTTTGAAGTTTCTTCTGCTACAAAATATAATAATTTTTGTCTCAGAAAATGGGAACTGTGGACAAGGTAATTCATACTACTGAAATATTAGGGTTGCAGGGCAGGTAAGGGTGGCAGTAGTTGGTATGTAAATGGCTTGTTGGTGGAAAGGTTCGCTAGAAGCTTGCCTTTTCAATATTTTATAATCAATTTTCTCTTGAAAAGGGTGTGATGAATCTTCATTATTCTGTTCTTCTTCATATTGTGGAATTTGCATGTATTTTCTTGGAATTGATCTGGTGGCTGTAATTATGCTTCATTTGAATTGTAAGCTTACATGCTTTTCGTCTCTTTGCTATTTCCCAGGGAACGGGTCTCAGGGTTCTTTTCGCTGTTATTGCATTACACATCTGAGATTGCAAATGGTGACCATGGCGATTTAGTGTGCAATTCTCTTGGCTTTATAGATTCTTTTGCTCAACAAATGCGAGCAGGTGTGTAATCCCTTCTTTGGATGTCCTTTTTTCTTATAATGCTTCATTGGATCCTACTTCTCAAATTGTCTGTATTTGCAGTGCTGAATGATGCCGATACTAGGAAAATGTTTCTGGAATCATGTGATTTGCATGAACTAGTGTCTCTTATTGAGGATTTCCTTATAAATAGGCAAATCTTGGTGTATGATGATGTATCCCATGGAGTGTTGCTTCAACATGATTCAAGAGCCAAGGTTGTCCTTAACGATAATTGCATTTTCTGGTCCATCCAACCAGCTTCCACTGACTTGCTGTTTGCTGGCGGATTATTATTAGCTTCGATATTTGCAGCAGTTGATGAAATTGGTTTCATTTGTGAGGTCTCTTGCAACATACTTAGCATGAGGAAGATTAATTCTCTGTTGCTGCTAAGGCTTCTCCATGTCTTTGCCTATCTCTGCAGTTCAAAATATTTTACCCTAGAAGGCTTCAGTTTAAAAATGTCTGTCCTGAAATGTTTTGTGGTGTTCCTTGAGAGGCAAGATTTGTCAGGCGGTTGCATTTCCTGCTTGCCTTCTGTTGCTGGGACATCAATGAAGATTTCAGCATGTAGTTCATGTCCATTTAAGGATGGTGTGGTTTCAGTTGATTTTATTGTATCCATTCTCCTTGGAAAACTTAAGGAACAAATGGAAGCATTGAATTCATCAAGTTGTCAATCAGTGATATTGGAAATGAAAAAGATGGATGTTCAATGCCATGGAGAGGCTATTCCATCGAATTTTGTTCCTAATGAAAACTTGATCAACTTCATTGATACGCTTTCATTGCTAGAACTTGTGGCAGTTTCTGTGGTACGTTGCTCCAATGCTTTTTGACTATTAAACATTTATCATTTAGCTGATAACTTTTGTCATATAATCTTCCTTCCTTATCTGTAAATCTTATATTCAAAATTCTTCAGGAATTACTAGGTTCTACATCTCTGAATTTTAACAAGCTTCACTTGCGCGGAAAATTTGATGTCTTTGTTGCTTGATAGCTAATATGGTTAAGAAGTTGTTTTTGCATATTCTTCTTAGAATCTGGTTGAATACACTTTGCAAACTTCTTAGGAACTTCTTCAGATGTGGTACAAGTCATTTTACCTGTGGCAGGAGCATATTCGCAGAGGGTCATCTCGAAGTTCCTCTGTAATTTGTTAGTTACTTCTGGCAGAAACTATTGATAGATTGTCCTGTCCATAGGATTAAAAAAATGATTTTGCGTGGAAGTTAAAATGATGAATTTTTAAGAATAGATATGCGTGGATTAGTTTTTTTGGAGTTTGGCTTGCCTGCAGTTTTGCCATCCTAGTACCTGCTTTAGTGGTTTTGATCCGATTACCTCGAGTAACTTCTTTGTTTCATTGTTAATTAAAAAAAATTTAACCTTTTAAGGATTTTAACCATCTTGTTACGATGATTGTTTAGATTTGGATTGTTAAGGATGCTCATTAAATTTAATGCTAATTCTTTTTCCAAATTGGCTGCCTTGTGTATGGGATGATGTGAAGCAACATTGCTGCCCAGTGGATATTTCTCAATATAGGGCATACATGTTGAGGCTCAATTTAGGACGGACTAACTGTCCATGTAGAGAACTTAAATTTTTATGAAGCGTTACCCTGCCATATTATTATGTGCTTCCAAGTTGTAATGCCAATTAAAAGTAACCGACCCAATATTTTCCCTTGCTGCAAGCTATGAGAAACACAGCATGCTTGTTACTCGTAAACTTTGAGCTACAACTGCTTCCAATCAGCTATTTTTGTCAAAATACCCTCAAGACACGCTCTTACAAGATTCTAATTCTTTTCTCCAGTGAACTTGTTTTTAAAACTCTGACATGTTCCAAATCTGGATTTGCTTTCAGAATGTAATTGTTGTTGCAAATAATTTTAGTTCAATTTTTGCATGCTACAATTTTGTATGCTGCCTAAGTTTCTGTATGTGGAACAAGGGAGTATTGCTTTTAGTGTTTCCTCGTCCATGGAGTGTTAGGTGTTTGCATCATTGCTTATGGATCTCTTCTCAAGTCATCTCAAAAAATGATCTGCCAATTTATACTAGAAGTATCTGTGCTTCTCAATAGCTTTAGCCATTCTATGAAGATGAACCTGTTTTTAGTTGGTAGTCCAGGAATGAAATTTGTGCACTTGTCAATTATGAGTACCCTCATCAGGGAACTCATGATTGAGCTGGAAATGTGGAGCACTTAATAAGTCTACTTATGCTGGTATCGTCGAATTGAATGAACTGAAAAGACTGCCAATTTTGGCTGCCTTTCTTCTTGTGAGTTAGTTTGGACCAACACCCTGATAGTTGTGTAGCTTTGTGATTTTGTTTATTTTGGGTTTAACTGGAGAAATCTATAACATCATAAACAACAAAGAAAGGTTGATTAGTTGGGAGAGAGAGGTAATTTTCTTATGTCATCTGGAGTAGTTTGAATGTTCTTAACTCTGGATATTAAACTGTATGGATATTTAGGGAAATCATGTTAAGTTATTGTAATCAATTATTTGTGACTTTTTTTTGGATAAATTATGAGGTTGATTTGGAATTAATTTGGTTCATGTTTGGTGTCAATTTAGGGAAATAATGTTAAGTTGTTGTAATGAATTATTTGTTACATTTTGGATAAATTATGAGGTTGATTTGGAATTAATTGGTTCATGTCTAGTGTCTATTTATTTGTTTGATGGTGTCCATTGAGGATGTTGTTAACTTCACACGCTCATTTATTATCCTATAATGTATCACATTTAAAGAGGCATGTAGGTGAGGAAAGTCTGCAGATATGAAAAGCAGTTATAATTTTGTATATCTTAAGTGTTTCTTTTTCTTTTAAACCAAAATGTAGTTGGTTTAAGCAGTTAGGAATGTTCTACCAAATGAGTAGAAGTATATGAGAATTTCTAAACCCGTCCATTACTGAGTTTTAAACCTGTTGTTATCTTATAATGATTTGGTGAATCTCTAAGTTTGTAAATCTTTCATTTGTTCATTTCCTTTTTTATATTTTTATTTTTAACAAGTTGATGCCTGTTTTCTCTTCCTAAGTAACCAAACACATTGTTTGATGTTAATTCTGTCTCAAAATTTTCCCCTCCACTAAAGAAGTTTTATCTCAATCTTACCCATTTATCCATCGTATACAGAGCTGGGACTGGACATTTGGCAATATTGTCTTGCCGCTTTTTCGGATGCTGGACTGTGTCCAAGAGCAGTTTTTTCCTGCCATTATAACTCTTCTGGGTCAACTTGGGAGGTAAGCCATCAACATGCAAATGTACATCATATTGCTGTAAAAATGCTTACTGTTGTATGAACTTTAGTAATATAGCAAGTTGTTAATTCAAATTTACAAAAGGAGGGAATTAAGCAACAGCAGTCTCCTGAAACTAGCATAATTTGTTGATCTTCCGGAGTTTGGATTTGTTACTGTCTTGATGATTTGCCAATTGAGAGCTTATTGTGTTCTCATCACCTTTTATGTTCAGTCGGTTTTGTATTTATTGTGTTGTAAATATCATCTCGAGTCATTTGAAGTTGTATTCCAACAAATTTTGAGTCTCCCTTCAATAGTGAAGAAGAGGTAGTGTGTAAATTTGAAGGTGAAAAACAGTTGCTGTCATTGACTTATGCGGCTTAAGAGTACATATTTAAGTGAACTTTAAAATATTTTTTAATTGGCTCGGTCTCCATGGTGGTAATGTTGTATTGTGTGCTCCAGTATTTGTGAGATTTCCTGATTGTTGCAAGGTAATGCCTTATCAGCTGAAGATGCTTAAAATGCGTTAGAAACTGGTAGAGAATATGCATGTGCTGCATTTCATCTTCAGGGCAATAAGTCAGCGTAGTTATAGCTCATTGTTTTTAGTGGTACACTGGAATTCATATCTTGCCTAGTCGTTGCCAACACTAAGACCGTTTCTGTCACATTATTGTGGGTTTCTTTTCCTTGAATTCACATGCACTTCTTGGTAGTTTCTTGGTTTAATCCATTAAATCAAATAATTTATTTGTACTATGATGCACTCAGGATTGGAGTCGATGCCAATGGATATGAGAATTCTGGAGTTGAGAGCATCAGGCAATGGTTGTCTGCTTTTCTCAGCCGCACCACATTTAAGGACTTTGGTCTTCTGATCCAGTTTGCTTCTGCATTTGCCTTACTTGATCTAATCGCTAAGTCATTTGAAGAAGTTGTTGAAGCGAATTTTGAGAGTTTTGCTACTGGTAATCAACCAGTTGCAATGGACGCTGTAAGAAAGTGGTTTTCTTCCTTGAGCAATGAGCAACAATCATCCTTTAGGTCTCTTCATTCATCTAGCAAATGCATTTCCACAAATGCAAATCAGACTATTGCAAGTGCAGCTTGATTCATGTTGGAGGGTGGATATTGCAGCTAAAATTTTGACATCTCCTCGCTCCATGTGAAGAGGCTGAAGCAGATTCTTCGACCAGTAGATATCACAGGGAGATATGTCAATTGTGTTGCAATACATCTCTATGAAGACAGTGCTAGTTGATCAATTTTGTACTCATCTCTGGGGTTTATGTTAAAGTGTACCCATAGAGGTTTAGATGCTAGGCGGCTAATACAAAGGCACACTTAGTAAATATTTGCAAAGTCAGGTGCCAACATTGTATTGAAACGTGGATAGGGAGAATCTTGCTTTATTCTTTTTCCTTCTTTTTGAAACAGTATTCAAAATATGTGAATTTCAGAACTGCATTATAAAATGAGTATTGTGACATGTTCACTTGTCTTTCTTGTGTTGATGATGATGCTAAGAAGAATACTTCTATAATGTATAATGCATTTTTTGTATTTTTTCTTCTAAATTATTATAATTGCCAAGTCTTCAATAATTCATCACATAATGATGTGAAGATCGGGTATTGATTTCCTAACCTACATCGATTAAGAGCTATTTTACCTAGGTGAAATTTGTAGCATGCCAAAATTCTGGTTGGTGCTTGGCCAGAAGTTGTTAATTTTCAATTACTCCCTTGGTTATGCAGGCGTGCGATTGTGACTTGATCGGCCGCATTCGGAAGCACGAGTGACCGTACAAGACCTTATGATTTGTCAAACTTATGTCGTGTAAGTGATGGAAATAATTTGCTCTAGGTGGGAAATGGCAATAAAACTTGGAAGCTTGGACCTTTGTTCCTCGCATGCTTGGAATGAAATTCTACGAGATTTTTGAATAGTTGAAAAGCAAGACATTTGACCATAAATTAGGAAATTGGATTTAGGATGCCAAAATTTGGTACACTAATCGTTCCACCACACATCATAAGAATATGTGTTTTCTCATTTAATATTAGCTAATCAATTAAGGTATCACAGGAGACATGCCTTACTGTATGGTTTAATAGGAAGCATAACATTGCATCTTGCATGCCTTACCACCTCAACTTCCTTGCAGAGTACAATTTTAATCGGAAGAGTGGTAGGAACGACAATATTTTAAAACTCGGACCGGTGAACGACTCGATTGAGTTACTGGTTCCGATTTTTTTCGGTTCAATCGGTTTAACTGGCTGGGTCAATGATTCAATATTTTTATATTTATTTTTTAAAATTACAAATTCTAAAAATAATCTCTGTCACCATCAATGACCCCATCTGCAGTAGTGACATGATCTACGGTGACAAGTGTATAACATCAACATCCCAAATTTATCATCATGATTTACAAAGAATAATCACATTAAACAATTTTGCAGAAATCAGCCACTAATTGTCTTTTTCACCAAAACCAAAAAAAAAAAAAGAATTTAAGTACATAGAAATAAATTTCAGATTTTTTGAGTTGGGGAGAGGTTTCAAACTCCCCAAAACACAAACGAAGAAAATAAGAAAAGAGCGAAAAAAAACCAACATCTAATTGGGAATTGCCTTTGATCGAAGTTGGAGGTGCATCTCCTCCACCACCACATTGAACACCCCCAGATCTAGTGAGATTGGTCTTGGAAAGCAATAGTGATTGATAAAACACTTTGATCTTTGATACCTAAGCATATAGTGTAGATCTTCTTTTAAGTATCTTTTGCCGCTAATGATGATGCAACTGATCTTCTTCTTGGTCTTGTTCAAGAAGACAGAGAAAATCTTGATGTTGGATTCTACGGTCTTTGCCTTGAATGACGTGAATGAAACCAAGATGAGAGATTGAGGTTTAAAAGATGAAGATATAATGGTTGGACTAATCCTAGATGCTTTAGACTTCAATAAGATAAAGATAAGGTTGTGGAATTTGGATGATGGTGGAAGTTTGGTAACGGAGGAGTGATATTCTCAATTATGTTGGTGGACGTTTGGTGTGGAAGAGTAAATCAAGGAGCAAATGTATTCATTATTTAGTAAAGTGGGCCATATTGATAAGAAAACTTAAAATCAAACTTTTACGTTTCAACCTGGTTTTACCGGTTTAACAGTTTTTACCGGTTTTGACCGGTTCTTTAACATCCTTCGGGTTTAGCATACAACCAGACCGGCAGCATTGGCAGTTCACGGTCGAACTGGTTCGACTGTCCGGTCCGGTCCGATCTTAAAAACACTGAGGAACGGTTGCCAGTGAACCATTCCTGAATAATATAAGAATTTTTTAGCATATTGTAATTCGTTGATAACCATTTGTACATCTTGAGTACAGATGAGTTTGCACATATTAGTTGAATTAGAATTACGTGGTGTTTTCTGTATCTTACATTTTGAATTTTTATATTTTTGGTAAAATCTGATCCCAAACTTCTCTAAAGTGACAACAGTTAGGACCCCTTGTATGTTTTAACCATAGATATATTGTCAAGTCTATTTTATTCTTCCCAAACACTATCTAACATATTTATTAGACGAAAAAAATACATTAAGTATTATTCACTTCCATTAAGTAAAAGCTTGTCAAGAAATCTTTCTTCAAGTAAACGTTTTTCACAAAATTACATGTTTCATGGTTTTATTCATTGTTAAACCAATAACATATGCCTATGTAAAACATTTTACACCCAAATGCCAATATCAATTGTTTTAACATATGCCTATGTAAAACATTTTACACCTAAATGCCGATATCAATTGTTTTCAAACTAATGTGGAACGAGTTATCCCTTAGGTTCAGGGATGCATCCTCCACATTAGAATAAATTATTTAGGTTCAAATTTAGGACTATCTTCATGGTTTTATTGAGTGAGTTTCGATAGTAGATTATTTGGTATAATTCTTTGAATAATTATTTGTTGACTTTTTGAAATGTAGGGGTGAAAGATAATCGTTTGGACAACATGAATATATTCCAAATAGGTGTTTGGATAACCTGACAATTATTTAGTGCAATAGGAAACTCATTCCATCCGGTCACACACACATTTACCGTTGCAAATAAAATAAACATTCAATCATGGTAAAAGCCAGCCATAGCAATACAAACCACGCAGCTTTACGGATATTACATGGAACTTCCTAAGCTTATCTATGATTATCTACTGTCTAATGGATACACCATAGTAGAATAGTGGTTTATTCATACACAATCTAAATTTGCTTGGCAACCATTTGAGCCCTTTTTTTCAAACACAAATATAACTTAATGCCCTCGGTGAAACGCTAGGTCTGAGTTACACTCCTCACTGTCTAGCGTTTCCTCCTACATTGTGCTCCATACATTTCAGTTGCAATCGCATCCTGCCTAACCTTCCAAGCCATAATTTCAGCTCGGGATGCATTCAATGGCTGAATGTTTGCCCTCTCAATGCCACCCTCTTGGTGCTCTAATCCAACATTGCCCTCCTTGTACAATTGAAAGTGGGCGTCGCCTGGTTGGTTTAAGCGAAGAAAGTTGTTCAATGCATAGCAAGTTATAACAACACTAACTTGAGTCGTCATGTAAAAACTTGAGTTGATCCCTTTAAAAGTTTAAATCTATTCTTCAACACTCCAAAGGTTCGTTCAATGACATTTCTAAACTTCGAGTGGCACGTACTAAATAAAACATTTTTTGGACCCCCCTTCCCGTGCTGCATTCTTATACGGTGGTAAAAAACCTGGAACATTCTTATATGCAGCATCTACAAGGTAGTATTTACCTTAAATGTATATAGTTAGGTGTCAGTTCCTAATGATTGTAGAATTTTTAAGCAAAAGTTATAGTACTTTAAATGTTTTACTATAACACTTTAACTGTTTAAAGTACTTCAAAAAAATTGTACTTAAATAAGTACTTGAAAAAACTTGTGGCTTTAAAGTACTTTGAATTCTAAAACAGAAACCCATCTCGAAGCAAAAGTTATAGAACTTTAAATGTATATTGTTTGACTGTAGTACTTTAAATGTTTAAATATTTCAAAAAAATAGTACTTAAATTAGTACTGTCAAACTATATACTTTAACGTACTTTTAAGTACTTTAACCTTAATTTTTCTAAGCGTACTTTACAAAACATTTTACTTTGAGGTGGCATTGGAAAGTTCAACGAGTGTGATAGAGCATCATCCACCACTTGGGCATCATGTGCACTTTCTTTCCATCCAGCGTATATGTACGTGAATCGCATGTCAAAATCACAAACTGCCAGAAGATTTTGCTACTGAAACCCAAGTCGATTTACGTACGCCATTTAGTGACCCGAGGGCGGGCACGCAGGAATGTGAGTGCCATCGATTGCTCCCACTGCATCCTGCATTTTCCAACAATTAAAATTACATTTGCTCTCTTATAACGGCTTGTGTTCAGATAAAAGAACTTCAAACATTTGCATACTTATTTTGGTAGACACAGCCTAACCTTGAACCACGGGAAGTATTTTGTCGAATTTTCGATTCTTGGATGTACTAGATCGTAGTCAAACGGGCAAATTATTTGCGAAACAAACATACAAAGACCGTGTAGAATTTCCCTTACATTTCAGTTAATTGTCCCCGTTAATCTATTGAAACGCTCTGTCAAAACTCGGTTGCGGGCATTATGACTTACCATTACCAAAGTCATGGCCAGTGCCTCTTCGATTTTGACTCGTTTTTTTTTTATAGTTTTGAGGTACGTAATTATTGTACTTTAGTATGTCATAAAGTAGGAAGAAATCGTCAACCAAAGATTATTCGTTTGTAATAACCATTGATCAACTGTTCAACCCATTGGCACCCTGAAAATGAGCCATCATGGTGTGGAATTTTGATATTCGGTCCTCTGTACCTTTATACCTCCGGATGTAAAAGTATCAACTCTGCTACAAGTGTAACTAGCAAGTCGTCCTCCTCATTATCAGATGTTAGGTCATTGTTTGAGCTATGAATGCCACTACTGTATTCATGGCAATCTATATCCCCTGCAATAAGTACACAACAAGGGAGTTTTTTGTACAAGTTTTGAAGAAAGAAAATAAAATATCAACCAAACCTTGAACTCACCTGCTTGGTTTTCTCCTTTGATGAACTGGAGCCTTGTCCAAGAGGCAGTCCTCCTTAACTCTTTCCCCCAAAGTAGAGTAATTTCGTGCTTTGAAACATATGCAAGGACACTATAATATAGAACTGTATGGAGCAGATATTTTTTCGGAGCACGAACGCACTGTTTCTTTCTACCCGGCCCCCCTGTTGATAGGGGCCATCGCCCTAGAAATGCAAGTCCCAACTTGTTTTCGCAAAGTCATCCTTCAAACATTGGATTCCATTAGTTGTTCCTTATGCCACAACTGAGCACTATCAAACTTGAGCACTGTGCCTGGTTGCAACTGATAAAATGACTCGTATTTTCAAAAAAGTTGATAAGTCCTTATATGTCAGATGCACTTTTGAGGCTAACATCACACAATAGAGACATGACTACATTTCCACAATGCACTACCGGTATGATGCCATTTAAACAATTTCAATTAATGTATTATGAACAATTGGACTTGATGTAATGCTATTCTAACAAAAAAGTATTCGAACGTTTTTGTTAATTTAGCTGTGTGATAACTTCGTGGCCTTGCCAATTTAAAAACAAGCAATCATGGCCACGGGTTATTATGACCCCTTTCACAATTGCACCTGCACCATTAGTTATTTTGAACGTAGAATGAAATACCCTCCTCTAAATAAAGCCACACACCAATGCCACCCGTTTGTAAAATTAGATAATTCCCACAAATAAGTTTCTCAGAAGAAGTAAAGAACCAGCATTGAACACTCAACCAAGCACCCCGGTTCGAGTAGACCAAACGTTACAATTAAGAATTAAGTCAAGAAGCAACCAAGAGATAGTTCAAGTAAAGTTCGGCATGGGAATTGAATTTTGAAAATTACAAAGCAAATTGGCACAAGTCCAATTTCGGCAGGTATGGACAAACACTCTTCGGCCTTTTCCTCCAACTCCTTATCCATATGAACACTCACTCCAGGGGCATGCCACTACCAAGCTCCTCCATAATGAGTTTAATATAATCACAGCACTTGGCTTCATCAAAGCGTACGAATGCTATTCTTTGTCCCTCATTTTTTTTTCGGGCAAAGTACATGGTAGCTTTCAACTTAATCGATTTTGGAAGTTGCATGTGCTTCATGATGTCCTGCACTACCGGTACGCTGTACTTTGCTTCCTCTTCATACCTACTGTGTTTTGTCTCCATGGAAGCAGTGGTGATGCAAAAGATTTTGCTAATTGCATCATCTAGTCTTTCCCTATCACTTGACAATCTTGTTGATTTAGCACCTCTAGATCCCTCACGATCACCAGTAGTGCCAAAACTTGAGGTGGGACGCTTTCCAAGTGTCGCTCCCGGTACCAGAGGTATTAGTATACATCATCTCATTCCCAAGGGTAATAGTGGTAGCTAAGGGCCGCCGAAGTTGAGACTGGAGCCTTTCTTTTGCTCTTTGTAGCATTCCAAGAAGTGACCGCTGGTGTTCATCCTCGGGGACCAGTTGACTTGCGGACTGGGCGTAGCTGCCTGTTGTAGTTTTTTTCAAAGTTGTTTGAGTATAAATATCATATAGGAAGCAACTTCCAAGAGCTTTGAAGTCTTTGTAGTCTTTGGTCACCTTAAAATTAAAGATCGATAAGTTAGTTAATAGCCAACCGATAAATGTCAAACATTTAGGAGGAATGTACGTCGATGTAATATCGAATAACGGACTGGAAACTGGTCATTTTGTAGCTTCAGACATTACAAAAATGGTTGGAATAAAAATAAGTATTGGAAAGAATTTACGTTTATTTGAACAACTTTAGTAAAAGCAATTGAGTAGGTATTTCACGTTGAGCAAGTATGATACACAAATGGAGGGTGAGCATGGAGAAAGGAATGCAAATATATGCTCGCATACTGCTTCCATTTGGGGCCAGTGCTTGTCGCTGGCCATGAAGCAGTTACTTTCTTCGTCCCAACCAATCCCAGTCTCAGGTTTAGAAGACAAACCACGAAAATTGGAAAACACATTCCACTTTTTCTTGAGCCTATACAATCTTGACTGGCACTGGCCTCCGGTGACTTGCATCTCAAAATGTTCCCTCAAATATGCGGCAAGCATATCGTAATTCTAGTCATTTGCCTTACGATTGTTGCATTTTTTCGTTTGCTTCCAATCAACATATGTGGTGATGAAGTTGAAGTCCATGGTATAAGTCCACTACAATTTCTTGTTCATTTGCTGCATATAAGAGCAGAAATTTTGCCATTGTTATGCACATCGGCATGTAAATGTCACTAGTTTGGACCAAAAAAAAAAAATAGAACAGCATAAAGGTTCTCGGTGCTTTACATGCTGATTGTAGTTGTCCATACACAGTTGAAAGTTATTTGAACCGCTGGATGAGTTGGAAGAGCAATAGGATGTGCAACTAGTAGGAGAAGCTTCAAATTGCGAAATTTGTTTAGTAATAGACCATGAATGAATATATGACACTAATAAAGGTTAGAGGGACTTACAGAGGAAGTCAATTTTGCACTTAGCTGCATTCATGGGCTGAATGACTAATGCATTGTAGGCTAAACAAGTGTTGGTTTAACAAATACAATGGAGTTTGCAATACCTATAAGGAAAATAGGTGCAACAATGCTACCACAAATAACTTAAGGAGTACGAATTACCGGACTCTAGAACCAGTTAAGATGACAATTTTTGTAATATCAACATTGCATATCCGTCTTTTGAACAAAGTCACACACCAACATCCATTCAAGCTTAAAAATGTATAGGACAAAAGAAGATTATTTTCAAATCCATGGACAAGTTTTTTGTTATGAGTGTAAGCACAAATGGATGAATAAAGTGTTACAGATATTGGAACAGTCATATAATTAAGCAAACAAACGTGTCACTTAGTGCTTTTTCAATTTCAGTTAAGTTAGGAATTTTAACTTAAATGTACGGGGACAAATATCTACATCTAAAATAATTTAAAAAAAAAATTGTAAGATAGTAACAGCAGCTCACAAGCTGCTATTACCAGACCAATAGATAATTGCCGCATCTATATTTTCAGCCCTATAGATGTAACATATGAGTTTGTCATCTCTTAATTTGTGCTTAAAATTGTAGCATGCTAAGCATAAATAAGGGTGAAATTACAGATAGTCATGGCCATCCCAATCACATCCATTTATAGTTTAAATGATTACCACCACAGAGTAGCCTTCAATTTATAAAAAAATTAAACAAGCAAACAAACCCTAGTTCTGGAGATAAAATACAGAACAGTAGTATACAACTTATAATCATGTCTTAATAACCGTGCAAAAATGGACTATAGTGTGCAATTCGTACAATTGACCAACTCAATACAACCATACTGTAACAAAAGATAGAAGTATTAGTGGATTGCTGTAGGTTTGCCTGGAATACATCATCAGAACAGCAACACATAACAACTCTTTCATGGACCGTTAGGTTGGTATTAGTTCGATAGAAAATTAAATTCCCGTGAAGCTAAAAAAATTCCCCTTGGTAGGTGTAGAAGGGGAAGACATGTTGATAGCAGAAAAATTAAAATTGAAAGAACAAGGAAATACATTGGATGTCACTGGAGTGTGTCGCTGATAAACTCTTATTTACCTCTATAGATTAGCCTGGAGTCGCGGATAAAGGCAGCATGATTTCTAACTCATCAGTGGTTTGTCGTGAATCCCACAAATAAGTTTTTCGTCCAACACCATGCGCTTGCCCAGGCCCCTATGGGATAAGATGCAGATCTGATAAATGGTTGTGATTATTTGGTGGAGAGAGATGAGGAAATTTGAAGAGTAAAGGAGAAGGTCGGGTGGTTGGCTAACATGAGTAAAGCCTTGTGCAGCTTTGTCAACTTACACAAAGGGCAGACAGAAAAGGACAAAATTAACGGCCAGCAATTTTGGGCTGTTTATCTAATATGTACGTGGAACGAAACTACACCATGCTACTTACGTGGAAAGAGTAGAGATAAAATCAATCCAAAATATATTTGCTGTTCTATTTAACATGTCCAAATAGGTATAGGTGCATTATCACTAATAAATTCAAATTTTAGCAGGCCAAACGCACTCATTGTTATTTTTTTAATTAGTTGTGGTAGGATTTTATTGTGGTTGTTGGCGTCAAAGGAGCATGCAAAAAAAAAAAAAAAGTAAGAGAAAGAAGTTCGAACAATTCCAAGTCAGATCATAACGAGTCCAAAAACAGGCGCTGTGTCGGGCACCCGCATAGTCGACACAGCAGTATATTTTTTAGTTATTTCCTTATTTCACTGTATTTTCTTAAGATTTTAGTATTAGTTTGTTTTCTAGTTTAATTAAGTGTTTTAGGAGATTTCGTAGTTAAGAAGTTACCTTATCTTATAGGTTTTTTTCCTATTATGTCTTTACTAGAAGTAGCTTTATGAATAGGGTTATTAGGACTATTGTAATGGAGACTTTTGATAACATTATTGATTTTTTTAACACTTGTTGTGTTGGTTCGCTTTGCCATATTCCTTTGGGTGCGCCCTAAGATCAAGATTTTGGTTTGAATCTCGTTTATTTCGGGTTAGACCGTGATTTTTTTCTTTATTCTTTTCATAAATTTCGTTCATGAAACAAGTCCTATTTACACGCTTCTGCCACCGTGGTATCAGATCAAACTTCTCCTTGACGAACCCTGATGTATTCCATTCTACCTAGAGGGCTTTGACTCTACCCTAGATCATTTGGAATGTCGCCTCCAAAATTTGGACCATAGGCTTGTAGCATAAGGCTATTTCAAGAGATCTACACACCATTGTTGTGCAGTTAGGAGAGTCACTCTTGACAAGCTTGGTGTTCGTGAAGTCTCGTCGAATTCTCATAGTTATCAGATCTATAACGATTGTCGATACGGGATCACTGATCATCAACATCTAATTCGTAAAACTAAAGCCCTATGGTTGTAGGAAAGTCTAAACCAGTAATCTAGCAACCCGTGTATAAGGTTCGCAATCTTTCACTAGAGGAAGATGAGTCTTAGAGAAATCAACTATTTCGAACCAAGTGTAGGATTTCTAATCATGTCTTTAATTTGGTAATTGATGGTGGTAGCCATTCAAATATGGTCTCTAAGAAATTGGTTGATGAATTAAAATTGTTAGTTGAAGAGCATCCGAAGCCTTATAGGGTCGGTTGGATAAAAGGGGCTGAACCTGTTGAGATAAATTCAAGATGTCATGTTTCATTTTCAATTGATAAATATGTTGAT
Organism: Coffea arabica; assembly: GCF_036785885.1. NCBI lineage: Eukaryota > Viridiplantae > Streptophyta > Magnoliopsida > Gentianales > Rubiaceae > Coffea > Coffea arabica. The sequence goes on from NC_092327.1 coordinate 31,585,023, forward strand.
GTTGTGGATATGGACGCTTGTCATATATTGCTTGGTAGACCATAGCTGTATGATGTAGATGCAATGCATAATGGATATGACAATATTTATTGTTTTGTCAAAGATGGCAAAAATATTATCTTCGTGCCATTGAAGCGAGGTTCAAAATCCAAATCTAGTCAGTTGATTACGACTAACTTGTTACCTGTTGCACACAGGGATTGCAATTTTAATGCAGGTATAAAGGAAGTTGAAGGTGCCAATGTGGCAAAGGAGGTTCCTATTTCAATTATTAAACCCCAAGCAAATTTGATGTCTAGCGGCTATGGAGCAGTTGTAATTCCAGATGACGAAAATAAAAGTCCTCTCAGGGAGATTCAAATCAATCAAATTCTTTCACTTATAAATCCACTACCACCATATGAGTTGCCATCTAAATCTATTGAGCCAATTGTTGTCCTCGATTATGAGAATTTTGTTTTTGGTAAGGAAATGATTTTTGACAAATTTTCTCCAATGGAAGAATGTTTTCCTGTAAAGACCAAGAAAGTTGAGCTCCTTATCAATCTAGGAAAAATTATCAAATTTGTTTGGACAATGAAAGCTAGCAAAGTTGTAACGTTTGAGCTTTCCATATGGATCCTAAGATCGCAAATGGGCACTTAGAATCCATCGTAAGCATTATCCTTACAAGATTCGTGGAAGAGTTATGGCTGCATTTTCTCATGGATCGTGTGCCAATCTCAAACTTGAAGGCGAGTTCTTTTCAAGTAGGGGAGTCTGATGTGGAATGAGTTACCCTTGAGTTCAGGAATGCATGTCCCAATCGAAATAAATTATTTAGATTCGAATTTAGGATTCTTTTCATGATTTTATCGCTATTTTTTAATTAGTTTTGGTAGGATTATTATAGTGATTGTTGGCGTCAAAGAAGCATGCAAAGAAAAATAAGAGAAAGCAGTTTGCACAATTCCAAATCATGACCGGTCCAAAGATGGGTGCTATGTTTAGCATCCGACTTATTCGACACATTAATATATTTTTAATTATTTTCTTATTTCATTATATTTTCTTAGGATTTTAGTATTAGTTCTTTTTCTTGTTTAATTAGGTGTTTAGGAACTTTTTAGTTAAGAAATTACCTTATCTTATAGGTTTCCTTTTCCTATTATGTCTTTACTAAAAGTAACCCTATAAATAGGGTTATTAGAACTATTGTAATAGAGGCTTTTGATAATATTATTGATTTTATTAACACTTGTTGCGTTTGTTGGCTTTGCCATGTTCCTTCGAGTGCGCCCTAGGATTAAGATTCTGGTTTGAATTTTGTTTATTTTGGAATTAGAACAAGATCCTTTTTCATTTATTCTTTTATGGATTTCTTTCGTGAAACAAATTCTAAATCTGCGGTTCCGTTACCGCATCACAAACTGTCCATAATTCGCGTCAAGTAGATGGACATTTCTTGTGCTAGTTAGAAGTATAAAGCATCTGGTTCGAACTAGGCAATCCATTAGCATAAATTGGATTAGAACATTGCACTCAGTGTACAAGAAGTGGAATGCTTTGTTCACTGCTGAAGAAGTTCCCCGGATCCACCTGGCTTTTCACATTGGCTAATCTCTTAAAATTACCTTTGAAATATTTCTTCCCCCATATTTTAGCTTGTGAGTAGCTTGCATTTTCTTTCAAATTGATTCCCAAGTCAAGATCCCTGTAGTTAATGTAACCAGCCCTAGGAGATTTGGACACATATGGCTTCATATATTCGTACAAGTCTCCAATCCAATTTATTTGACTTGTCGATGCTTCAAGGCCATTTTCTTCCCATTTCACCAAATACTGAATGTTGTACAAATTTCCCTTCCTGTGGGGAAAAGGGATTTCATAATCTGATATTTCATCCATTTTTCCTCCCAAAGGATCCAAAATCAAATAAACTAACTGTTCTTCAGGAATTCTTTCGCTTATTTCCTTCAGCACACTTTCTGGTAATGGTTGGACAACAAAATCTGTCTTTGCCTTGAACTTGCTCTTGTATTGAATAGTCCTATTCAATAAAACTTCCAAAGCTTGCCCTTTTGAAAACCCTGCAAAGTACAGGGCAGATTCAATCCAACTCATCTCATTGCAATTCTGTTTCTGTAAACCTAACTCGGGAAATTCATCGCTCATCAATGGAACCAGCTTCTCTTTTGGTCCTAAAAACAGTGAGTTAAATAACGCTACAACAGTTTGATTCTCACCATTTTGGATGACTACTCGAATGAATAAATCTAAAGGTAGCTTTGGAGCAACTTCTTGCCATTTTTCGACCAGCTTCATTCCTTCTTGATCCAACTTCTTTTGCATGGTAAAAACCGTTACAATGTTTGGAACGCGAACCAATTTGATCTTCCAGGAGAATATTACACCATAACTAGCTCCTCCCCCGCCTCTGATAGACCAGAACAAACCTTCTCCCATTGCTTTTCTATCAAGGATTCGCCCATTAACATCAACTATATAAGCATCTAGAATATTATCAGCTGCAAGGCCATGTTTTCTCATCATGGTACCAATCCCACCTCCGCTAAAGTGCCCGCCAACTCCAACACTGGGACAAAGTCCTGCTGGAAATCCATGGACGCTACTTTTATGCGAAATAGCATAGTAAAATTCTCCAAGAGTTGCCCCTGATTGAATCCACGCAGTTTCATCCTCCAAATTGATAGAAATCGCATGAAGATTAATTAGATCAATGATTACAAAAGGGTTTTTGCAGAGAAATGAGAGGCCTTCATAGTCATGACCGCCACTCTTCACTCTAATCTGCAGCCCATTTTTTCTACTGCACAAAATGGCTGCTTGAATTTCAATTTCGCTATATGGTGTAACAATGAAAAGGGGTTTACGAGTTGTGGAATTGTACCATCTTGGATTTTGCTCAGCAGATTGGAGTAGATTTTTGTATGATTGGGAGTTTGGGGTGTGAATGTATTTGGAAATACTGATTTTGCTAGTAGAATTGATGGGCATGGACATGCACTTAACAAAGCCTTCATGTAGTCCATCAGAATGTTTCAGCCAAATTGAAAGTACAAGAAGAAATATTGCATGAAAATTCATGTTTTAGTTCCTCCTACCTTCTTGTTCAAATGACAAATTAAGTTGCTCTGTATTCAGTCTTAAAAGTTCTTGGAAAAGGAGTCTCTTAAATCAGCTAATTCTTATTGAAGAGACGATTATTTCAATGCAAGACTGAATTTAAGTGTCAGTTTGTTGTTTGTTGTTAGTAAGATGTTATTTCTGGTCGGCTTTTACTTACACTAAACCATGCTCTTGCTCATCTTGAAATGTCCATTTGGCAAATCGGACATGGCTAATAATGGACAATCTTGGATGTAGTTTGGTTCTTGCGTATTGATAATTGATGTTCTGCAAGGAGATCGTAAATTTGTCACCATGCTCATTAATATCTTCCAGTTTTAGGGCTGTGATTTTCTAGTTTTCAGAATCTTCTTTTATTTTTTATTTTTACTAAGATAATTCTATTACGTTCCAAAGATTTAAAAACTCAATGATCATTTGTTTTTTTTTTTTTTTAAATTTCCTGTACAAGAGGCTTAGGACTTGAGAAACGGAAGGCGCGGAGAGGTTTCAACCTCAGTCACTAGACCAATCGGAAATCAACTGAGTAATAACTTTTTGGTAAGACTTCTCTGCTTTACTTTAGGATGATTTTTGGACAAAAGTGCATCCACAGCGAATAAGCCCTTTGAAAGTTTCATCTAGCCCACATATTATTATTCATCCATGATGTTGTCAGTAATGTGATTGTGGGCTTAACTTGCCATGACTTTTGTCTCTTAATCAAGCAAATAGTATGTATGGCCCAATTGATATAGGAAATAGTAGTATTATTAACCACATAAGGTTTTGTATAAGTTTGGTAACGAGTAGTGCACTTTATCCAATTAAATATTTCCATAATTCCGGCTCAAGGATTTGATAAAACGTACAAAATAACCTGAGTTCTTGAGATTGCTTAGGCCTTATTTGGATTGTAAGTTTTTGGAGTTTTTATAGAAAAATATACTGTAATGATGTAATGTGTGCGAGGTAAAAAAGGTGATTAGAAAATATATCGATATTCCAAAATTTTTCTGCGAAAACTCGCGATCAAAACAAGATCTTATTTAATTCTATTAATCTAGTAATATCCTACCACATTTAATGCCCGGGACCTCCTAAGGTGTTACAATTTGTGCTTATGTCTAATAATACCTTTGATTAGTTATTCACAACTCACCAACTAAATCACTCACTTATTACAACTAAAAAGATTATGGATCACCCCCTAAATCAACTAATATTAAATGGCTCACAATAACTAATAAAATTATACATTAACTTTCTGCCTCCTTAAACATATCAGACATGAATTAGATGTATCCCTCTCTCCCTTTTTTCAGATTATTAAAAATTCTTGAATTATATTACTAACTATCAAGATATATGCAGACATGCATACAAATATATATATATATATATATATATATATATATATGCATACATGCATAAAAACTTAATCAAGTATTTTCTCTCTTATTAGTCATAATTAATTTTAGAGAAGTGATGGGCCAATTAGGTAATATGGAGTTAACTGTTTGTATATCCAACTCTCCTCCAACAACTTTTATATAGATGTGTTTCATATATATTAAGTATCTTATTTTTTAACTTATATTTTAACTGCTAACTCTTTATCTAGTTGAAGAGAAAATCTAATTGGATTTATCTTATGGTTCCAATCTTTCTAACAACTTTATCTTTTTTAACATATTGTGGATTTTAGTATCCGTACTTTGCATAGTGTGGTTTTAATTATTACATTGGTAAGTTCATTAACTTTGTTTAAAATTAGATATTCATTCATGAGAAAATGAATCGCTGCATCTTTTTTATTAATCAAAAAAATAAATATGTAATTCTAGGTGTATAATCATTGTAAACTATCTCAAAAAAATACTCGTTAGCTTCTGTCTATGCATTAGAATACTCAATCAATACTATAACATTATAACAAATTCAAGTATAACTGTTTTAAAAAATAGTATGTAGTTGAACATTTAGAATTTAATGATCTTCTATAATAAATTCGTAAGAATATTTCTGCTACTTTTTTGTTTTTTGGAGAAAAAACAGATTCAATACCAAGATGTTAGCTAAAGGTACATTTGGACGAGCAAAGGATGAGAAATGCTCTTTGGAAAGCATCATGCTTACAATGAGTTATTCGCGCGCCACACAGGTTTACAACTAACCAAAAGAAAAGAAAAAAAAAAATCCAGTAATAGATCCAGAGGCTAAAAAATTAAGTAGGATTAGAAGTGTCATATTTTGGAAAAGAAAAATAAAAAAACTTGTTGTAACAATCTAAATTGGATTTTGGGTCTCGATAAGTGGGATTTCACTAAAACCAATATATCCAAACTCTAGTGTGTGTTAACATCTTTTGAGAATGAATTCTTGAAATCCAATTCCTATACATACGTGTGCGCGCATGTAAAATACCAAAAAACTTCTTGTGTTTTGCTAAATGCTCAATTTAACTTCTTTTGATTTGAAAATCTACAATATAGCTCCATGTAGTTTCAATTAAATTGAAAATTAGATGAAAAGCATTTAATCTAACGGTTATAAGTGAAATATCAATATTGCTCCTATATAAATGAACTCCTCATGATTTATCAAATGTTCAATTTTACTTCCTCTAGTTTAAAAAACTACATTATAACTTCATGCCATTTTGACTAAATTGAAAATTGAATGGAAAGTATCTCACGTAGAGTAGGTGCAATATTGACATTTCACACACCACGGTTAAATTAGATCTTTTCAGTCCAATTTTCAATTTAGTCGAAAACCACAGGGAGTTATAGTGTAGGTTCCAAACCAGAGGAAGTTAAATTAAATATTTGTCAAATCACATGGAGTTTTTTTGTATTTTACCCACACACACACACACATTACTCTCCGACCCACTACTACTGCTTTTCAACCCTATAGATAGGCTGCTTAGTTTTCTACTTTGGCTAGCTTTGTGCTTGGTTTAGCCTTCAAGTCTTGAACTGAAAAATGAAGGAGAACTTCAAAATAATGGCACTTTTGTTCGATGTCAATTATGTGTAGTTATTTGTTTGTGAATATGTATGGCTCTCGTAACTCTTCATTTGTTTGTTGAATTGAATAAGGGATTTGTTTTCTTCATTGTTCAGACATAACCCCTTATATAGATAACTATGAAATGGTTACAAGGACATACAACAATTCATAAGATTCACTATTGTTTCTCCTAAATTTTCTCCTCTACACAAAACACTCTGAAAAATATTCTCGCAAGCCCTTCAAATATTAAGTAGTTTGATCAATGGTGCAAAACGTTGTCAAATAGGTATTATATTGTAGCGGTTAATTTTTAGAACCCCTTCGCATACTAATTGTGGGGACGAATTAAATCTTAAGGACAGCAACATCCACAACATGCTTAGAAACCATTTTTCTAGCAAAAAAAAAATTTTTTTTAGCTATTAATCTATTACATGAGGTCCTGTAAAGCTTAGAGTATCTCCTTAATCTTAAAAAAAAAAAGTTAAAATTGAATTTCATTTAGATGTTCTTACAAATTATTTAGTCCTTATACATTAAAAATACCCAATGTGATTCTTTTAGTAGAAAAGTAAGAGTTGTTTATACACTTAAGAGAGCTTTTTACAGTTTATTGTTCGACTAGTGTATGCAAAGGATATTTAGAATTACAAAAATAATTTCTAAAGGTCCAAAAACTCACCCAAAACACTTTTAAATGAAGCAAAATAATTTTTGGTTCTTGAAAACTCCTAAAATAAACTTTTAAACATAAATTGAAGTTGTTATGTCTTTTTCTGATTAAAATGTCATAAAAAATTACCCAACACTTTGATATTTTTATGTGCAAATTTAGCCACAATGTTCCCTTTCATAGAATAATGAGAGTTTCTAACAGAGTTAAGAGACATTTTTATGACTTTCTATGCCTTTAGTCTACATAAAAAAATATTTAAAAGAAAATAAAAAATCAGTTATGAGAGTCAACAAAATTCACAAATAGAACTTTAAAATGATGAAAAATATTTTTCGATTCCTTGAAAAAACCTAAAACCAAAATTTAAACATAAAGTCAAGTAATTTTGTCTTGTAGTGGTTAAAATATAGCAGAAAAATACCCACAACTTGAAATTGCCAATCTTTTTAATAACATCATAAATTTCATATCCTAAATTAGGTATCTTTCTAAGGCCTCATTTGGGGCGTTTGCGATGCTTTTGCTAGAAAGTATTTTAGAAGATAAAAGCACTTTTAACATATTTGGCGAACATCATTCCTAGAATTTAGGAGTAGAGTTTTTGTCCATTAAAGTACTTTTGATGCAACCTCAAACTTGATACTTTTAGAGTCACTTTTATGTTTCAAAAAATAAAAAATGAACTTTAATAATTTCATTATAAATTTTGATATAAGCGAAGAGATAAATATGCTTTAGAATTTTAATATTACATATCGTCAAATAGAAAAAGTGCTTATACAAATATGTACTCAAACAATATAATTAAGCACTTAATAAGCACTTTGACAAATGGCTCTACTAATTGAAGTCTTTTTGTAAGCTACCACAACTCCGAATAAGTTCTAATATACTTTGAGGTTTTCAGGTTTCTATGACATTTTATCTAGTAAAATGCAAAATGTTAGAGTATAAAATTACAACAAAACTTACCTCGACTTTTGTGCCACCAATCTAGGACAACACCTAAATTTTGAAAAATACAAAACAATGTATAAAAAATCTTAAGATTCGCCACACATTGATATGTTTGTTGAAGTATGAATTTTTTCTTTCTTGGGCAATGAATTATATTGAGTCAGTTTTAGGAGCTATAAGACTTTTATACATTTTGGGTCCAAATTACTGGTAAAAAACCTTTACAAGCCTCTAAATTCAAGTTTTCCATTCACGATATTACATTAGCCAACTATAGTAAGAAACTAAATAGTAGATAACTTCTTAAAGATAAAGAATTAAAGCAGTAATCTTTGTTGTTGTTTTAATAGGTGATGTGTGTTTCACATGACAGCTCAATTAGTTTCTTTCAATTGTTTGCCAAAGATTTTACACTAATAATCTTTTTTACAAGATTAGCAGGTTTTTGTGAGAAAGGGATAGTCCAACAATCAATAATTTTTAGGATTCTATTGGGGGATAAATCCAACAGCACAATATACATGATAGTTAAATAGGGATGGACAGACGGGACAGAAACAAAATTCGGAACAGTTGATTTGAAACGATGTTTTGTACAGTTTGTGATAGTAGTTGTTATATATAAACTAAATCCAATTTTTTATAATAAATCTTATATACACTGACAGTGTGTACATTATTATTATTAAATCTATGAAACATGTATAAATGTTAAATTTTAAATTCAAATTTTACATAGATGTCATTCATCCAAGATTAATAGTATATATACTGTTAAGGTTAATAATCCAATTTTTTATTTAGTTACATCTTGTTCGGACCATCATGATATGTTTGCCTAAGTGACTTCTGTTACTACCAGTACTAAGACACTCCGAGCTAGGGAAATGATACGCATAGAGAGAATTTGCTAATCTGATCGCCCTTAATTCTTTTTTCTTCTAAGCAAAAATGGAAAAAATAATCATACACCAAATCCATCATCGCAGCTCTCAATATATTTGCACAATCTTTTTCACTGCATTAGGTATTACATAATTATATTTTGGAGGTACAATATCGATTCTAAGATAAAGGAAATTATTAGATCTAATAGTTCACTTCAACATTGAACGTCAAGGAATGCTTTTTTTTAAAAAAAAAAAAAAAATTTCAGTAGGGAAAGGGTAGAATGTAAGAAGTAAGGAAAATAAATGGGATTTGAACCCAGAACATCTATACCATGAAAATATGCATTTATTAAGCTATTACTAGAAACTAAAAGGGTACTAAAAATACACTACCATGTAGAATAACTACTCCTGATCTTCTTTCTTTTTTCTTCCTCCTCCCTCTCTCAAAGTCTCCAGAATACCAATATTAATCATAATCAATTGAAATTGATAGAGCATGTAGAAAACTAGCCATAAGATGTGCAGGGTGGTTGTTTTGAAAGAGTAAATGAATTCCATTGACAACTATTAATCTTGTGGATATACTGCTTTCCTCTTCCTAAGAGGTGGTATGCTTTGCTCATGCCTAAAAAAGTTTCCAGGATCCACCCGCTGTTTCACTTGTGCTAATTTCTTGAAATTGTCTTTGAAATATGCACGACCCCAAACGCTTGCTTTAGAGTAACTTTCATCCAAATAATCATTCTTTCCCAAATCTAAATCCCTGTAATTTGGTATGCAGTCCTTGGTTTTTCGACGAAATCACCCATGAAATCATAGATCCTATGCAGCCAATCCAATCTCTCTTTGATGATCTAAGTTCTCTCTCCATGCCACATTGCGTAATAATGTACATTGTACAGAGTCCCAGCTCTGTGAGGGAAAGGAGTCTGACTCCTTGGAATTTCATTGAATATTCCCCCATAAGGCTGCAAAAGAATACTTCCCAGATATAATCCCTGAAATGCTGCCTTCATGCTTGGTTCTCCTGTTGCTGTCTTAGCTGGTGTTATCAAAATTCTTAACACAATCTCTTTAGGCAATTTATCAATCAAATGTTGCCATATAAAAAAAACCCTGTTAGCTCCTTCTTCATGTGTCCTAGTGACTGCAAATGTCGCGACTATTGGAGGTACTGGCACTAATTTGATCTTCCATTTGACTACAACTCCGAAACTCGCTGCTCCTCCTCCTCTAATAGCCCAAAAAAAATCCTCCCCCATCATATTTCGATCAATAATTCTTCCTTGAGCATCAACAATTACAGCATCAAGCTAGACCATATTTCCTCGTTAACATACCTTGTCCCCCTCCACTGAAATGCCCGCCAATGCCTACACTAGGGCAAACACCGGCTGGAAAAGGCAGGTGTTGCACTTTTATTTGCAATGTGATAGTACAACTCACCTAGTATGGCACCAGTTCCCACCCAAGCTGTCTGATTTTTCAAATCTACATCGATTTCTCGTATTTTCGACATGTCTAGAAGGACATAAGGTCTAGGAGATGTATAGGAGATTCCTTCATAATCATGACCACCGCTTCGGATTCTAATTTCAAGACTAAACTTAAACTTTTTGCAACAAATTATGGCTCCTCTAACATGATGGGCATTTTCTGGGATGATTATGCAGTAAGGTTTTGGTGTTAGAGTGGAGTTAAATCTTAGGTTTCTTACTCTTTCTTGAAGGATGGTTTCATATGATTCTGACCAAAATTTAAGCGTTATATGTTTTACCAGTGTGAATGGGCGAGATTCCGTAGAAAGGCATTCTTGAAAGTTATCAATTGGTCCATGAATCCATTGTTGGGCTTCAGCGGTAAAAAAAAAAAAAAAAAAGGAAGCAAAATACAGCAAATATTGTAGAAACTAGAGGGAACATTTCGTTATGTTACCACAGAATTAACGTCAGATTTGTGAATCTCTTTTGACATAAATATTCTTCTTTACATGTAACTGACAAGAAAAAGATAGAAACAGAACAAATTTAATGAGGATATATATATATTAAACGACATTAAATTCTACATGCTCTGGGATTTTCAAAGAGAGGATGTTAGAGGAAGATGTTGTGCTTAATCCTAGTCAACAAATTAAATATGGAAAATGTCTGCATCATAACTGGAAATTTATTCCTATGTTGGAATGACTATTAGGCAAACAAGTGAAGGGTAGGATGTGTACATCAATTGGTGGATCATGGTTTCCAATTATTAAGATTAATCTTTGTTCGCTAAGAAAACACTAATTAATGTTTAGACTAAATACTATGCGTGGCAATAGGCAGGATCTAGGTTGAATAACTTGGTAGATTCAAATATATTAAATTTAGCCAGACCCATACCCAAAATTTTATGGGTTTGAAAAGGTGAATCTAGATCCATACCTTCATGGGTTTGGGTATCAATTGAGTATCCATGGATATTTTTCTAAACATACAATGAAAAATTAAAATAAAAATATTTTGAAAATATATAGAGTTTAAAAATAACATAAATACTATCTAATTTTTATTTTCAAATAATAAATTTAACATTAATTCAAGATATTGAATGCAATATTACAAACTCAAACAGAGAACTAGTATGGATTTGGATTTAAGTCTAGATCATAGAAAATCATATCCTACCCAAACTCATGACTCTCTTATGAGATGTTGGTCTGGATAGAATCTAAATTTAACAATTAAACCCAAATCTTATTCAAATATATTGGGTTCAGGTTGGATTTGGATAAAATTCGACCCATTGACGTGCCTAAATACTACAACGTAGTCCAAAGAGTTTATAAATTCATTTTTACCCACAAGAAATTTGTGAGCCAACTCTTTACCTTGTACGTATTACAATGATACAAATGAAAAAACAAGGTTAGTGTTACCTTCTAAATTTTCGTTTCAGAAAATAACTTAATACGAGACTCATATATAGACAAACAAAATAATGATAATTGTTCCCAACCAAATATATAAATACTTGAGGGACAAAGATAAAGCAATCATATTCAATGGAGCAAACACAAGGCATGTTGTTTCAAAGGGAACAGTTACAAAAGCCAAGTTAAACATTCCAAAGCCTTGTCCACTCAGAAATATACCTCATCTTGCAACATTATTCCGGGATAAAAGATAGTCAAACTCCCAAGTTAAAATGAAAATATGTTGGCCAAGATATATAGAAGATTGTTTGAAAAATATTTTTAGAATTCTACTGCAGCACTTTCTCTAATATATTGCAGATGAGATAAAAAATAGTTGAAAAAACAAAAAGATAATTAAAAACCATGCTCATTTATGCACGTTGAGATTTGATGACAACTTTACTTTACTAATTCTTTTTCCTTCACAACGATCAATAACTTGAGTATATGTAAAAATAAAAAATCATTAACTTGAGGAAATTGGAAAATATTCTATATCTGTAAAATTGAAATATCATAAAATTAATTTGCACACTTGAATAAGAGAGTTGTTCCAAGAAAAAAACAGAGAGAGTTGTCCCCTTTTTAAATTTCTACCGACAAATAAACTATAAGACCAGCTACACTTGAATCTTGCTGTGCCTCACAAAGAAGCCACAAGGGACCAAGGTTGCAACTTACCCGGAGAACACGAATCAAGAGTGTATGCTCCATTTTGATGACTCAATATACTGTGGCTTGGACAAATAAGAGGTGGGATGCTTTGTTCGTCACTGAAGAAATTTTGTGGGTCGGCTTCACCCTTAACTATTGCCAATCTCCCGAAATTGCCACTGAAATACTTGTCACCCCATTTTTTGGCTTCTACAAAGCTAGCCCCAGAAATATTTTCAACACCAAAGTCAAGATCTCTGTAATTAAAATAAGCACTTCTTGGACCTTTTGATGCATGTGGGGTCATATTTTTGTACAGCCTTCTGATCCAATTTATGTGCCTTTCTGATGCTTCAGTGTCTTGGTTATCCCACTTCACCAAATACTGAATATTAAATAGATTACCTTTTCTATGGGGAAATGGAATTTCTGACTCTGGAATCTCATCCATTCTTCCTCCGAAAGGATCAAAAATCACTATTGGTTTCTCTTCTTCCAAGCACCATTTCCACAACTGTTCTAGCGCAGCATGAGACAATGGTTCCTTGACAAAATCAGATGTAGCCTTGAAAAAGCTCTTTGGTTCAGGCACTCTATCTCTAAGGGCTTCTATGGTTTTTCCCTCTTTGTATCCCCAGAAATACAGTGCTGATTCAATCCAACTCAACTCAATGCAGTCTTCTTTTCTCAAGCCAAGTTCAGGAAAACTTTCCTTCATTATATCAACTAGTTTATCAATTCTACCAAGAAATAATGAGTTGAATGTGGTTCGAATTGTTCGATTTTCCCCTTCTCCATTAGCTTCTATAATCACCCTGATGAATAGATCTTGAGGAAGCTTATGTCCTATATGTTGCCACTTGTAAACGAGGTCAGTGGCCCCTTGGGCTAGGGTCCTTCCGGTGCTAAAAACAGTAACAATCTGCGGGACATACAAAAGCTTAATCTTCCAAGCGACTATGACACCAAAACTTGATCCTCCACCTCCTCTGATAGCCCAGAACAGGTCTTCTCCCATGGATTTTCTATCAAGAATTCGTCCTTTAACGTCGATAATGACAGCATCAAGAATATTATCAGCCGCTAGTCCATATTTTCTTATCATGGTACCAAAGCCACCTCCACTGAAGTGTCCACCAACACCAACTGTTGGGCAAATTCCAGCTGGGAATCCGAAACTTGGACTTTTCTGTGCAATCCAATAATACAATTCGCCGACAGTAGCTCCTGATTCAACCCATGCGCTCTTTTCTTCCAAGTCAACGCTGATTGATCTAAGATTTTGAAGATCAAGAATGACAAAAGAAACTGTTGAAGTGTAGGACAGACCTTCATAGTCATGGCCTCCACTTCTGATTCGAACTTGTAGTCCATGCTTCTCGCAACAAGTAATTGTGGCCTGGACGTGGGAATAATTTAAAGGGGTAACTATAGCTAGAGGTTTTGTGCTGGATGAGTTAAGGTATCTCAGGTTTTGAATGGGATAATCCAAAAGAGATTGATATGAAGAATTTCTTGGTGTAAATAGAATGTTCAGTATTGAGGTAGATGATTCAAAATCTTGGGATAGGCATTCAGTAAAAGTATTGAGGATCAGCTCAGAATATGATGAAATTAGAAGGAAATGGGAACTGAAAAACAGTAGTAATAAAATCACGGAGATGTTCTTTTTCTCCATTTCTTTAGCTTCCACAATGTTCTATTTTTGTTGTCTCTCCTACAGCTCATATCATGGCTGATTTAGCTGGATTTTGAAATATAATAAGTGGCTGGTGGATCAAACAAGTCACAGGCTGTAGATGGAACTTCAAGCCGCGTGCACCAACATGCATATATTTTGGGGTTAATAGGGCTTTGCCTCTTCGAATTTCGGGAATAGTCACACTTTACCACTACTGATTTTAAATATATTCACTTTGCTCTCAAGATAATATCGTTAATATTTTTTAATGCGAGCATCACACTTCTATACAAAATTGCCCCTATTGTAAATGTGGCTTCCCCAAAGTTCAGGGTGCAAAGCATATATTTTCAAAATTTAAGTGTTATCATATAAAAAAAAAATCGGTGGTTTGGTGAAATAAATAGCATTTTTTCTTAACAATTGATAATTGTATTTAAGTATGCGTAAATGACCATATGATTACCGTACAAATTGTAATGTTTAAGACCAAATATGCTTCATTCTATTTGACAAAAATCCCATGTAATTCTTGAAAATAAGTTTCATATTGTTTCACAATTAATTTAAAATTCTCTAAATGTTATTTTCATAATTTATGTGCTCTAGATGGAGTAAGCGACTTGTATTGTTATAAATTTTCACAATGCATTATAGATAAGCTTATGGTTTTAATCTCTTTTCAAAATTATGAGTATTGGCCTCAAGACTTTAATCTCAAAGAATAAAAAGGAAACGAGGTATGTATAGAAATTAATGGATTTGGTGTCAAAATATTTTTTTATATTTCTTGGACAATGCTTCAATTTTTTTTTTTTTTTGTTTAAAAGCACTCTGCCGTGATTTGTACTTCAAAACGTGATTATAGATGCAAGATCACAAAAATTTGATGAATATATTGTTTTAATTATATTATAATGACGTGGATAATTTTATTAGACTTAAAACACTTGCTCTGTAGCAAGAAAGTATATCATTTAGAGTAACATACCTAATGACAATAGAATAGATGTCTTAAGACATTTGCATTATCAATCCAAATGGAAATTATTATATTTTTTTTATCCTTTATTAAGATGATTTTACTAAAAAGAATGTCTATTTTCAGTGCTAAAGTTTGACTACTATTAAAGCATATTAGAGTTTTAGGTATTTCTTTGCCACTATAATGTGAAACAATTATATACATAATTTGATTTTCAATGATAATAGAAGGGCAATAATGCCATTATAATTATTTTTGGTTAGAATTAACCTTTCTAACATTTGATTAGTCTTTACCGGACAAGTTGTATATTTTCAAGGTTGAGGGTTATAATTTTATTTCATCGGTATGGGAATCGGAGTTTATCTAGTAAATAGAAAATGAAAGTACAAGAAAAGAAAAAAGAATTATCCTATATTCTTTGGTCTTACTAGTCATTCAACTTGTATGTTAAATCATTATTGTTTAACATATTTTCTTGATAAATATTGTAAAGTATAGTAACTAATGACAGTGTAGAAAGAAAGCTCAAATTGGCAAACGGCAAGAGTATGAGTAAGAGGAGTAGCTATGTTAGCCCCCACGGGTAGCTCGGTCTGGACTAGCCGTCAATCTTTACTGCAAGGTCCAGATTCGACTCCTGTGAGATACCTCTCTGATATTCTTGGGCAGGACTATGCTAGTTTTAAGCGATTAGTTTGGCTAAATAAGGTTGGGACATCTCTAAATGAAAAAAAAAGAGTAGCTGTGTCCAATCAATTTGAAAACCTCAATAATTTATTGTACCTGTAGCAAAAAAAATTGCAAAAGAATTGAATCTTCACATTGTTCCACTAATAAAATCCTCATCGGTCTATCCTTATTGGCTGAAATTATGGGCTTCTTGGCCATGAGTTCAAAATATTTGTAGTTCTCAACACTGCCAATATAAATGTTTCCAGTCGCTGATGAAATTGGTAAATATCAATTGATAGATTACGACTTAATTTAAGACAAATTGGCTCAAAATAATAGGCCAAGTAATCGGTCAAAATGACAGCCGATATCAGTGAAAGTCATCAGTGATAGGTACTCTGGCCGGAGGGAATCAGTAAATTCTACATTAATGACAAAAAAAATGCATAGAACATGTCATAGATATATCTCATCTAAAAAATTATTAAATTTAATAGAGTTATAAAATATAAAAAATTACACTATGAGTCATAAATCGTCAAATCAAATATGACCAGTTACACATATTGCTTCATAAATATTTGTGCATGTCCATTCCATCAGATCTACTGTACAACTGGTTCCAGTTCAAAACTAATGCTGAGATCTGACAAGAAGTTCCAACAAATTTCAGATCCAAAAAATTTCATATCTAATAGATAGAACTGATCGTCTAGATTTGAAGGAAAAAAAACAAAAAATTAAACAAAACTCTCACTAAAATAACCTAAGAGAGACGGCGATTCTTACTAATAAACATTAAGAGAGAGAGAAAACACTCATTAGAATAATTACGGAGAGATTTTATTAAGCAAAAACAAAAATAAAATAAGAGGAAGGAAGATGAGGCCAAGATTTCCCTCCTGTAGAGGAAGAACGATAGAGAAAAGATTGAGAATAAAAAGAAGGCAAAGGGAATAGGCCAGCAGAGAAAGAGGGGGCCGGAAAGCGTGGTGTTGTAGTTCATCGGCATAATGCTACGATGAGATTGCCATGGAATGTGTCGGTAGTCCCTTTTATCACCAAAAAAAAAAAAGGAATGTGTGGGTCGTTGAAACAGTTTAATCCCAAGCTGTTGTCTTCCATTTTCTTTATCATTTCTTCTCCTTTGGGTCGCTTTCCCACAATAATTTTAAGTCCTCAAGATCTTTCAATACAAAACAAATAGCAGTTGTCTGTAAGTGTACTTCTTATTTTAATCAGTTCAATCAAATCGATTTACAATCAGTCAGTTCAGTTTCTTTCAATTATAGCACGTTTTTTTGTTGATAAGAAAATTCGTAGTGACTATCCAAAAGTGCGAACTAAATAAATTTTACCCCGTACAATAGCTCGCCAACCACATCAGCATGTTCCAATGATAGCATGCTTAGCCACAACATCAGCGGCAGTGAAATTAGCATAAGTTCTTGGGCTGCTAAAAATCATTGCCGAAAACACAATAAATATTTATCAATAACAAATTATACTAATTTCACATTGTACCCGTAATATTTTTCTGCATTCTCGTTTTGCAATTTTAACTTTTTTTTCTTGGATGTTTGACACCTTCAAATTACTAATTGTTGCAAACTTGCATATAAAACTTTGCACCATAAAGTTATTAATCCATCCCATATTTACCATAATCTCGTATACTATTAAAGGATATCTTACAAATTACTGTAGGCCGGCCACTAATTCCCTTTGTGTGTCAACAAACAAGTTGCTTTAGTCCTAGTTTCAGCTATAAACCGATATTGGTTCCTCTAGTGAAGATGAAAGCAAAATCTGAACATGTCAGTGTCCAGCGAGGCCTTGGTATGTAGTTTCTTTCTTTCTTTTTTTTTTTTAAGGCCTTCGTGTGTAGTTGTCAAACAATCAAAATTGAGACTAGTAGAAATTCGAATCTAACAACTCTCATCTTAATTCATTATCATAACTACATATACATACATACATATGTGTGTCCATACACACACACACACACACAGACCTTTAATTTCTGATATATATATATATATATATATATATATATATATATATATATACGCGCATTGAACTTTACATACATACACACCCTACACTACACTTTAGTTTCTGAAAAGAAAAATAAGTAGAACTTTAGTTATTTGAAGTATATGCTATTTTTTAAGGCCTTGCTATGTGTATATACGTACGTATGTTCATACATATGTATATATGTCTGTATGTATGTATGTATATATATATACTAAAGTTTAGTTTTCGAAAAAAATAATAAAAGGAACTCTAGTTTTTTGAAGTATATACTATGTTATAATACCACTCTTATTAATGTAATTAAATTCAAGCATGCAATGTTTTAGTTCTATGAAACGAAGCTTTGATTAATTTTTGCAATGTAGTTGCTTAATATATTCAACACTTGAAATTTCATTGTTTAGATTTTATATTCAGTTTTCAGCTTTTATTAAATGAACCCTAGCCTATTGATCATGAATGATGGTTTATTAACAACCTTAATGATTTTCTCGACAGTACTGCAACATTGCAATTTATTCTCCTTCCCCCATTCTTGACTGGGTTGGCGCAGTTGAATCGGGCTCAAATGGTTGAGCCCAAAAATAACAAGGCTGAGCTGACGCTGCACAATTAGTATAAGCGTTGCAAAGGTGAATATAGGCCTAAAAGCTAGCTCAACTACACATGGGTGCTGTTTGACAGATCAGCCCAATTTAAGCCTGTCCCAAACCAAGGATTTCTTTCTCGATTAATTATTTTAATTAATGATAGATTGTGATTTTAGATAAATTAAATTTTGTGATGTTTTCGATTACTTTTGGATTTTAATTACAAAATTTTTAACTATTAGAAAAAGCTAAAATCTATACTCATGCAAAAGAAAAAGCTTTTACTGATTCTGATTATTCTCTGTAATCAGTTTCTATAATTAGATTTTGTAAAATATAAAAGAATTGAGAACAAAACCTAAGTAATGTTTAAGGTGCTTAATAGTGTTGGGGGAGGGATGGGTTGGGTGGTATGGGGGGTGGGAGTGTAAGCAAGAGGTCTCGGGTTCGAGTCCTTCTGCTTACACTAAAAAAAAAAGGTGCTTAATAGTGTGTCTTTCGAAAAAAAAAGAGAAGAAAGAACAAGTAGTGTTTTTTTTTTTTTTTGATAACAGAAAAAGTAATGTTTAAGTCTTTAAGATGTACATTCAATGTATACTAGTATGTCGAACGTGGTTTCTTATTTTCTTATTTGAATTTATTAGCTGTCTGTGACAGTAACGCATAGGCTTTTTCTCCATGGCTTTAATTTTCAACGGAAACAATTATATACAATTTAAACAATCTCACACAATTTTCCAATAGATTAAACTAGCGTAATTAATCTTGAAAGACTAATATTTAGAGGATCCGACAGATGTTGATTGTATAAACAAATGGAAATTATCCAGAAGTAGGACCCCTATATATATTTGATTTCTTACGAGCTAGACTAACTTCAATAGATCATGTTTGATTTTGTTTTCCTCCGTATACTTAGGGATTCAATAGATCTGGAAATTATCTTTCAACTGCGGTTGCTTCAGCTGCTAATTAAAGATTTCATTAGTTTTTGGAGGAAGAGGCAAAACTAACACTGAAGCAATAATATGAAAAAAAAAAAAGCAATAATTCCGTAGTCAAAATTGCAATTTGTTGCAATTTTCCAATTGATTAAACTAGTCTAAATCTTGAAAGACTGAAAACATTGACTTGCTATGCAATTAAAGTTCTTGTCTTGTATAATGAGAAAAGTATAAGATATTGTCGTGGCTGCTTTTGGCTAACTGCATTGTTCTGCTCTTAGAATTTCTTTAAACAATACAGCTATCCAAATGTTTGTTATATTATGATTCATGAGAAGAAAATAAGTAATCAAGATTCCCCCATAAGAGTCGATTGCAATACCATGTCTATTCATGTTAATGCAAGTTCAGGGGCTGGCCATTATTGCCCTATTCCCTCACTAGGATTGAATTCTGATTTTTGTGAGGCGAGAGTTCAACTCTTTGACCACTAGCCTCCACGACTAATAGTTAATTAGTAATCAAGATTGAGTTCTTCCTTCAAATTAAATTTTCAACTATTAGAATTTGATCACTTTGGGACTTTTCTCTTTTGAAACAGGAACTCTCATGGAACAAAAGCGTGACGGTACAAGGACTAATAACTTGGGAAAGTCAAAGAGAAGCCTAATAAGTAGAGAATAGCAAGGCCTATATGCAAGTCAAATTTCAAAAGAGTTCTTCACATAAGAATAAAATTTCTCGTTTTATTCATTTTGCACGAAGAAAATAAACATCAATAAAGCCTTACATATGTAAATTTATTGAACCTACACAACTTTACTAATGATACAAGAGAGAGAACAAAGGTAAAAGGGCCACACCCCCTTCACTTAAAGGGAGGAATGCTTTGCTCATCATTGAAGAAATTTTCAGGATCAACTTTACCCTTGATGAATGCCAATGCCCTATAATTTTTGCTAAAATACTTGGCTCCCCATTTTTTGGCTTCTGAGTAAGTTGTACCAGAAATATTACTATGAACACCAAAATCTAGATCCCTGTAATTCAAGTAAGCCCTTCTTGGTCCTTTTGATACATATGGGGTCATATGTTGATACAACCTTCTCATCCAATTTATGTGCCTTTCTGATGCTTCATTACTTCCAACACTCCACTGTACAAAGTACTGAATATTATACAAATTACCTTTTCTATGGGGAAATGGAAGTTGCCACTCGGGTATCTTATCCATTATTCCTCCATAGGGTTCAAAAATAAGTGCAGGTCTTTCTTCCTCCAAGCACCATTTCCATAGCTTCTCTAATGCTGCCTGAGATAATGGTTCCTCCACATAATCTGAAGTTGCTTTGAAGAAACCCTTTGGGTCAGGTACCCTATTTTTAAGGCCATCTATGGTTTGCCCATTTCTATTGTCAAAATAAAGTATTGTTTCAATCCAACTCATCTCCCTACAATCTTCTTTTATCAAACCAAGTTCAGGAAAACTTTCTTTCATTACTTCGAGAAGTTGATCAGTCCTCCCAAGGAATAATGAGTTGAAAGTAACTCGAATTGTTCTATTCTTTCCTTCTCCATCCGCTACTATAACTAACCTGATGAATAAATCTTCAGGGAGCTTGTTTGCAATTTGTTCCCACTTGTAAACAAGATTAGTAGCACCTTGGTCTAGAGTCCTGGATGGGCTAAAAACTGTTACAAGTGGTGGAACATAGGAAATTTTGATTTTCCAGGCAACTATGACTCCAAAACTTGATCCTCCACCTCCTCTGATTGCCCAAAACAAGTCTTCCCCCATGGATTTTCTATCAAGAATTTGCCCGTCAGCATTAACTATGACTGCATCAAGAACATTATCAGCTGCTAATCCATATTTTCTCGATATGGTACCATAGCCACCTCCACTGAAGTGTCCACCAACTCCAATTGTTGGACAAATTCCAGCTGGAAAGCCATGGCTTGGGCTTTTCTGCGAAATCCAATAATACAATTCGCCAAGGGAAGCTCCAGACTGAACCCATGCACTGTTTTCCTCCGAGTTGACATCTATTGCTCTAAGGTTTACAAGATCAAGTATGATGAAAGGAACGTTAGATGTATAGGACAGGCCCTCGTAGTCATGGCCGCCACTTCGTGTTCGAATTTGTACTCCATGTTTTCTACAACACGTAACTGTGGCCTGGACATGATCATAAGTGGAAGGTGTTATGACAGCTAGTGGTTTAGGGGTAGTGGAAGTGAGAAATCTTAGGTTTCTGATCGGAGATTCCAAGAGGGATGAGTAAGAGGAATTGCTTGGAGTATGTATAACATCCAGCGATGTAGTAGACAATGGAAAATCATGTGAAAAGCATTCAATGAAATTATCAAGGATCAAATATGAATGTGATGATGAAGTAAGAAGGAACAGGGAAATGAAAGTTAAAACTAAGGAGATATGTTTTTTCTCCATTTCTTTCTTTGTTCAATATCTACTTCTTTTCCTTCCTACTATGGCAAATATATATACTATCCCTGATTGGCCATGTTGGAAGATTTGAAGAAAAGTCCCTAGTCAGAGTCAAACCATACAGGGAACACTCTTTTTCTTTTTTTTTTGTCTACTCAGGGGTATTCGGGCTTCGGGTATGCTGGACCCGACTAATCCCCCTGAGGTCCGAGAGGAGAGGCCACATCTTCTCGAACCGGTAACCACTGGAACTCGATCCCTGGTGGAGGAGAATGAACAATGGTACCTAAAGAGGATCTCGTGACCAACCGAACTACCCAGGAGGGGCCCATACAGGGAACACTCAGTGGTCCATTTTAAACAATTTGTCCACCGGTCCAGTTTCATCATCAGCTTTGGGAAGGGGGGAAAGGCCAAAATCAATTTGTATGTCTCGTTTCTCATTTGGTCCAATAGAGATGTTAAAACTTACAAGGACAAAGGGAGTTAGGAGAGCTTGAGAGTTGATATAGGAATTTCAGCGTTATCTAATTAATGTATCTACTAATTTAATTGGAATTCTAGGAAGAAAAGAGTTTGTATGTGCTACTTAATGTTTACTTCTAGGCGTGTTAAAACTTAAAAGCTCACTTTTCTTTCAGTTGAGCGAATATGAATTCAGCCTATAAATGTTATTTAGATCTTGTTTGATAACTCAATTCAATACTTAAATTTAACGGATTCAGATCTTAAATATATTCAAACTGTTTAATAATAAAAAATTAAATATCTGAATTAATTAAGTAGCACTGAATTTATTAAGCAAAACTTGCTTCCAAAATTAAGTAATAAGCTATTCACTTATCATTGAATACGATATACACTTAAATGTATTAGATTTAATACTTCATAATTCAATAATTTAATGGATTCAGATTTTAGATTTCAAACTTCAATTTTATCAAATGCACCCTTAGTTGTAATCTATTAATGTTGCTTAGTAGCAATCTTACCAAAAGAAAAACTAAAAACATAAAAATTAAGCTACCTATTACTTGGCTAAAACAGAATCTGATAGCTTGACTTTACTATATAGAATCCACTAATATGTTCCTCGTAGGAACTTTTTCTTGTAGTGTAGAGGTAAAAGACCAAGGGTTTAAAGAGAGTTGTTTCACTATAATTGCAGAGATTGGAGATCAAAGCAACTGATGCCTCAGATCGAGTTAACCTGATATGACCTAGATCTAAGTCGTCAATTTATTTTAAAGTACAAAAATTAGTTTTGAAATGAACAACTTACATGGAGCCAGCCCGATTCGACCCAATAGGAGTTGTAAACCTAATTTTGTTGGTGTTACTTGTTAGTGGCAAATACAGGAGTCCTGGATTATGATTAAGAAAGCTAGACTTTGAAATGTGCAGTAAAAATATGTAAATCGAGATAGCTATTATTTCCATTAAGACGGGTGAATGAAGCAATAAGGTTGGCTTCGTACCATCAAAGGCATTTTCTTTTGTTGGCTATGCCAAAATTGTGAAAAGTTTGACTTTTTCCTGTAAAGGGTTTTGCTTCAAATTTATAAAAAAAAAAAAAAAAAAACACAGCGCATAAAGATTTTGTGCATCACATCTTTCAAGTTGCCCATTTGTATGTCCCCTCTCTTTAATGGTGTGAGTGAAAGTCAACTATTAAATCCCAAAGTAGGATTTCAACATTTTTGGGTTGTCTATATATGCTGGAATATTCAAGTGGTTGATAAACTTGACAGCTGCATTGTGTTTCACAGTTGTCTAAGTTTGAATATTTACTTCAACTTAATAAATGTGATAAGTTATGTGTCTCCTTTCTCCCACATCGGTTCAGTAGAGAGCCGAGTGTGAGTGTTTACGATCCATTGAGTTCCCTTCCAGTTAGCAATTGCTTGGATGTTGGATTTTGGTGAGTCCCCCTTAGATAACTTCCTCAACGCTTTGTTGAAAAAATAAATGTGATAAGCGTAAATTCTGGGTGCTGGATTTTATAAGGATAAATCTGGTCAAAATAAGTAGAATTATTAATCGCCTGCAGCTCTTTCTAGTAGTATTACATTTGACAAAAGCTCCAGTGTGCAGCGGCTTCTCTTAATTTTAAAACAATGACACCATAACTATATTAAATTCGAATTGAACCCAAAATGAAACGAACAAAATTGCACCCAATATGTGTTCATGACTTGATGGCGAGTTACGGATTGTAACCTTGCAATTTGTCATTTGACGAAGGTCTTAAATTACAACAGAAGCACTGACTGGAATTTAAGGTTTAGTTATACTATAAAAATGGACACTTCTTCCTGTCTATTTCGGGTGGAAAAAATTGCGTATCCCTAAATGAAGATATAGTTCAAGTGAAAATAAGTATAACAATTCAAATTTATCCTAAATAGCATTTATCAAAGGTGCAGGCGTTTGAAAATTTCATTAGTTATTAACATCCTATGTCTAAGTACAAAGGATGTTTTGAGAGTTTTGGCATGCGCTTATACTTCTGATAATACTCCTTCAACAACTGTCTCATCACCAACTGGGGTTGGGCCAAGTGGTAAGCAGCTTGGTTCCGCTTAAGCAGGTCTCGGGTTCGAAACCTGGCGTATGCAGCTATCCTTGTTGGGAGACTCACCCACCACAGCCAGGTGTGCGACCCGGGTCGACCAACGGATTAGTCAGGGCAAAGCCCTGGATACTGTGGCAGGCAACCAAAAAAAAAAAACAACTGTCTCATCTTATTATCTTATCTTATTAGATACGTAGTTGACTAGGGATATTTCTTCTTCTTAGGAAATTAGTTTAGAGATAATTCTTTTTAAGAAATTAGTTTAGAGATAATTTTAGGATAGAATAAATAGAGGGGAAGAAAGAAGATGGATATATCTCTCATACTAAAACTTTCCTTCTTCGTTCTGCTTTTCTCAAGAACAAAAACTCTGTTTTACTTTGTTTTGGCTGGTTTTCTCCATGAGAAGCAACTAAGGTGTCAGTCTAGTCGAAAGATAGTCAAGATTTGGTTCGACAATAATTGTGAGATATGAATTTGTTTTTATTGTTATTTATGCTCATGAGTATTTCCTGAATTTATTGTCTAAGATTATTTTGGGTGATTAGATAATTGGCCAATATTTGATTACCTAAGTAATCTATTGTCAATTAAAATGTCAAATCCATAATTGTATGATAGTGTTAATATTTGTGGAAATTGGTATAATTGGATTTATGTGAGGGAAATATATGATCTAATCTAAATGAACCAAACTACAGTTTACGTGAAGGGGCATTTTGATAAAAATGTTTGTGATTTAAGGGGTTTGATTGTAATTTGATAAAAATTCTGGGTAAACTTTATAATTTGGCAAAATTTTAGGAGTGATAATCCAATTAACCTGCAATCTTAACCAACTTGTCTAGAGTATAATTTACTTCTCCATAGGAAACGTATACTCAATTAAGTTTAGGATTGCTTAACTCGAAAAAAGCTTTTCTCTACCAATTTGAAATGGAAAACTTTCATTCTTTCACAAAATCTTAGCACTTCTATCTTTTTTGAAAAAAGAAATTGACCAATCAGCTCTTCTTTTTTTTTTTTAAGAGAAGGAAATCGTTTGCGATGGTGGGCCACTAGGTGAAACATAAGGTGCAGATCTAACTACAGGTCAGGAATTCAAAACTATATACTTGCAATAAAATTCAAATAGTATGCAGTAGTGCACTCTTTTTATTTAAAGGTGGGCTCCTCTGCCTCTAATTCCGTTTGGCTTAGTTAAACCCTCTTCTGTTATGAGTTAGAGTAGCGTTTATTGACAAAATTGCCGTAGATATTCAGGAGTTGACGATTAATTAAAAAAAAAAAAAAGGGTTATAGGTCAATTTCTTGTCTATTACCAAGGAGACAATAGACAAGGTATGACCGTAACGGATCATCTGTCCCACATCCTATACCACTCTCTGTCTCACTTTTTATTATATTGCTATTTCTCCTACATAAACATCATGTTTTAATTCTTTTTGTTTCCTTAAGATCCAATAACTATTAATTGAGTACAAAATAAATACAGCAGTTTCAAAAAAGCAATATATAATAGAAAATTAAAAAATATAGCAGAAAATTCATAAAAAATCTCATTTTTTATGCATTTTGATTTTTTGAGTTTGTTAAATTCTGTGTATTACTCAATTAATAGTTATTGAATTTTAAGGAAACAAAAAAGAATTAAAACATGATATTTATGTAGAAGAAATAGCAATATAAATAAAAAGTGGGACAGAGAATAGCATAGAATGTGGGACAAAAGATCTGTTGCGAGGTACGACTCGCCCCAATTGCTCAATGATCAATGAATGCTTGTTACACTCTTTTCGTAATTATAGTTTTGGGCTAATTCCTATTGCTTGATTAAACAAACAAATCTAGTCATGTTTTATGGGTTTTGTTAAAGGTTCCCTCCTTGGGTCATCTTAAGGCCTTGTCTACAAAGATAATGAGCTAAGGTTTGAACGAGGCCTCAACTGATGGGCCTGTTCGCATATAGGGTATTATTTATTGGGCACGAACAACTAAGCCTACCTGTTACCATCCAGGTTCATGATTTTCCATCTGTGAGTACAAGACAATGACACCATTCACAGCTCCCAAATCACAAGACAATTGAACCCCATTAGTATATGACGAAGGAAAAGAGGAAGAGAAAAAGGTAGAACTAATATAATAGTACTCTAATTTGTTAAGCATTTAAATTTTCTTATGTCTAAAAATTGATTGTATTCAATTTGTTCTTAATTTAACATTTAGGACAGATTTACTATATAGTAATTTTGGTAAACTGAGAAATCTATAAGAAGTCATTTTTCTAAAATTTGAAGAAAAAAGGAATACGAAAATATGGTAAGATTCAGTATAGTGAACATTTTTTTAAAAAACTGAAGAGAACTAAACTTTAGGAATAAAAGATCTTAAAGTATAAAAGTTAAAAGAAATTCAAGTGCTTATCAAGAATAGCTATGTTAGAAGAGATAAAAATTGACTACTCTTTTACAATCAAAAGTGGAGGTACACTTCTAATTCTAATTCCAAGATCGTCAATATATATTCATATGAATACTAGAAAAAGGTGATTTTAGGATAAAAAAAAGTTATTGTTGCCTGTGCTTAATTTGTTTTGGAGAGAGTAGGGAAACCTAACTACCCAAAAAATTCAAAGGAATCTACAAGGATGAAAATAAAAAAGAAAAAGGAAAAAAGGCTAAATCATAATATCAAATCAACTAATCTATTGACATGGTATATGATTAGATGATTTAATGGACTAAACTGGATAAACATAATGAATGTAAAATACCTATTAAATGATTAGATGATTTGACGGACTAAATGATTTAGTAATTCTATATGATACCATTGCTAAATTATGAAAATTGTACACAATACTTGTATTAAAGATAAAAGAATCATCTGCGAATCACATGAAATATTACTAATATGTTTTAAGGGTCTGTTTAACTTGTGCACTCGTTAAAATATATTTCAAGTGTTATATTTTTTAAAATATAAGATAAGTTAGAAAAAGTAAATAAATATAAGGAGGGTAGATAAAATAAAATAGGGAAAGTATAAAAATGTAAGGAACGATAATAATTGTTAGTATGTGTATATACCTGATAGGTAAGTTTTATGCATGTTAATAAGTGTTCAATCAGTACCCGTTAGGGCAGCCACAACGCCCGTGTAATGGGGAGCCATTACACCGCATGGGGAGCCGTGTCATGGAGATTACACGCATCATGGATATGATGCGTGTAAATCCATTGAAGGTGGGCCCTATGGCAACGGTAAAATTCCCCTATGGCCCATTGATTTAACTTATGTAATATTATGTTATGGAGTTCAACTAATTACATTCTGAATTATTAATTAAGTATGGATTATTATGATATCTTCGCATTTGAAGTATCAAATATTTGTTTAATTTCCTACGTAATTATTTTTAAAAAAATAACAATATATTATTTTTGAAACATAGAAAAAGATATATTATTCAAACTTAAAAATTAATAATATCATTTTTAGAAAATAAAAAAATTCAAAATGTACAAAATTTAACGAAAGTTAGTACTTTATTTTTTAAAAATAACAAAATTAGTTTTAAAAATTACTTTATTTATTTATGGGATATGAGTTATGCATTATTAAAATAAATATTTGATTAATTGTGGACCCATGCTATTACACCTGTGGAGTGTAATCCATTGTGAGTGAAAGTGTAATAAAAGAGGAGAAAGTGGAATGCTGACGTGGCATGTGGATTACACTCCACAAAGTGTAATAGCACTGTGGATGCTCATAGGATAACCCTATGTTTAAAATTCCAATATAAAGTACACCACCAAACAGAATGTGACAAACCCTTGCAGAAAAAAAGATGTTGCTCAAATCCAATCTAATCGTAAAATCATAACTTTAGTTGCTTGTTGATTTATAATGTTCAAGTTTCAATCCGTATCATACAAAGCAAACTCAAAGATATACACTCAGCCATCTAAGCAAATATTTAACAAAAGTTCAGTAGAATAGCCAGTAAAACCATATTAATATCACTTAATAAGAATTGAAAAAGAATTACACATCTTCTAATATTTATTCCTAGACTTTAATATTGCAAGCAACTGAAATTTAATGGATCATTCTCTTTCCCCTTCTTTTGCCCGTTAAGGCAAGAGGTGGGATGCTCTGTTCATGCCTGAAGATGTTACCAGGATCGACCTTATTCTTGATCCTTACTAATCTGTTAAAATTGTTCTTGAAGTACTTGGAACCCCATACACTGGCCTGAATAAAGCTTGTGTTGCCATCTTTGTTCACTCCCAAATCAAGATCCCTATAGTTCACATAAGCTTCTCTTGGGAACGTGGAAGCATAAGTAGCCATGTAATTGTACAGTTTTCTGATCCAATCAATGTGCTTCGCAGCAGTGTCCTTATCTGCATCTTGCCAAAGTGTCACATACTGAATCTTGAATATCACTCCTTTTCTGTGAGGGAAAGGAATTTCAGATTCTGAGATCTTGCTCATCATTCCTCCATATGGATTCCATATCATCAGTGGTGAATCTCCTTCCATAAGCCTTTTCCATAGCCCTTCAAGCCCGTCTTCTGGAATAGGCTCTCTGACAAAATCAGATTTGGCTTTGAAGTAGTTCTTGAACAATGATTTCCCCTCGAGCAGAACTTCAGGGGGTGTGTTGCTGGGGTATCCAGCAATGTACATAACCGATTGAATCCAGCTCATCTCTGTACAGTCTTTTTGCGTCAATCCCAATTCAGGGAAGCTTTGATTCATCACCTCGAGGAGTCTGGATGCGCTACCGAGGAATTGAGCATTGTAGGCAGTCTGCACGGTTTTCTCACCCTTCTGAGCAGCATCCGCATTTTGTATGATGACCCTGATGAAGAGATCTTCATCAAGTTTATCAGCAACTTGTTGCCATTTATACAGAATTTTTGTAGCACCTTGTTCCAAGGTCTTTGGAACAGTAAAAACAGTCACGATTGAAGGAACAGGAACCAGTTTTATTTTCCATGAAAGAATTATGCCAAAACTAGCTCCTCCACCTCCCCTGATTGCCCAAAACAGGTCTTCTCCCATGGATTGTCTATCAAGAATTCGTCCCTGCGCATCAACAATTCTAGCGTCGAGCACGTTATCAGCTCCAAGGCCGAATTTTCTCATCATGGTTCCATATGCACCTCCAGTTATATGTCCACCAATCCCTAAGCTAGTGCAAAGGCCAGCTGGAAAGCCATGAGTCTTGCTTTTCTGGAAAATTCTGTAATAGACTTCACCAATGGTTGCACCGGCCTGAACCCAAGCGCTGTTATCATCTATATCTACACTGATGGCTCGTAGCTTTCCGAGATCAACGATAATAAAAGGGGAATCCAAATCAGATATGTAAGAGAGGCCTTCATAATCATGGCCTCCACTTCTCATTCTGATCTGAATGCCTACCTCTTTCGCGCATATAACTGCTGCTTGGACATGTGATTCAATCAGTGGTGTGAAAATGAGTTGAGGTTTGGCCACTGATGGCTCCAAACATCTAAGGTTTTGTGCAGTGGATTGCAGAACGGAGCTGAATGAATCATTGTTAGGTGAGACAAATGCTGAAGAGAAAGGGACGTAGAGCTCAGAATTCTGATTAATGCATTGGAAAAAGTTTTCTTGAACAGTTTGTGAAACAGCAACTGATGATAATGATAACAAAGCTATTGACAAGTAGAAGGAGACCGTGAAAGATGAAAATGGCACAAGGTTTGAAGGTTCCATATTGATTGTCTTGGCAACTTTTGTGCTTAGGGGTGCGACAGAGGTCCAATATATGTAGAAAACTAGAGTCCTTTGATGACCATGTATGACCTAATGCAAATGTCACAAGCAACGTTTAAATAATTTCAGGGATCTGACTGATAAAAATTAATGACCTTTGAAAGAACATTTGGTCAGTTTCTTTTCTTTTTTCTTGGGGTTTCAGAATCCGAGTTTGGGCCACTTTTGACCTCCAAGAGATCTTGGAAGCTGTTGCTGAAAGAAAACGTCTCATTTCTTGCCTTAACAAATTTCTGGTCATGTGACTTGTTAGCATCTTTGCTTTGTGGATAGTGCTTAATAGCGACGGGGATTTTAAAAGTTGATTGTGACAGTGATTAATTGCACTACTAAGATAATGGTGCTGCTGCATGCTGATATGGGGTTGATTTTCTACTGAAAAATGATATTCACTTGGACTAAATTATCCCATTACGTTGTCTAATCAGTTAAGGATAGCATCAAATAATGTGTTCTCTTAAACTTTTACATACACTCACGAGTGACAACCACGTTATGAACTTCCATCATACTAGCATGTCACTGGTAGCTTGGTACAGCATGCCACATAATCCATATAGCATAATTAATGGTAAACATTGTGACAATACTGGATATGATTTTTGTAGTACTTTGTCAGCGGTATGTCTAACGGGTGGACACTCGTTAAAATATATTTCAAGTGTTATATTTTTGGAAATGTAAGATTAATTAGGGGCTGTAAATAAATACAAGGGAGAGTATGTAAGATTAAATAGGGAAAGTATACAAATGCAAGCGAGAATAATAATTATCAACATGTGTATATATATGACAGGTTAGAGGGCACCGAATAGAAAAACCCTTTCGTCGATAATGCATTTGAGCTTTTGCTCATTATATATTGTTTAGTTTTAGTCATAAAAATTTTGATTGTTTTTGTTCAACTGCATTGTGGATAGTGATGAAATTACGCAACTATTCGATATACGCTTTGATTAAAGACATGTTATCAGAGGTCTATCAATGGTAAATATTTTGTCAATCTGTGATTGGTTTCTAATCACAAAGAATTGCAAATATTGAGATATCTTTTTTTTTTCTTTTATATTGATATATGAATTATAAGCAATTAAGATAAAATTACTAAACAATAATGTAAGATCGTCATGAACTCCACAAGATAGATAGACGGGCATAAGGTCACTAGATCTGGAAACGGATACTCTCTCTTTGTGAAACTGTTAAGAACTCTTGTCTTGGCTGGAGCATTGGAAGCTGCCTACATTAAATTTTTTAACATAGATTATCATCTAATCTCCACTCCTCTCTTTTTTCCGGAAGCTAGTCTGAAGCACAAAAAAATCTCAGATGAACACATAAACCTGACGACAACAAGTCTATAACAAATATTTGAGTTGGTAATGCATGATTTTGGGGCCACAAAATATCAAATATCGCATGCAATATTTGAAAAGAACTCTTGTTCTTTGATATCTTGGACTTTTCTGATTGTTTTTCCTAAATTCGTTAAGCCATACAATTATTTCAATCGTCAATTTTGACCTTTCAACAAATTTTAAGTCTCAAATTAGCCCCTTAGTAATAAAATGCCTTAAATTCTGATCTTCCCGTGAATCTCCACTGCTGAAACTGACGGATCTAAGGGCAAAATTTGACTAATCTTACCAGTAAAAATAGATTGAAGGATCAAAATTCGACGCTTTTTTTTTATCCATTGTCCAATTTGAGATTTAAAATAGACGAGAATTAAAAGTAGACGATTAAAATAGTTTAAAGGCTCCCTAAGTAGTTTAACCTAACATCTAGATACGTTTCTAATTTAGCCTCACTTTTCCAAAAATAAAATTAATATACGAAACTCCGGTTATCGAATGCTGAGGACATTTGTTAGACAAATTTAATATCATTTCTCACCTTTTTTTTTTTCTTTTTGTTCTTCTTTAACTGTTACACATTTGCGAGATGGATTAGCTATTTCTGGAAATTGTCCCCTTGTACAAGGAATTTGTGACGAGAATTGCATTGTTGTTAGTGCCTAATGTACTCAATCATTCAACTTAGTGGACCATCTGATGAAACGATTCGTCTTTCTGACAGTGAATATAACCTAATGACTAATCGACCAAGTAGTGGTTTAGTTATGGATTACGCAAGGGAGAGATTATGTGAGAATCAACATCTTGTTTGCACACTTGTGCATTTTCCTCTTCAATTTGATTCTCTTAAATCATGCCTACTTTTTCGTCATGCCTACATTTTGGAACCCGTGACATATAACATCTTCAATTAACGTCAACCTTTGTTTTTTTTTCTTTCCCGCTCTATGAACTGCAGTATCAATTAACATTTTGGATGTATGCCACTTCATGCCGATTTGAATTTTGGTATCCAAACTTTGTATATACGAAGTGCATTATAAAACCCGTTAAATATAATCCAAACTCTGTGGATGTATAAAAGATTTATGCTCCCTTTTTCTCGAAAACTTTTTTGAATGCATACTATTATTGCATAATGTGATCATATGGAGGGCTGTGGCTAAGAAAGGAGCCCGTGAATAATTGCCGACAGTCCATATGTAATGCGTTAGGTATGCATGTTTATGATTTGATGTGATATAGGAAGTATATTCAAACACGACAGAGTTCTTCTGCTGCAGAAAGACTTAGATGAATAAAATGGAAGACAGTGTGTTTGGATTGTAAATTATTTGAGATAATTTTGTGAAAAAGTACTGTAACACTTTTTTGATATGATTTGTATGAGATAAAAAGTTGATTAAAAAATGTGTTAATGATGCAAGCAAATCAGTGTATGTAAATAAGGTGTAAATAAAATAAAATAATTGACAATCCAAACACACTCGATTCCAGTGATGTAGTTGGAACAGTAGTAGACTAAGAGTGCATAGTGATCCCATGTTATTTGACAAAAGTCATCCTTTGGATGTAAAACATGTGCAAAAACGTATATCTGCAATCTACGAAAGACCAAGTTTCATTTCTCCTAGTCTTCCTTTTTGAAAAATTGTGCAAAGCAAGTCTATTTTTGGGACCAAGACTAGTTAATACTGCCATGAATTGTGGCAAAAGTCAATAAGATTTTGTTTATATTTTTTTTTGGTAAAAAATTGTTTGAACTTTGTCGGTGCAAATTTTGACAAATCCTTACATACACTAGACCGAATAATTGCGAGTGCGTACATTAATTAATAAGTATTGTACATTGGACAATGAAATGCAGCCTATATAATAAAATGCTTTACTTGTAATTGACAAATCATGGGTTTGAATCGGGGGTGAGACAGTAACCCCAGTACTGTTGATCCTCCTTAACAAAAAAGTGTTGTACACTGGAGTTGGACTTGGACAGTTGGACATCATTTAAAAATTTTCTTTCAATACACTTGTACCATTACCTTCCATGCCTGGCCATAATTGAAAATGCTATGTTTGGATAGCAAATTTTTTCATAAATTTTTTCACTTGCATCATAAATATATTTCTCAATTCACCTTTTTATATTCTCAATCACCTTTTTTATCTCACATGCATTACATCACAAAAAGTGCTACAGTAATTATTTCAAATAATTCTCTTTCCAAACAAAGACTGTAGGCACATGTTAAGAGATTAACATGTTCCAAGTCAGACCAAATATTGGAAAAACTGTTAAGAGATTAACCTTTTCTGGGTAAAAGGTTAACTATCATATTTTTTCAGCGACAGCATGCACCTGAGGTCCATAAAAGGAGCCAATTTCACAAAACTTTAGCCCTAGTTTAGTTAAGAATTGGAAACATCCCAAAGATGATGATGATCAGGGTAAAGTAAAAGATGAAAGCTATGAATTAAAGAAACTTTAGGAATTGAGACAACTAACTACCTAACTTTTGACTGAGATGGAAGGTTGGTCAATCAAAAAAGCATCTCCGCATGTCTTGGCTTCACTTCGAATGGCACTTACATAAAATTATGAATGGTTTTTGGTACTCGATTAGTTTTGTAATAGTGGCCGTTTTCACTCATAAAGTGGTCTAAATATATGTCACATAATTAATTGCCAGATAATTAATTGAGGATTTAATTTACATGTTATGTTTATAACCTTTAATATAACTCCAAGGAAAGAGAAAAAAAAAAAAGGAAAACTGTCCAGGCTAATTGATTTGATCCTCTCTTTTCTTTTCTGTTTTTTTGGTAAGTGAGAGGTATTGAACATGATCTCCTATTTATAATCTCTTCCACTTTATCACCCAACCCAACTCTCCTCCCAAATCCTCTCTTAATTCCGCTAGTACATATACCTAATACTATCAAAATTTGTCTTTAAAAAAAATTTTTTTCCGACAGGGGAATGGTGGGGCTTAAGAAGTGGAGAAGGGACAAACAGATTTGAATTCAGGATCTCTAATT
Source organism: Coffea arabica (assembly GCF_036785885.1). NCBI lineage: Eukaryota > Viridiplantae > Streptophyta > Magnoliopsida > Gentianales > Rubiaceae > Coffea > Coffea arabica. The sequence goes on from NC_092327.1 coordinate 31,619,447, forward strand.
CCTGAGATCTCAAACAATACTGAATTTTGTCTTGTTATTCCCTAGTACATTAAAGTTAATTAGCATCTTTTTGACTTGTGACTTTGTGTTTGTCAAAGGGGCATGCATGGTTAAGAAATTAAGTTTGGGATAATTAATTTCGTAATATTACTCTAGTGTCTCTTACTAAAAGTCCACAAAAGGTCAATTGTCCAACACAAAGGGCAACCGTTTTCGAAAGAATGATTAGTTGCTTAAAAGATTTTGGGATGTTGTGAGGTGTAAGGGAAGATATTTTGCTTCTAAGCTTAGCAATGGTTTTAATTAACTTGGAGTCTTGGTGGAAGCAAGGCTAGCAAGCAACCATTCCCTGTGTAGATACATCCACCATTCCAAATGCTTCTAATCAAGAAAATCTCAAAATCGGGTAGAATAAATTCACAATTTGCTACTTCTGAGCCGACATATTTTTATATTACCACAGCTGAAATTTTAATATTGTTTGAGCAATTTTGTTTCAACTAAATTGACAAACATATGCGTCAATTTTTTTCCTGCAGCTGGTTCTTAAAGATTAGGCGATTATGCTGCATTCAAATAAATAAATACCTAAATTGATATTTCATCTTTAAGATAAAGCAAAATTAACGAACAGAAAAGCAATCTGCTTCTAAAGGAGTAAAAGCATCATGTAAAGAGCAACTAGTTCATTTTCGTCATAATGTGACTTCAAAAAGGTGTGGCATGAAAGGATGTGGGGAAATGAAAAAGGTTGCAATCTTAAGCACTTTACATCATTTTCTTTTTCCTTTTTCGTATATTCTGAAAAAAAAAATCACTCATTGTTTATGGTGCCAAGATTAACATTGATCCGTATGAGATGAAAAAAATGGAGAGCAACCAATGGAGAAAGCTTTGACTAATGATTTTTGGTTTTTATGGGCCTTTTGAGTTTTGTGTTGTAGACATATTTAAATAGTGGAAACGAAAATTTTCATCTGAATGGATTATGTAGAACTCATTTAACTAATGCATCACCAATTTGAAGACAGCAAGGAAGCAAATTGGTTTTGATTCATTTACTTATTTACGAGTATAGGAGTACGTACGTGCGTTGGACATTTCAAGTATTTATTTTGATGATACTCATGCCAAAAATATTCCTAAAGTGTGATATCTCAAAACAATCAATTAATAAAGGGAATCCATTGAGTATCACTTGAGTTTCTTAATCTCATTACTTGAGTATCAACTATTATTTGATAATCTAATATATCCTTTGATTGAGAACTGAAAAATAAAATGTCTTGGAAGTCTAAAGACTAACCTAATATGTCTAATAACTTTTTATGTGGCCTAAAACTATATTAGTTTGAAAACTAACTTTATTTTTCGATTATTGTAATGATTTCAAAGGGTTAATTTTTGTAAACTTTATTCCTAATTAAATAATGACATTTGTATCTCTATATCCACATTAAAACATACACAAACTATGTAGATACATTTTCTTATGTTGAAATATATTATCTAGACATAGACTAATTCAAATATTGAAGTAGAGGTGTTTTATTTTGTTCCACGATTAATCAATATTTGTCCAAGCATATTAATAGAGACAAAAAATGATGCTACATGAGTATGTAGGCCCTTTTTTCTCTTTTGCTCTAGTATGCAGCTATATTGTTTTTGTTTTCTTCTTTATTTTTTTTTTACAAAAAATATTCTCAATTAAGAAAATTAGTGTTATCCCACTCATAACTTCATAATTCAGAAGATCATGCAAAGTAAATTAAAAACCTAGAAACTACCAACAGGAATCGGGTTATAAGTCAAGAATTCAAACCCCACAGCCTATAGTTAAAAATATCTAGATAATGTTTCAAGGCAAAAGGCATCTACATGGTTTGGATGATACTCCTCATGTAACTCAATCCGGTCAGCATAGAATAGTGTAATTCTTGATGTTGAAAAAAATAATTGCTGCGTTTGGATTCTCTGTTTTTGGAGGTGTATTTCAAAAACTCTACTGTAGCAGTTTTTGAAAAACAACTATAGTCGCTTGGATTGAAAAACTCCATGTATTTGAAAAAATCTGCGTTTGGATTGACCTGTATTTCAAAAACACCTTTTTTTTTTTGGAGTTCAATGTCTCATCAAAATTGCATAAGAATTCGTGTCAAAATTAGAACCTTGTGAAAGCTATGCTACAAAATTTTACTGACCTGGAATTTAATACATCAAAACTCATTACAAATAAATACACTACACAATGGCTCATTTATGTGCCATTTGACTAGACTTCAGGGCCGGTAGCAAATAAACTACCAAGGCCTCGATTTACTTGAGCAGAAATTTGATGCCCTTGTAAAATCTCGCCATCTACATTCCATACGCTCTCCTTCCCGAAAGAAGTTGGGATGGAAAAATTTGGACTCGACTTGTTGAAATAATTTGGGATCGACTGGAAAGCTATTGCACATATTCGAACCATGATTTGCACCTTAGCTGGAATAAATATGGATGCACAAGATACAACCAATTCTGGTCTCAATGCCATGTCTAACTACAAGCTATTGAATAAGACATGGTATAGGCGCATAAAAAGCTGCATATTAAGTTTAGGCTTGATTATAGGTGCCACAGCTGGAACTAGGCCATTCGATTAGTACCTCCCCAAAGGTTAACCTTTGTAAATACAAATAAGACAACATGACAAATTGTTTGGTTGTCAAATTATAGGAAGCAAGCAAAGTTTCTACTTAGTAGTACTACACACTAGACATAAGCTTCTTTAAGCACCATGCCGATTCACATACATATGAACTGCAATTGCCCGCCGATTTTCGTTCCAGTTCTGTATACCCTGTTGCGACATATCGATGGGTTGGGCTTCATGGATTTCATTTCCTCCGTCCTGGAGATCTAGTTGGGCTCCGAGGGCAGCTTCTTCATCGAAGTACTCATCGTTAGGCGCATAATCTCTCATGAAGTTGTGGAGAGTACAACATGCAAGCACGATATTGTTCTGAGTTGCTATGAGGTAGTTCTGCATTGGACCCTTCAGTATCGGGAACCGTTTCTTAAGAACCCCAAAACTTCGTTCAATAATATTTCTAACAGAAGCGTGTCGTCGGTTGAATAAAGCTTTAGCGGCCCGCTCATGCTGCGTGCCCCTCGCTGCCCTAAACGGTGCCATGAACCCGGGCATGTTAGTGTAGGCAGCATCCACCATATAATATTTTCCTAACATGTGAGAGCCCCAAATCCATGTCAGCATATTTCAAACTTTATAACTAAACAAACCTTGAAACAATACTAAAAAGTCTATTAATCTATACAAGACTCACATATGAAAATCACTTGTTTTACTACAAACCTTTATATAAAAGAAAAGCATACCTAGAGGTGGCATTGGAAATCCTGAATTTGGATGGTGCAGTGTTTCCTGAAGAATTCTGGCGTCGTGTGCACTGCCCTCCCAACCGACTCGAACGTAAACAAAACGCATGTCATGATCACAAGCTGCAAGCACATTTTGAGACAGCCCACCGTGCCTATTTCTGTACCGCTCGCTTATCTCTGTTCGACACCAAGCTGAGATGTGGGTTCCATCTAAGGCACCGACGCAATCCTATGAATTTTGAGGCAAATTATTCAAAGTCATGGCAATATTAGCTAATAAACTATTCATATGGATGTTTTAGCAGGAATACAATGTTCTTTTCATATATATGAAAAAATTATCAAGACAAATTACCGGAAATCATAGATATGAACTTCATAGTCCTACCAAGAATTGGGTGTTTGTGTATTTACCTTGAACCACGGGTAAAACAGTCCGTTGTTCAAAATTCTGGGGTGTGTCTCACCAACATTCCTCGGCCTAACAAAATCACGACTGAGTCGCACCAATGCTCGCAGAACTCTTCTTACATGCCGATCAATTGTCTCCGTGGAATGTTGAAAACGCTCGGCTAAAACCCAATTACGCTCATCATGGCTCAAGCATATTAGAGTTAGGGCAACGGATTCATGAACCCCAACCCTCTGAGAAGGATATGCGTGCCAGTACCCCCGGTCAACCAAGATGTCGCACAAGTGTAGGAACAGGGGCACAGAGAGGCGCATATTCTCGATAATTCGATCCGGATGGCCGTTTAGCACCTCAAGTACATAATCCCTGCCAGAGAGTGCACTATCTCGAATTTTTCTCCTTCTTGAAACATGATTCAGTCTAGGGTCAAAGAAAATCAGTCCCATGACAATGACCGCCATGAGTATGTTATCGATGTCAAGATCATCCGTCTCATCGTCTAATTGTCCGCTCTGAACGTGGAGCTCGTTATCCATCAATTGAGATAACCCTTGAGAATGATGTCAAGACTAGTGTTATCCCAAGCACAAGCTGATATGAGTAAATGCAAATAAAAGAGACGAGAGGTCAGGCTATCGTTTATATTCAGGAAGTAACTCTTGCTTTATTGACATACTAATAGGCAAGTTTATGATAGTCTCGGAGATGAAACCATATTAAATGTTAAAAATCTCATTTTTGTGTAAGGACAATTAAGGTAGAAGTAGGCGTAATCACCAATACATGCTAGCTATAGTTTATAGGGGGTCAAAATGTAGCCTATTAGTTTAATATGAAATTTTGAAAACAAAATGCACGTGCTGCAGTTTGTGCATGAAAGGAGATATTATGAGGAGACAAATAAAGAGTGCAACCGAAACAAAGCACTGACAATTAGCAATCAATGGAGAGAGAGAGAGAGAGAGAGAGAGAGAGAGAGAGAGACTCGTTACTTTGCGGAGACGTACTGTTGCTAGAGCTCCAGAAAATAGCCAACCTGCATCCACATGGAAATGCAATATCAATCGAATACAGTTTTCCAAAAAATAAACTGGAAACACAAATGAATGTAGAAGATTTCGCCTCTAGACTCATAGTACATATGGATTACACCCAATAATTCCCATGCATGCAAGTGGATAGACATTTTTTTATATAAGTGCAATATATTTCCAATCTCAATATTATATTTCCGTCAAATTACAAGTACATACAACCATAAGACAGCATAGTAATGGGATAGGAGTTAACAACATACAGTATTAGCTAATCAATGAAGTACAGTAAAAGTTGATATGAAAAACGATGTTAAGGTTGATGGCTTCTACACTTTGAAGCACGGCCAGTTCCAAGATGGATTGCTGTGTACACACAGGATGGATACACAGGACACCTAACATCCATATGCGATAGGAGATATTACACAAATGCACCAATAAGCATATTAAAGTTATGGAAATAAACGTAACAAGCGTAACCCTTGCGTACATAGAAAAGTTTAAAACCCGAACAGCTGTAACTATAAGCAAAGCACTTAAATTCCATAAGTTAAATGCAACACTAAAAAAATCAAGACAATTAAAGGCAACATAAAAATCTAATAAACAATTGTTTCATACAAGCGTGTGCGAAAAAAATAAGGAAAAAAATAATGAAAAACAGTTTTCCGGTACAACGGCATGATTGCTACTAAAGTTAAGGCATAGTCATACTCATACCAAACCTACTGCCAACTCAATACTCAAATGGCTGAGCAGGGAGGAAAACACAAGCATTTAACAAACTCTAATAAGCGTAACTATAATAAAACTGGACTGGTCTCGATCTACTCAGGGGGTAAGAACCCTCTGCGCCTCACAAATGCAAGACGAGCAATATCAGTAGTGCAAGTATTCCAAATCGCCCGCTCTGAAGAATCTCGTAAAATATCAGCAACGCCCAAATGCACATTTATGTCTAGATTCAGGGCGAGGAGCTGTGCCAATGCGGCCTTTAGCTCAGAATCAACATCCACAGGGCGATGTGTAGTTTTCGACGGTGAACAGACCGAACCAGTCATGCTATCTCCCTTTTTACCACTCAATTTTGTCTCAATGCTGTCTAGCACATGCATATACTGTTGGAATTCCCTTGAAGAACCTGAGAAGAATGAATCCTCTGACATGTCTCCTGATTTGCGCTTTTTTTTCTCCTTAGTCACTTTCCCTTTTCCTTTCTCTTTCCCTTTCCTAGCCGAGGGCAACTTAACATCTTCACCCGATGAACCAACGTTAACAACATCCGAGGGCTTAGCACTTCTCGCCGCATTCTCCATTTCCAACTCCTCATCGGTGTTGAGGGGCGATTCTTCATGTGCCCCACTGTAGTCCCCTGTAGCGCCTTGGTTCATGAAGACTTCCTCAAGCAAATGAAATACATAGCATGATCTATTATAAAACCTTGTGAAGTCGCTGTTCACCTTCAAAAAATACATCACAAAAAGCATTATATAATGCATAAAACACCCAAGACAGAGGCTATATTGCTTTGGTCGTCAGCCAGCAAATAATCGAAAGGAAATTGAAATGAAAAACTGATTTCGAACAGATTTATGTACTGATAAATAATAAAGGAAAATATCGGAACAGAGTACAAAAGGAATTGCACAACCTGGTCACATAGGCAAGTCTACAAAATAGAAAAATAACCGAAATGAAATAGGAAATATAAGTACAAGTTAGCCAACCTGGAGTAGATCAACCCAGCGGCCATCATCCATCATGAAAGTGTATTTCGAAGAGTCCCAACACCCATACCAGTACCTCGCCTCTTGAATGAAATATACAGTTTGGTCAGGCTCTGCAGGGCATAGTACTTCGATCTGATGGCGTTTTTGGGAAAGTAAGTGCCGAAGGTAGCGTTAAGCGTAGCCATGACTTCGGGGATGACATGACTCCCGATGGTGGTAGGGGTTATTTCTCCCTTCCTATGCATACTCAATAGATGTTAGGCAAATGCAATTTCGTGTTGTTCAGTGAAAGTATTACGCTGGGAATACTTTGCTCATGGTCGACTCATCTTTTTTGGATTTAGGATGGAAACAATGCATGGCAAAGGAAATTTTTTAGCTTAAAGAGTTTGCATGGCATAGTTTCTTTCTAATCTATGGAATTCAACCAGTTTGCATGGCTTAAACAGCTTTACCTTGAAGTAGTTGGTGATGCACAGCTGCAAATCGTTCTCTCCACAAGCTGACTTCGAAGAATAACTACCTAGGCGCCTACTTTTTTGAAAAGCTGGACAGCGAGAGAAGTTAGCGTTATCCATCAATGAATAAATACTCATATAATCTAATAAAGACCCCAAGCGTGGAAGTAGTTCATACCCTTCCAAGCACGTCGAGTAACAGGGGGCATGTAGTTGCAGTAGGCTTCTAAAAAGTATCACCTAAATGGTTCACCTCAAAGTGAAGAAGGTTAACCGTAGAAATCTGAGCTAAACTTAATACATAAAAATACTAGTATGAGGCTATTTAAGTTGCGGAAACAATTGAACTGCTGTTGCCATAAGACTCTTAACAGTGTCCAAAAGCCATATTAGATACCAGTGTTATGGGTTACTGCACATATTACCATCTATTTAAATGAAGAGACCCAAGCGGGAGCTTTTGAAATGAAGGCAGATGCAAGCTCAACCGACAATTTTTATTAATAACTACTTTCCAACTCTTAATTCATAGAAATTGTAGAAGGTGCATGTACAGAGGAACGAATACTAATGGATATCAACTTCCAGTGTGTGAAAACAAAATCCTTTCCCTCTAAACAAGATCTGTCAAGCAGTAAATTGAATGGCCGCAGGTATTATCACTGTGAAGCACATTTTCTATTATCCAAGATGTGAAAGCAGCTACAAAACGTAACAATTTCTGAGAATTAAAGAAATAGCCGTACAACAGGCACTAATTTGAATTTTGTTGCTAGAAATGAAGTACTTCCATGGTGGAGAATATACGGACCTGGCGTGGTAAATGGCCAAAAAGACAGGACAGCGACACTATATCAGAAGCTAGTGCATATAAGAATGAAGCCTACCTCCCTGCAATAACAGTTTTGGCAAAGTGTTGGCCACAACAGGATGGATAATTCACTCTGAAGTTACAACTGTCTATGTAAGTTTCGGTCTAAACCCAGTGATATAAGAGATTATTAGCCTAATAAAAATTGCAACTTGATAATCAATTGCAACTGGTAGACATTTTGTGCAATTAAACCCAAACAGGAAGCATAACCATTGCCAATTGATAACCGTCTGAAGCTGAAGACAAACTGGAGACAACTGTATGTTCATACCACAAAAAATTTCACAGAGGCTTGTCAATTAACATACCAACAGACAGACATTCAAATTTTGGGATTTTTGAACCAGCTTACACAAATCAGACGAGATTTGGGTGTTTGGGCAGAATGCTAATACAGGGATGATATGAAGGTCTCAATACATCAAAATGGGGCTATGAGAAAGATGGAGCTTGTTGTATCATTGCTAAAAAATAGACTTGAAATGCAAAACATACTATCGAGAAGTCATTCTGGTAGTACTAACCTGATGAGCTGAGACGACTGTTTAACACCGTAGAAGAAGGTGCCTCAAGTGATTTGATTTTGCCGTAGATCTGGAGCCGCAATGGTCGGACAACCTCGCCGCAAGTTGAATGTCGAAACACAGGTTGTTCGAGGGCAACAATGGCGGAAATAGTGCAGCTTCGGCAACAGTAGTCTTACTGGAGGATATCTCTTCACCCACCGTAGGTGGCCTGCATTAGCCGTACAATCGGTGCCGTCTACAGGGAGAAGCTCGGCTCAAGTTGAATGTGAGTTCTGCGGTTGTTCCAGAGCAATAATGGAGGAAAGGTGAAGCTTAGGCAAAGACAGCGAGAGAAGAGGAAAGTGCTCTTTCTGACACTCGTTCTGTATTTGGGACACAAAAACAGAGACGAGATAGAAATTAATAAAACGGTGTCGTTTTCTAAAATGTACACTATAGATGTTTGAAATTTTCCTGCCATGTTTTTGGACTACAAATACAGTTTTTGAAATATTTGGGGATCCAAACACAGCCAATAAAAGTAGACTTTCCAACATCTAAGATGTTTGGCATCCTTTTGTCTACATTGTTATCGAAAAAAAAATGAGTTTCTTACCTTTGTTTAGTTTGAATTTTTTTGGTAATTTTTTGGGTTATTTCAATTTATTAGAATTCACACCTATTGCTTTCATATACATAGTCATCAGCCGTTTTCTTTTTCTTAAGAGTCATAATATATTTTCATATGGAAACTTATTTTTTTTTAACTAAATTTGGTTTCCAATTCATGTTTAGCTTCTAGGTTTATCCTGCTAAAGTGTTTTTTTCCTACACTTCACTAATTTTTTGAACCTAATCCTAAAATTTTGTTAGGAATTTATTTCAATAAATTGGTCTTGCCAGAGTAAAACTTAAAAGTCAGTGGTAAATGAATTGCCTTAAAAAGAATTCAAAAGGCTTCTATTTAGCCTAGAGAAATATTATAGACATATATTGTTCTATTCGAGTAAGATTAATTTAGAAAGGTACTTGAGAGGAAAGGAAAACTGTACTTTTCTTTTCTTTCATAATCTCTACTTCCTTAAAATGTAAAATAAGTGCATGTGTTTTTTGTTATTTTATTATTTTTTTATTAGTAGGATATGGATGAAATTTAAGAAGTATGAACAGGAAAGAGGAATTTGAATTCAGGACCCCCACTTCCAAGGATACGTATATATGTTGTCTTCTATTTTGAATCGGGAAAAAAAATGGAGGGCTTTCTTGATATTAAAGGAACTTTCTTTTCTACTCTTGTTTAATTTCAAAAGATCATCCTCCAACAGTTTCCAAATTAAGCTCCTCTCAAAATAAAATTTATTTCAATTAAATTTTAATTCTTTTGTCAACACAAATTCTAAGATTGAATCTCTAAGAATTACATGTATTACGTTCAAATCTCCATGCCTCCTCCCAACTTCTTAAATCTCACTCTTCTCTTGCTAGAAAAAATTTAAAAAAAAAAAAATATATTTTGTAACATCAAGGTTGGTACTTGTGTCAATAATATCCCTTTATTGACTTGGTGAAATCCAAAGCCGAACTTTAATTTTTATGATTATTAGATATTTTTTGTTAATCTTCAAGCCCCATATTTAATGATGTAATTAACTAACTAGTAAATTAATGGTACTCTATGTGGCATCATCTCCTTTCTAGAAAATCAATCTTCTGTTCTTATCTTATGCTCGGTTAATTACCCGACGGATATAGCGGCATTTGTGCATGCCGCTGAGGTAAAAGTCCGACTCCTACATGACTAAAGGAAATTTATTTCAACTAAACTATATTTCTGAATAAATTCTAAAATTTTTAGAAATTAATTCCTACTCCATAAAGAATTCTAGTTCAAAACCAAGACCTCCAAGTCCAAGTCCAAAATCAAATAAAAAAACCCAATTATTATTAAGAGTGCTCTCACGTTTGGAATATAATTGAGTAATTAAAATTTATAACGATGGCATTGTAAGAAAAAAACTTTAATCACTAACCCAAATATGGATATTCTTTTTTTATTTCTATTTTAGATTTAATTTATTCAGGTTCCCTTCATGGCGTGCACTAAAGGGTGATTACACTAAAGGATTTGACTTCCAATTAGTCATTGTTATAGAATTGATAGGTTTTAGCTCATTAGATTAACGAACTCTTTTTTTTTTTTCCCTTTTGACTACTTAAATTTTTTACCATCATATGTAATTCTATTATACAGCTTATTTTCCTCATTTGATTCATAATGCCTTGGTAATTAAATCGATACCAATTTCAAAGAAACAATAGCCAAAAATTAACACAAAAAGAAACATCTTAAAATTGCAATAAGGATGAAAAAGATTGATCACATTCTCAACAATAATAGTGACAGAGTTGAGGTTGAACATTTTGGCAAATCTCACAAAAGACTTGACGTTGACCATTGAAAAAGGAAACAATTGGATAAGCAATAATTATCTCACCAATGCTTTACACTCTGCAATAATTACAAGGTAATTCAAATTGAACTTGCTGTCTAACAGCTACATGATTAATGACCAGAAGAATATTTGGTATATGTTAATTAGCTATAAATATTTGTGAGAAGAGCAAAACTTAGGATCCAATAGCTTGTATACTTGCAAGAAACTACTACGCAAACAAACGATAATTCTTTTGGCCGGAATGTGATCAGAGTATCTTACAAGCTAGAATCTTATACTAATCGATGGCAAACATCTATAAAATAGTTAGAGTCTTACTCTCATCCTAGCAAATCAATTTCTTAGCTTGGGATGTACATGATAACAAATTTAAGTTTCTGTTTAAAAAGTATCATTTTAGTATTATTATTCTTTTTATCAGTTAATGACTTCCAAATATTAGATTCATGGTTTCTTTTTAGAAATTCCTATTTTTTATTTGATATATTTACTTTAATTTGACATATAAGCATTATTCATATGTAATAAGCGGTAGGTTTTTTCTTTTTCGGCTTCCGCTATTGTCAAAAATTTTATTTTCTTTTGTAAGTCAAAGTCAAATTAGGATTTGTTATGCTTTATGTTATATCCAGAACCTAGTAGAATCAGATTAAGTAGCATTACATTATTTGGTAGAAACTATGTTTAATTGAGTAATTTCATTCCAAATCTAACAATATTTGGTAAGGAAAATGAAATATAGTTCTCTTCCTAAAATAAAAAATTAACTATGTGATTACACAATTACCCTCAACAATATCAATAAGTCATTCAAATTTGGAGCTAGCCATAATATGTTATGGGAGAGTTAACATTGGAAAGTAAAAACTAATTTTTACAATAATTAAGAGTAAATCTTTCCTACACTGATGGTGTATACATTATCATCGTTAGATTCATGACATGTGTGCAAAAGTTGAATTTTAAATTCAAATTTTATATAGTTGTCATTCACCCAACGCTGATAGTGTATACACTGTCAGTGTAAGAAAGATTAATTCAATAATTAATAAAGTAGAAATACTTCTTCAATTTCCTTTTATAATATGGTTTCCCTTTTGTTGGGTTTAACTTTGTTTTACAATATGGTTTCCCCCTTTTTTTTGGTTTAACTTTGTTTGAAATTCCTTTTATTTTAGAAGACTAAATTTTAGGAGACAGTAATTACATCAACACTAATACCCATAAATATCCCTCACCCAATTCGTATTTGAAATTTAAGGTACGTTTCATTATTTAATTATATAAGGATATTACTGGAAAACGAAAACTAAATCACTAAAACACCAAATCTTATTGGTGCTTTTAATAAATATATGATTTATTTTTTATGTTTAATTCTCATAAAATTACAAAATCAGTCTATATATATATGTATTATTGAAAACGACATAGTTAATGTTAATATTTTACTAGGGGGTAATGAAAGAGTCCATATTGCCCTAGCGTTGATCGGCCACGAAAGGAGAAAAGAAATCCATAGTCGAAATACATTACGTAACAATAATGCACTAGCGCCAGTAAAATCTGACCAGATAGCAAAATTGAGTCCTCCTATTTATCTTGTGGTGCCGTTGCCGTGCGCGAAGGACCCCTACTTAATTGATTAAATGAGATTGGTTTTAAATTATGAGTCTTTCTAATGGGTGCTCACTAGATACTGGTTAACACACTTAAAATTTAGCTAACCTATTATGTATGTACACATGCTATCAATTATTACCCTCTCTTGCATTTATATACTTTTCCTATTTAATCTCATCTATCCTCCCTTATGTTTATTTATTTTCCTTAATTAATATTTGCAGGTGGTGTAGGTGCTCAAAGATAGGGGCATAAACGAGTAATTAGGTCCAACACTTTAGCGCTTAAGATTATTTGTTTATTTTAACAAGTTTAAAATTATATTTAAATTTGACTTGTTTATTGATCAAACCGAACTCAGATGAGATTTTATAGAGCCAAACTCAAGTCAAGTTTGAATAATATGAATTTTGTACATGCAAATTTTAATTTTGTGCCTAATCAAATTTGAAAGTTATTGAACACAAAATTCTGTTTAATTTTAGTTTGATGAGTTGATAAATTCAAATCAAATGATAAGAATTCAACTCTATTTGAATATTTGAATATCGAGTAACTTGATTGTCAGTCAACTTCACTCAAAGGGGTTCCATAAGAGGAATTGAGGAGTTGTCTGGGTCCTTTTCACATTATGTTGGACACGTTGGCTGAGGCTGTTGCACTTTTCCCTGGACTTCAACTTTGCTTAGATTGCTACTCTTTGCCAAAGTTCACAACCAAAACGGAAACCTAACAAGGGTCCAGGGCCCAAGCATCTTCTCTTCTTCACACCTTCCGTCCACAGGCCAGTCCTAACAGTCAAAAGAAACGGCCCCATTGGCCCATTCCTTACAGTCAAACGCATTGGGGCTCCACATTTTCCACAGCCCAGTCCTAACAGTCAGTCAGTATTGATTGAGAACTTTATCAAATACTCGGATCAAAATATTTTTTGGAAGACTTCAAAAGATGTAGACATTAATATAATAAAAAAAAACATATAAAAATTTTTTTTTGACACATTGAAATTGGTATGGTATTCTACATCACAATCCAATTTAACAATACTCCATCTCCGTCATGAAAAATACCCTATTTTAGTCAGCAGAGAACCCTGATCCGAATTCGTTGAACTTGTTTTGATTATTTAAAATTTTGTGTATATACACTTCAACATTATAGAAGCTTGTAAATTATAATTGTGGCTTTGGGCCTCATTAACAATGGGAAAAAAAAATTAACCCCTTTATCAACAAAGTTACTGATCTCGATTAGTTTTAAAAAAGTAAAGAACAAAATATACAAAAACAACCAAAAGCTTTGATTGCCTAATAAATCATGTACAATGATACACATTAGTACTCTAGTACATTTTCTTCGTTTGAGTCAAAATAAATATGTTTTGGAAACTTTTCTTTGAAATTCAAGAGTAGAAGAAGTTAATGCAAATACTTTTTTAGATACAACTAGTGGTTAGAAATTTTTGGAACTTGACACATTTGGAAAATTGTTTGGTAATAATTTCTTACGTAGGTTTTTTTAACTACATTTTTATCCTAAATATATTACATCAAAAGCATGCTGCAGTGAACAGTCAAAAGGTCTTCTATATAGTTTTCAATGTGGAAGGACCTGGATACTTTTTTTTTTTTTCTTTCCCAAGCTTCCAAAAACACTTAGGAGAAGGGAACCGCGTGCACGTGTTAGAAACATTTTCAAAAGTAGACAGTAGCTTTCAAAATCATTTAATGATATCACTTTTTAGGGAGCTGTCTGTTTTCGACTTAAAAAAGATAAAGCACAAATCATTATCGCTTTAAAAAATCTCACAGCCTTTAGCTCAAATTAATAATAACCTAATTGTAAATTATTAAGAATATGTCCTTGCCGAGGAGATGTAAGGGTTTGTTTTTTTATTTTTTATTTTTGGCAAACTCTATCCACGGAGTGGGGATGCCAGCCCCCTATTTTATTGATATAAATGAAATAGTACAAAGAGTTAAAGATATCCTCTGCATTGAAATAACACTTAGGAGCACTACTCGCTTACAAACTGCCAACGTAGAAAAGAGAACTCCCTACTATCTATAGATGTATCGAAGCCCTAACTATTCCCAGGAGCTGAGGATATGAAGTGCAATATAGCTCAGACGACAATTGCAAACCTACTAATTTATCTGCCGACGAGTTCGCCCCTCTTACAGCATATGATATGGAAGCCGATAATGAGTTTAATAAAGCTCTTATGCTCCTCAGTGTGTTGCACAAAGGCTATTTTGATGCACCCCCGGCATTTAACATACGAACCAGACTCTCAGAATCCACCTCCACCAGTAGAGGTCCTTTCACTGCTTCTTTACACAATTGAAGACCATGCAACAATGATAAGCTTTTCTACTCTCAAGACATCCATTTCCCCAAATTCCTTGTAAAAACCAAAAATTAGATGACCTTCATATTCTCGGAGCAAAGCACCCCATATGCCCATTTTGGGAGACATTGTATCAGTGTTCAACTTGACACGGTGTAGCAGCGGCCGCTTCTAAGAAACAACATAAACCTTCTTTTTCCTCAACGATCAGACACCCAGTCGAGCGCATGGATCCTCATACTCGCCCTTAAAATGAAAGGGTACGTTTGATAAAACTGAAATTTGAAAACTGAAATATGAAATTTAAAGTTTGAATTCATTAACTACTAAATTGTTAAATCCTAAATCTAATACATTTGAGTGTATATCACATTAAGTGATAAGTGAATAACTTATCACTTATTTTTCAGAGCAAGTTTGTTGAGGAAATTTAATGTCACTTAATTAATTTAAATATTCTATTTTTGGGTATCAAACGCATTTGAATATGTTAAAATCTGAATCCATTAAGTTTAGATACTAAATTGAGTTATCAAATAAGATTTTAGTGCTTTTTTTAGTGTAAAACGGAAGGTCTCAAGTTTAAAATTTCTTACTTATATTCCTTTCCCTTACTACCTATCCCGTCCCTCCAACAATACTTCAAAAAAGAGAAAACCGTGCGCATGTGTAAAATATTTTCAAAAGCAGACAGTAGCTTTCAAAAGCACTTAAAGATATCACTCTTAGGAGTTGTCTGTTTCCAACTTAAAAAAGATAAAGCACAAATCATTATGACTTCAAAAAATCTCACAGCCTTTAGCTTAAAATAATAATAAGCTAATTGTAAATTATTAAGTATGTGTCCTTGCTGAGGAAATCTTAGTCTGTTTTTTTTAAAATGTAAGTGGAAGTTTTTAACTTTGGGATGTCTCACTTACACTTTATTCCCCGGTACTGCCTATCTCATTCCTCTCCATGTTGAGGAGATTTTAGTGCGATGTTTAAGGTTAAAAATTCATATACTAAAACTCTTGAGTTCAATTTTACAACGGATCTTCTGTCATACTTTCAGTGTCATTCTCTGTCCTAATTTTTATTGTATTGCTATTTCTTATTCACAAATATCATATTTTAGCTCTTTTTTATTTCCTTAACATCCAATAACTGTTAATTGAGTAATACAAAATATTTAACAAACTCAAAAAATAAAAATGCATAAAAATGAGATTTTTATGAATTTTCTACTTGTTTTTAATTTTCTATTATATATTATTTGTTTGAAATTGTTGTATTTATTTTTTTACTCAATTAATAGTTATTGCATGTTAAGAAAACAACAAAAATCTCTAAAATACAATGTTTGTGAAGGAGAAATAGTAATATAATAAAAAGTGGGATAGAAAATGACACAGAGAGTGAGACAGAACATCGTTGTAGTTCAATTCTTCCTTTCTTTCTCCTCGCTACTTAAATTTTACCTTTCCTTTTTTTTTGTTTAAAAAAAAAAGTAAGCCCTTTTGACTTGATGTAGAAATCACATTCCACTGTCCCAAGTGTTTATGAAATAATGAGACAAATTTCCTTAGGATTAACCCATAATTGTGACTCAATTCTGGCTTATTGCACATTAATGGAGCATAAATTGCAGTGTCATTCCAATCGTTCCAATTGGGAATGGTCAAAGTCTTCCGCCAACAAAAAATGTACACTTGCCTTTGATGCCGTCTTAGAGACTCAAGTCTTTCATCAGGCTATGGATAAAGGAAGGGGATCTTTTAATGGTTAGTTGTTTTCACACTCTGCTATAATTTTAATTAATATGATTGGTGTATTTAGTAATAGCAAGACTTTTCAAAGTTGAAAATCTTTCTCTTTCTAGGTTTTTATAACCTTGTTCTCAACTACTTCTGATTTTATAAATGTTGATTCTAGAAAACCAAAATAAGAAAAAAAAACAACATAGATATTTTTTATTTTTAGTTTTTTTAAGAATCAAAAAATCCAAAATCAGGATATTAAAAGTAACTGATAATGCAAAAAATAGTTTTTCAAAATTAGAATCTAAAATTAGGCCAGTGGAGAACAACGCCTATATCATGCTAACTTTCTCTCGAAATTTATTCATGCTACAGAATTCTCCCTAAAATATGATGTCAAATATAATTCATTTATGACCCCAGAGAGGTGAGATCATCTTAACAAAATTTTGAGGTTCATTTGGTTGTTTCAAATCCTCTGTCCCGAAATTACCTTCTGTCATGTTTGTCCTGTGTTTATACCGCTATCACGTGTATTGATGCATTGATAAATCAAGCAAACCTTTGACTTGTTGACCGAGTTTATTATCAATGTGCTTGAGTTATCAATGCATCAATGCACGTGATAACTATATAAATACAAGACAAATGGGATAAAAAATAATTTTGGAACCGAGAATTTGAAATACGTGTGGTTCGTAGTTTGGATAAGCATTCTAGGATTAATTAAATGAAATGAGTTGACCTGAGTTTGTTGAAAGAAAAAAAATGCGAGTTGATAGTTTACTTAGATCTTGTCAACAATCAAATACTTTGTCCTTCATGAGCTGTTAGACTCCAAATTTTTTCTGAAGTTTTCTATCAACTAAAATGCATATACATAGACGTAGTCTTTGTCTGGAAACATAAATCAAAATATAAATTGGCTACCTTGTAATCTTTGTCGTCAGAACCTTCCTGCAAAAAATCAGCATGGTCGGAGAAGGGGCACAAATTTGGGGGAAAAATATGAAGTTTAGACAGCTAATTACTAGAACCAATTTGTCATTGTGGAGTATTTTGTTTACATATGTTACTTTTTTCTTAAATGTTAAAAAATTATGTAAATATTCTTCTCATATCCTTTTTTAAACATTATTCATCCATGTATCCAAGATGGCTTCATAGTATCTCCGTCTTGAAATGTGGTTCATACGTTAATATAAGCATATGTTGATTGAAGATCAAATGAATGATGGAAACCAGTGATAAATTAATCAAGCACTAATTTTACTTTGCATCTTTGAACTTGTATTACTTTTTCACTTTGCACTCTAAATTTATATTTTGGACACTTTGCATCCTGAACTCTCAATTTTGGATACTTTACATCCTCAACTTTCAAATTTGTGCTATTTAACTCTAATCAATGATAATGTTACCAAAATTAATGAGGTAAATGATGGTGTAAGTTAGTAATAATATTAATACATTGTACCAGCTACGATTCCATGACTCTTTTTGACCGCTTTCAGTACATGGTCATTAATTTGTATGGTTTGAATCACTAATATTGTAGCAAAATTAACAAAATAAAAGGTAATGTAAATTAATGACAATATATTGTTTTCTTCTAACTATGATACCTTAGCTTTGTTTAACCACTTCTAGCAAATTATCATTGATTTATAAGGTGCTTTACACAGTTAATTTTGCTAACGTTGTCATTGTTTGGACTTAAATATGATAAAATATATAAAATTAAAGTTTATGGTATAAAGTTAAAAAAAAAATGATACAAGTTTAACAGTGCAAAATGAAGTTAGTGCTTTTAATTCTTGGAGAGCCATTTGGGGCTAAAGTTCTATCTACTCCTACTTTTGGACATAATGCCGAATTCCTCTTTTGTTGGTGGAACGGGTCAAGGCAGCACGTGAACCAGATCGGACCACGTAAGGCGGTTCTCCCAACCGCGAACTCAAGTTTTGCCTTCCCTCCGGTCTTGACCAACCAAAAAAAATAAATAAATAAAAAATTCACATCGTTTCAACTCTCACGTGGATGCATTTACAATTGCCTAGAAACTCAGTCAAAACTCAGTCAATGTTCGGTTACCATTGCAATTCTTTAGAAAATGTCAAATAAGTATAGAGTAAAGAGCAAAATACCAATTTAGTCCCTAAACTATTTACCTAAAGTCACAATAGTCCCTAAACTTTATTATGAACTAGTTTAGTCCCTTAACTATTTATCCAAAACCAAGCCGAAATGGTCTCTCACATATGTTTACGGAGCCAGTTTGGTCCTTATTTGGCTCATTCACCTAATTTATTAACTTTTTGCAGTCACAATTAGCCACAAAATATGAAATTTAGTGACTGCCCTTATTAAAACAATAGTAAAATAGACATGTGTGGGAAAATTGATAACAAAATTAAATCAGATAGAGAGCGAGAAAAAAAAATTAGAGCTTCTTATGGAGAATAAAATGGAGTTGGTGCCTAATAAAATTTCACATGGATCAAATTTCAATCCCACTAAATGGGAAAAAAAGGAAAATAACATAACAAAAATATGTATAAAGCAGAAAAAATGTGCCAACAATATGGTTACCCTTTTAAGAAATGAAGTTGAAAGAAGTTCAACTCTTTTGCTTTCCATAAAATTCAATTTCATTGCTAATTTCTTGACAAAAATTTGTTTGTTCTGTTGTTTTAGAAAGGGTATGGCTAGATCTTTTCTTTTGCCCTTAGTTGTCGTTGCAAAAAAGTTAAAAATGTGGTGGATTAGCAAATAAGGACCAAATTGCCCATGTAAATATAGGTGAAGGACTCTTTTAGTGTAAGTAAAATAGTTGAGGGAGTAAATTAGCTGATAATAAAGTTCAAAGACTATTTTAGTTTTATAAAAATAGTTGAGGGACTAAATTGACACATAAAAATGTTGAAGGACTATTTTATCTTTAGCAAAATAGTATATAGACTAAATTGATGTTTTGTTCATAGAGTAAAACATGAAAAATACTTTGTCTAAGGCCAGGGCAACATTTTTAACATTTTGTTTTTCAATTTGTATAGCACAAGAAATTCCCATGTAGGTACTAGAGATAAATATTGCATATAAGCGCATCTCATTCGATTTTTTTCACTTGTCTTTTATTTTCAGCATCAATTGAGATTCAACACAAGAAATTCACTGTTTTCCAAAACCATAATACAAAATCCTCCGCATAATCAATGGACAACTCTATTACAAGTTGCAATCTTATTATATCAAACGTAATCGAAATCAGCTGCTTTATTTCACATCTGCATAACCAGCAATTCAATGTCATGACTGCAAAAGAACTATGGTCATCATGATCAAGAGATCACATAACTGTAAGGTTTATACCCTTACTTTCCTCACCTCCTCCTACGAAAGGACCTAGTGGACAGAGTTGGGATACTCTGTTCGTTCCTGAAGAAATTTTCAGGATCTACCAGAGTCTTCACTTTAACCAATCTGTCAAAATTGTCTTTGAAATATTTGCGCCCATAAACTTCTCCTTCACTAAAACTGTTCTTTCCATTGTCAGTTGTACCAATATCAAGATCCCTATAGTTGAGAAAAGCCTGCCTTGGATTACTTGATACATAAGGGGTCATGAAACTGTATAGTTCCCGTGCTTGCTCGAGGTATTGATTTGTTATGTTGGGGCTTCCATCTTCCCAATTCACTGAGTATTGAATCTTGTAAATGATCCCTGCCCTGTGAGGAAATGGTGTTTCATTTGCAGGGATTTCACTCATTCTTCCGCCATATGGATTGAAAACAAATCCAGGTTTTCCTAGCTGAACCATTTTCTTGAAGATTGAAGTCAGTGCATCCTTAGGAATTGGGGTTTGGACATAATCTGATTTTCTCTTCAAGAAATTGACTCCAGAAGTTCTGTTAAGAAGAACTTCAGGTTTTGCCCCAATGTCAAAATTGGACCAGAATAGCATTGACTGTATCCAGCTCCCTTCTTTACAATCACTTTTCTTCAATCCCAGTTCAGGGAATCCAGCATTCATCACAGACATAAGACTCTCTGAATCTCCCAGAAACAATGCAATGAATGTTAACCTGATGATCTTCTGACCCTTATTTTTGCCACTTTTTGAAGTAATTGGTTGGACAAGAACTCTTATGAAGAGACCATTGTCAATTTTGTCAGCAACATTCTGCCACTTAACAAGAATATCTGTTGCATTCTCTGCCTCAGTCCTTTGAATATTAAAGACAGTTACTATCTCAGGCACCTGGACTAGCTTAATTTTGTATGCCAAAACAACACCAAAACTGGCACCACCACCACCCCTGATGGCCCAGAAAAGATCTTCCCCCATCTCCTTTCTATCCAAAACCTGGCCTTTAACATCAACAATCTGTGCATCAAGAACATTGTCTACCGAGAGACCAAATCTACGCAACATCGCACCATAACCACCCCCACTGATGTGCCCACCAACGCCTAAAGTTGGGCAAAGACCAGCAGGGAATCCATACGCATTGCTCTTTTCCCAAATTCTATAGTAAAGTTCCCCGACTGTCGCCCCAGCTTGTACCCAAGCAGTTTCACTTGGGATATCAACATGGATGGACCTCAGATTGAACATGTCAAGAATGATAAATGGGACATCAGAAACATACGAGATGCCTTCATAATCATGACCGCCGCTACGGATTTTTAGCTCAAGCCCTGTACCTTTGGTGCATAAAACTGCTGCTTGAACATGTGGGATTTCCAAAGGTGTGACAATTATGGATGGTTTTTTTGTACTGGAAGTGTTGAACCTTAGGTTTCTAACATAGGCCTGTAATACAGAATTGAATGAAGTGTTTGTTGGACTATAAAGGATCTTCGAAATCTGGCCACTAGGGATTCCATTTTTTGTTAGACAAGTAGCAAAATTGTCATAGATTGAATGCGAAGCAGCAATACAAAAGGGTTGAGAATTGGAAGTGAAAATGGGAAGAAGGAGGAGGACGAGGAAGGGGAGCATGGTAGAGGGCGTGTAATTTGGTAACTGAAAGCTGTTTCTGGTAGTAATGTATTTTGGATGTCAGCAAATGGGCAATAGGACAGAACACAAGGGGTTCTGTACTATATACTTGTTATTAACAAGTTCAGTACGCAACTAGATTGGGTATAAGATTGTGGGGTGGTCCAAAGTTTGAAAATTTGATGGAAATGTAATGGGAACTGGAAATGATGCGCAGAAGATTCCCGTGTAAGGGCTAAACAAACTTATGACCACGCATTGAGAAAAATCTAATTGCGGAGTAGGCAAAGCCAAAGAAGGAACACAGTTTGACAAAACTAGGATGAAGATTCCCGTGGAGGGATAAGCAAAATTTTGGCCTTATGGTTAATGAATAGTGAATTAATGATGTGCACTATTGGTTTTGGTAAATTACTGAGTTGGTTTCTTTAACTTTTTACTAAGTGGACAATCTATCTTTTCGCCATATGAACGTATATAATGTTTGTATATTTTTTGTGCTTTTTATTCTTTTTTTTTTGGTAATAAGTAACTCACTTCCTTAGGGGGAGAGATGAGTTAGGTGGTCTGGAGAGAGGAAGTGTAAGTGAGAGATTTAAGATTCAAACCTTCCCACCTACACTAAAACAAAATTTAAAAAAAAACTCCCCTCGTCTTTCACTTATTTATAGCAACTCAATAAATTTGTTAGTTTCCACTTTATATACATTTATATTGATTATACTTGACTAAATCCTTTGGTCAATCAACTCATAGTTTTTTCTTAATTTATTTCCAATCAAATTTTGCATTCTTATTTTTTGGCTTGATTATATATTAGAAGTTACTATCACTAAATTTTGGGAAAGATTTATTATTTTCTACAATTCATTAGTTCCTTATTTGTAACAAATTTAAATCAACATATTGATTATTTACTTTTTTATTCTTTTTTGGAAACAATTAATGCGCTTCCTCATTTTTAACAACTCTTAACGAATTTATTAATTTCCACCTTATATACATTTTATTAATTATGACTTGCTAAATCTTTTATCAATCATATATAAATAATAGTAGTTGCTAAATCTTTTAATTTCCACCTTATCTCTGTGTGTGTGTGTGTGTATGTGTAGTGTGTGTGTAATCACTAGTCATGGGACCTAGTAGCGAGGGAGTTGATAATGATGTTCGGTGCCAATTTTGATAAATTGTTAATTTGGCTACTTTAACCTTTTACTAAGTGGATCTCTATTTTTTCGTCACGTGGCCGAATACAATGTTTGTGTTTTTTTTTTTTTTTTTCATTCTTTTTCTTTGGTAAGAATTAACTCGATTCCTTCTTTTACTTTCTTATTTATAGCAACTCTCAGTCAATTTATTAGTTTCCATCTTATATACATTTTCATTAATTATGCCTTACTAAATCTTTTTATTAATTAACTTATAGTTTTCTTTTTTGTTATTTATTTCCAATCAAGCTTTGTATTCTTAATTTTTGGCATAATTATATATTAGAAGTTACCATTACTGAAACCTGGACAAGTTTTATTTTTTCCATAATTCATTATTTCCTTATTTGTAAAAAATTAAATCAACATATTGATTTCCTACTTTTTATTCTTTTTTTTAACAATTAATTCCATTCCTTATGTATAGAAAACTTTTAATCAATTTATTAATTACTGCCCTATATACTTTTTATTAACTATGCCTTACTGAATCTCTAACCATTCAACTTATGGTTTTCCTTGTTTTTAATTCCCTCTGACCACATTTTGTACTCTTATTCGTTGACTTGATTGTATATTAGAAGTTGATATTACTAAAATTTAGACAATTTTTATTTTTTCTATAATTCATTACTTCCTTATTTATAACAAATTTCAACCAACATATTGATTTCCTACTATATACACATTTTCATTGATTTTGCGTTTCTTTTTTTCTTTTTATATTCATGAATCCAATACTATTCTATTTTTATTTTGCTAGATTGTTGATTTTTCCTTTCTTGATTTTTTTTTATCAATCAACTCACAGTTTTCCTTTTTAAAAAAAAAAAAAAATTCTCCCATCATGTTTTCTATTTCTATTATATGGCTTGATTAGTTGTTACTACTTCTAAAATGTCGATTATTTTTAGTTTTTATCTTTTGGTATTCCATATTTTTAGCATAGGTCTCATACTTATCCATTTAAGTTGTATAATCAGTTATAAATTTTTTCTAAAGTTTCTCTATTATTTATTATGTTTTCTCCTTTGGATACCAATTTCTTAACAACTTATTACAGGCTAAAATTCATTTTGACGTAAGCATAGATTTGGAAATGTTCTTAATTCTCTATTTATAGTTTTTTTCCAATCATGACCATATGTTATTTGTGTGAATATCTTTTAGTTCTTTTTCCTATAAAGAATTTTTTTCTCATTAATTTTTTTTACATTTAAAAAAATCAAATATTAATATATTCCCTAATACATTTACTTTTCTCACATGATACTTTACCATCGTCACATTAAGGTTTGTTGGGAACTAATGATCATTGTTTCGTGAAAAAAGAGTAACTATTTTTATTTCATTTAGTTTCATTATTTGTCCTATATTTAATACCTTAAATTTTATTAAATTTATTATTTTAGTTCTTTTGTATCCATTTTAATTTAAAAACAAAATAAAAAAATAAAAAATGCCTATATAAATGCACTGGTTAATAACTGGTGGTATAATATTTCCACTGTATCTAGGTACTTATCCAACAAAAAATTTTGAATGAATGGACATTGTTTAATGTGCATATATTTTTGGAAAAATTTAAGATATGAAAATGAAAATTTTGAAAATTCAAAAAAGGTTGTGACTTTGGTAAAATACAAGAATGGGGAATCGTGGAGGAGGGAGGGTTAGGTTGGGTGGTTATGTGGGAAGGGTAGAGCACTAATTACTTACAAAAAGAGAAAAAAAAAAAAGAATGGGGAATTGAGCACTAATTACTTCAATTTCAAATATAATTTATTTTTTTTCGAAACGATATTTGACTTGTATTGATAGCTTTACACTTGTGAGCAAATGCCCATCAATTCTACACAAAAAGTGCACGATGGTACTGAGAATTGATCCATTCCTTATCATCAATTATGCCTAATGCATAAGAACTAATTCTATAACTTACATGATTGTCATCCTTAATAACAAAACAAAAGAAACACATGTGAAAAAACAATTTTAAGTTCCTTATATCCTCCACCAGAGTAGACAGTTTGATATCTTGGCCCTTTGAGATGAGACTATACTGTTGTATTAGTTGCTTGTCATTGATTTGAATGACAATTATCCTTCGTCTCCTCACAGCCATCTTTACTTATTGCAAGCTTGACTGCTTTGGCTTCATCCAGTTGTTCAGAGGTGTTGCATCTTTCATGCATGGCCCATGCTGCTACCACTGTGTCACTCTCATCCATAGCAGTCACCCCTATACCAATACTCACTCTGATTGTTCAGCAATCCTAACTCTGATTGTTCCTTCTCCTTCCTGTTTTGGCAGATGAAGAGCCTGGGTTATTATTGTTTCTGCTGTGCTCTGCCTTCCTTTTTCCTTCATTGCTTCGTTGTATTCTAGCTACTCCCCCTTTGCTTTCTGGATAACTTTCAAAGGATGCTTTTGCTATGTGTTCAATTCCCATTCACTCCTGTTTTTCCAAATCTGCCACAGTATATTGATAGTTCATGCTAGATGGTCAACTCTTGATTGTCTATTGCTAGTTCCTGTGATTGCAATCCACCATGCACTGAACCATCCTTGCTGTTCCTTGGTCCCATCCCACTGAATAGGTGCAATTTGCCAAACCTCTTTAGCCTTACAGCAATTTCAGTAGTGCATGCTCCACTGTCTCAATGCTTTTCCCGCACCCTTTGCGTATGTGGTCTCCCACTTTTGTTCTACTGAAGATCACTTCATTGACTGGGCAGTGCATTATTGATGCATTTCCACATGAATATCTTCAATTTGTGCTTTATATTTAATTTCCACAAACTTGACCACAGCTGCTTAGAGGATTTATTAACACTTGTTCACAACCAAAACGAACACCTGCCAATGGTCCACGGCCCAAGCATCTTCTCTTCTTCACACTTTTCGTCCATAGGCCGCTCCTGACCAGGGCTGTCAATGGATTGGATTACCCCGAGTGTGAGAACCCGAAAAATTTCTTAATTTCTAGGCATTATTTTCTTTCCTCGCACACGTTTTCTATATTTTCGTTATTATATTAATTTTATAGATATTTTTATAAGTAAAAATAGTTTTTAAAAAATTATTTTTCTAGTATAAGTTAGTTCATGAGATATTTGAAGTGTACAGTGGACGTGGGACCCGCTAGTGCGTTAAGTGCGGTTAATTCGGTCAATTAGGTTAAGTTTTGTATTAAGGAATTAATTTACTAGGTGCTAGGAGATAATTAGAGGTTTCTTAGATGGATTAACCATGGGGAGACAAGAAGATAATTTTAGGCAAAAACAAAGGGCCAAGTGTCAATTTTCTATTTGAGTTGACTTGCCTAACTTTTTTTACCTTTATTAAAAGACCAATGTTGACTCAAATCATCTTCATTTCATCACCATCTTGGCCGAACCTCTCTTGAGAGAAAAGAAAAGAAAGCTTCAACCTTTCATCTTCCATTCTTGCTTGAATCTTGAAATCTAACCGATTAAACCTTGAATTAGTCCACAAAAAAGACTTGCTAAGGGAGTTTGAAGGTCTTGGTGGAGTTGTTTTGGAAAGAAAAACCCTAAGTTATCATCTTTCTTGAGGTGTCAAGGTACTTTACTTACAAACTTCTTCTTTACTTCAATTAATTGATAAGTAGTGGCTTATAGTTGTTATAGATGCTACTTTGTGGAAGATTTCATGGATTAAAGCAGAGTTAGCTAAATTTCTGATTTTTTTGGGGAATTTTCTGTTTTCATATGATGATTATGGTTGGCCTTGGATTGATGGTTTTAAATTGTGTTAAATGGATCCCTTGTGCGTTAATTGCGGTTAATTGCGGAAAATTTCAGCTTGTGCGGAAAATTTCAGTTTTAGGGTTCCAATCTGCCCTGTTCTGGCCGGTTTTATTAGTGCATGTTAGAGGCCGAATCAGGCTTAGGTTAAAACATGAAAGTTGTATAAAATGATGTTAACTATCTGCCTACAAAATTTCAGCTCAATCGGAGCATTGTACCCTGTGAAATGACCGAAATACCCTTGACTGCCCATGAACCCTGTTTCGCGAACAGATTTCTGTTTTCGTGGAGATTTCCATTTTTGACCATGAAAATGCATGATTTGGTTGTGGAGGTCTTCATAATAAATGTAGGTTTATGTCTTGGCTTCGAAATGCCATAAGATTCGTTTCAATCCGATAAGTGTAGCTTCAATTGTGCTTATTGTACCGAAAGGTGTATTCTATAGTCTATAATGTGTATGTGGTTGATTTGAGATGAATTGGTGTTGCTTGCAGGATGGAAAAGTAAGGAAATGTAGGGGACATGCTGTCCAAATTTTGGGAATGTTGGATTCTTTCGAGTTTGGTTTGATTTGGGATATATATAAGATAGGCTTTTGGGGTTGTTCGAGCCCTAGGGTTTCATATTACCTTTTTGTTCCCGAAATCATGTTTTGCACACTTGCATGAGTAATTAGTTGGCGAGGTCTACGACTTGTAGTCGAGCCTCATTTGTGCATTTTATTTACTGGAATTGTGGCTATGGGAACCATAATTGTTTACCTTGGCTATTCTAGGGTTTCTTGGTGATTAGAGCCCTACCTTGGTTGAAACTCTGCTTTAACTGGTGAGTGTACCACTCCCCTGAATTGTTGTTTAATTGGTTCATCTATACTTGAAATGTGTGACATGGATAACTATGAACTCTGTTATTCTGAATGAAATGAGAGTGTACTTTATCACACTCGTTCTCTTGCCTGTACTGAATGAATTGGAATCTATTACTTGTACTTGTTATGAACTTGAACTTGTTACTTGCGCTTGTTATGAGATCGTTTGGAAATGTGTCCAACGATTTTCCTGTTAACTTGAGCCCAACCTCATGGGGACTTAATTAAGTCGAGTTAGCATGGGCTTGGTCGAGGTAATTGACAATCTACGGGTGCCTGTTCCTGGGGAATCTTTGGGTTTTGAGACTCTTGATTCCGGTATACTCGAGTATTACCATTTCTGTTCTTGTTCGGCGTTCAGGCCCGGTAAGGGGTATGTTTGGTGAACGGAATTTTGGCGTAAGAGGGGTCTACGGACATGAGTGTGTCATTAAACGTTGACGGAGAGTCAACGAGGTTGGATCAAATATTGCAACGGGGATTTGGCTCTTGAGGGCCACCTGTATCCTTTAAATTATGGTGTTCGTTCATTTCTCTTACTTGATGTGTATATGTGCCCTAAAAGTGTTTTCTCATGATTTCTACTGTTACACTTTTGGTACCTCATTGAGTTTTTAGCTCACCCCGTTCCGTAAATTTTGTTTTCCTTATAGGGAACCATCTTTTGGACTTTTGATTTTTGAAAAATGAGTTGAGCTAGTTTAGATATTTTGTATAGCTCCTCAAGGGTTGGAAACCCTAATTGTACTTGGATTCAAATGTTCCCTTTTGATTTGTAAAAATACGAATGTGGTTTATAAAAGCGTGTACTCATGTTCATGTGTTATATTTGGTTTGCATATGTCAATTTCTAGGATTATATGAAGTTACTTGTATTCGATTGGGTCCCGGTCGGATTGTGACATGGCAGGCACTAGTCACTTTCCGTTTCGTGATTTTTGTTTTGGTTAAGCGCGCTACTATATTCCGGCACGTTTTGAGTTGTGTAACCGTCTTAGTAGTTCTGGCGAGAGCTGGGTAGGCGGTCCGCCGAACCCTTTGGTTCGCCTTAGGGTGAGGTGGGGCTGTCACACCGAGCTTAGCACATTTGTCCCAAAAAAAGTTCACTAAGATGAAGTTTTTATTGGGCTGTACAAATTTTGGGCCTAAATGTTAGGTCCAAACTAAATATGAAATGAGGTTGGGTCATATCAAGTTTAGACCCGATTAAAGTCTAACCCAAATATAAGTATAATTAGCTCTCGTAGATCAATCTAACTATATTGTTGTTCACTTGTTCTTAACAGGTTTCGCTTTGTCCTTAAGTAATGATCCATAAAAACTTTTTAAAAAAAGGAAAAAGAAATCGCATTCTTTTGTTAAACATTTTCAAACGCAAACAGCAGCTTTCAAAAGCATTTTAAGAGATCACTTTTAGGAGTTGTGTAGCATCCCACTTTGGAATTGGAAGAGAAAAGGAATGGGTTTAAATACTTGGGTGTTTGGGTTATTAAGTAATTTGGGTTAACCATTTTGGACTAATGAATTTCGGTCCAAAAATTATTTAGGCCAACTCTTGGATTCAGGTCTTGACAATTGGTATTAGAGCGAGTCTCGTGTAATCTTTGCGCGGGGTGACCCTAGGGTAGTAGGTTATGGTTTCGACTATGCGAACTAAGTGTTGTACGAGACTAAGTTTTATGTTCGACCGGGGCTACCTCTAGAACCTATAAGACTCAGTGCTACGTTGGGTAGGGGCCACCTCTAGAGTTCAAGCATGACCAAATGCACAGTTTGGATTCTAACGAGCTTTGCGATGACGCAAAATCCTAAAGGTGAGGAGAATGTAGCATCCCACGGCGAAATTGGAAGAGAAAAGGAATGGGTTTAAGTACTTGGGTGCTTGGGCTATTAAGTAATTTGGGTTAACCATTTTGAGTTAGTAGATTTCGATCCAAAAATTACTTAGGTTAACCCTTGGACTTGGGTCTTGACAAGTTGTCTTGAACAATAATCAGCTAATTATAAGTGATTGAGAATAGGGTTGCAAACGAATCGAACCACTTGCGAGTCGATCCCGAGCGGCTCGAGTCGAGTTTGACTTGGTCAAGCCCTGAACAGACCAAGTCGAACTCAAACTCGAGTTCGAGTTTAAAAATACTAAACTTGTTAGCTCGCGAGCCGGCTCGAGCTCCATTACATATATTTATTTTTTATTTTAATAGCAAAATTATATATATATATCCCTAATATTTTATTATTTATTTTAAAAAATAATTATTTTATTTATTTATTAAAAATAAAATAATTATTTTTATATTTTTTTAAGTTGGAGCTCGACTCAAATTTGAGTCGAATTCAAGTTCGAATTTCGTAAAATTATGTTGAGATTCGGATCAATTAGATCGAAACTCGACTCGGTTCTCGTTTGCACCCATAATTGAGAACATGCCCTTGCCAAGGAGACCTTAGTCCAATGACTAAAATTGAAACTTCAAAAATTAGAGGTTTTGAATTTAATTCTCCCTTCCTCCCTAGCTAATTGTTAATCCCACCCCTCCCTTGCTTAAAAAAATTCCCTTTTAATTTGATGTAGAAGGTGCCGCCCCTTATTGCTGAAGTATTTTTAAAATAATGAGACAACTTTTATTAGAAATAACCCGAAATTGTTATTCAATTGTAGGTTTTTCCATTGGCTATCACTTCAATTTAATATGATTGGAGTATTTAATAATTAGTAAGGCTTGTCCAAATTGAAAATCTTTCTCTGTCTAGCTTTTTTATATCATGCTAATTTTCTCTAAAAACTTTCTTAATGCTATAGAATTCTCCCCAAAACATGATGTTAAATATAATCTGTATATGACCTTAGAGAGGGAAGATCATCTTCATAAAAGTTTCTGGTCCATCTGGTTCGTAGTTTGGATAAGCATTCTAGGATTAATGATATAAAATGAGTGGACTGAGTTTGTTAAAAGAAACGAGATGTACGTCCTTGATCCTGTCGACAATCAAACAAAATCACATCATTTCACGTGGTTGCATTTATAATTGCAGTGGGTTTGACTCCGGTACTCACTGACAAATTAAGACACATCCTAAGACAATAGGTTGCAGGAGTTTTCACACAATCTTTTTGTGAGAGTAATTAATTTGTTACCAGTTGATGGATATTGGGTTTGAAGGCAAGCCATGGACATGGATTAATAATTGGAACGGAAATGGTGAAGTTAAAGAGAGACTGGATAGAGGCTTATGCTCGATTGAATGGTCACATTGTTATGATGAAGCCAAATGCATACACATTGAGTCACATGCATCAGATCACAGTATGCTGGTACTAGATACACAGAAGGTCAGAAAGAAGTGGAAAAAAAGATTCCAATTTGACAAAAGATGGCTACAGCAAGATGGAATTAAGGAGGTGGTGAAGGAGGCCTGGAACATACCTTGTGATGGAACTAGATGGTTCAAGGTGAAACAGAAAATTAGGAATTGTAGAGTTGAACTACTAAAGTGGAGCAGTAGTAAGAAAGGGAATTCGATGGAAAGAATCAAATGGTGCAAAAATCAGATTGAGGATATTAAGGCATCAAATGTAGAAAATAAGAGGCAAAAAGTGCAGGAGATGAAAGGACAGCTGAAATTGGCATATAAGGATGAAGAAGCTTACTAGAACTAGAAATCAAGAGTGAGATGGTTAAAAGAGGGGGACAAGAACACTCAGTTCTTCCATGCAACTGTGAAGGGGAGAAGGAGAAGGAATAGGCTTCAGAAAATGAGAAAATCTAGTGGAGAATGGACAGGAAATGAAGAGAATGTGGGAAAGGAAGTAGCTTCTTACTATGAGGATTTGTTTAAGAGTTCAGGGTCGGGGGAGCTAGATGAAATCTTAGAGGGGATTCCTGTCTCTATAACTAAACAAATGAATAGGGAGCTGACTAAAAGAGTGAATGAAAAGGAAATAAAAGCTGATTTCTTCTCTATGGATCCTAATAAGGCTCCTGGTAATGATGGTATGTCTCCCCTATTTTTTCAAAAATTCTGGAGCATTATTCGCAAGGATCTAGTAAGTGCAATCCAATGTTTCTTTAATAACAGTGTCATTCTTAAAGCCATAAACCACACTGTCATCTCCTTGATTCCAAAAGTGGACTGCCCCACTGAGATTAAACATTACAGGCCTATACGTCTTTGCCAAGTAGTTTACAAAGCTCTAGCAAAAATTCTTGTTAACAAACTAAAGCCTTTTCTCAGTAGATGTGTTAGCAAGAGTCAATCAGCTTTTGTTCCAGGTAGGCAAATCTTAGATAATGTCATGCTCTCTCACGAGTTGATGCACTTTTTGAAAAACAAAAGACATGGTAAAGTAGGCTCAATGGCTATGAAACTGGATATGTCTAAGGCCTACGACAGGGTGGAATGGAGGTTCTTGAAAGCTATAATGGCCAAGATGGGATTCTGTACCAAGTGGATAGGA
Organism: Coffea arabica; assembly: GCF_036785885.1. Classification (NCBI taxonomy): domain Eukaryota; kingdom Viridiplantae; phylum Streptophyta; class Magnoliopsida; order Gentianales; family Rubiaceae; genus Coffea; species Coffea arabica. The sequence continues at coordinate 31,651,337 of NC_092327.1, forward strand.
TGGATTACTGCTTGCATCAGCTCAGTGACTTACTCTTTTAATATAAATGCAGAGCATAAGGAGTTTATCACTCCCTCAAGAGGCATCAGGCAAGGAGACCCACTCTCTCCCTACCTGTTTTTGCTGTGTTCAGAGGGACTGTCACATATGTTACAGAAAGCAAAGCTGGAGAAGGAGCTAACAGGAGTCAAGTTCAGTAGGGGAGCTCCTGCTATCACCCATCTTTTCTTTGCGGACGACTCCCTAGTATTCTGCAAAGCCAACTCCCAAGAAGGTGGGACGTTAATGAAAATACTAAAAGTGTATGAAGAGGCCACAGGACAGCTTATTAATATGGATAAATCTTCAGTTTTCTTTAGCAGAAATACAACCCAACCAGTGAGGAATGAGGTCTGCCAAACAATGGGGTCAATCCAGCAGGTTGGACAAGGCAAATACCTTGGACTTCCAATGATCATTACAAAGTCTAAAAAGTAGGTGTTTGGTTTCATCAAGAATTCTATGGACAACAAATTGTTGGGGTGAAAAAACAAGTTGCTGAGTCAGGCTGGGAAGGAAATTATGCTTAAGGCAGTGGCGATGGCTTTGCCAACCTACACTATGTCCTGTTTTAGACTACCTAATAAGCTCTGTAGAGATATCAGTGCCAAAATGGCAGACTACTGGTAGGGTGAATCTGAGGGGAAGAAAAAGATGCATTGGATTGGCTGGAGGAAAATGATTGAAAAGAGAAGTACAGGAGGATTGGGATTCAGGGACTTGCAAATGCTCAACAAAGCTCTACTGGCCAAACAAGTCTGGAGGCTGATAACTCAACCAAACTTGTTCGTCAGTAAAGTTTTAAAGGAGAAATACTATCCTAAACAATCCATTTTCAGTTGCAAGGTGCCTCAGAATGCATCATGGCTGTGGCAAAGCTTATCAACTGCTAGAAAAGAAGTCCAAAATAGAATCAGGAGGAAAATTGGGAATGACAAAGGAACACGAATTTGGGAAGACAACTGGATTCCAAACAAACCATCTGGGAAACCAACGTCTGCAAAGCCTCAGGGATGTCAACTAAAGTATGTCTCAGAATTGATGATTAATAACAGATGGAACACAGTGCTGATCTTCAAAATCTTCAACTCACAAGACGCTGAGAGGATCCTGAGAATACCTATAAGCTTAACTGGGAAGGAGGACAGCTACTTCTGGATGCACTCGTAGAATGGACAATATACAGTTCAGTCAGGCTATAAGACTTGGATGAAGGAAAAGAATCTGGAGTGTACAAGAAGGAGGGAGGAAACTGGAACAAGCTATGAAGGAACCATTTCTAAAACCTGGAAAACACTATGGAAGCAAAAAGTGAGCCAGAAAATGAAGGTCTTCATTTGGAAGTGCCTCCATGGTGGACTCCCTGTGAGAGCTGAAATACACAGAAGAACAAGACAAGGGAATCCTATGTGTATAGGGTGTGGAGACAAGGAAGAAACTCTTGAACACCTACTGATCCAGTGTACCAAAGCTAAGGAAATCTGGAAGATGGCGCCTGTGCAATGGGATGGAATTATGGAGCTGTCGGATTGCTTCATCAAGTGGTGGACAGCAATAATGGAAGCTCAACAAGACAGAGGAAGGGAGGACCAGGTGAACCTCACCATTAACATCCTCTGGCAGATATGGAAAGCCAGGAACGATAGGGAATTCAACCACAAAGAAAGAGAACCACAAAAGATCATTCAAAGGGCCATGAAGGAGTGGACAGAGTTCGATGAGGCAAACAAAGAAAATGTAGCAAGGAAGAACACTCAGGAAACAGAAATACATCAACGAACTGAGCAAGAGCAAGAGCAAAACGAGAGTCATACCAGCCTACTGATCAAGATCCATACACATCAAGACAAAAGACAAGCAATAGTAGGGATTGGAATCACTGCAACTGACGCCATGGGACAAATTCAAGTGGGCTGGGCACTAAGAGAAAGATTATCAGCTGAGCCAATACAGGACCAAGCTGTAGCAGTGAGACTCGCGCTACTAAATGCAATCAGCCAAGGATGGAGAAGTATCAGACTGGAGCTCGATAACAAGGAGCTGGTGGAGTGCATAAAAGGTTCAAGACACTGCAACCACATGATGGCTACTCTAATGGAAGATATACAGTTCATTAGTAATCAGTTTCATAAGTGTTCTTTCTCTTTTGCTAAGTCAGGGAAAGTTGGCAGTATTAAATTGAGCTTGCATGCTCTAAACATCTGGATAGATGAAGAATGGGTAAACCCCACTCTTAGGTGCTAGGCACCAAGGTTCTTGTAGGACGGTTGTCCTTTTCTTTGGACCTTTGTCCAAAAATTGTATAGTTTAAAGTGATATATATATAAAAAAGCTATCGTTTCGATAAAAAAAAAAGAGAGTAATTAATTTGTTATTACCAACTGAACCAACCTATATTAGCGATCCATGTTTGATTACCACTGCAAGTCTTTAAAAAATAACAAATTAGTAAAACATGAAAAATACTTTGTCTAAGGCCAGGTTAACATTTTCTCGATTTGCATAGCACAAGAAATTCCCATAAAAGTACTAGAGATAAATACGCATATAAGTGTATCTCTTTTGATTTTCTTTTTGGCTTTTGTTTTCAGTATCAATTGAGATTCAATACAAGAAATTCACACTATTTTCCAAAACCAAAATACAAAATCCTCGTATAATCAATGGATAGCCTATTACAAATTGCAATATTTATTCTATCAAACAGCAATCAATGGAAATGCCTGAATAATGCCCAAAAGCACAAGCTGAAGATATTCCTGTGGAAATGGCTGAATAATGCACTCCCAGTGGGAGAGATAATCAATGGTAGAACCAAAGTAGGGGACCCTATTTTCAAGAGGTGTGGGGAAGAAAGAGAGACGGTGGAATATACCCTACTGAAACTGTAGAGAAGCAAAACAAATATGGCAGATTGCTCCAATCCAATGGGAAGGCATGCAAGAGTATCACGGAAGTTTCAGAAGATGGTGGACCTCAATCACAGAAGCAAGACAGAGAACATCAGGTTCACAACATTTATCGTTAACTGTCAACATACTCTGGTAGACATGGAAGGATAGGAATGACATGGAATTCAACGGGAAACACTACATTTCGTGGAGTACAATGCAAAAGGCACAGTAGGAATCACGGTTCGCAAAATCGGCCGATGCCGATACGTATCGACCGAGTCATAACCGGAATGGAGGGGACCGGTACGATACCAATCCCCGAATCGCCGATATTATCATATCTGGGATGACTCGCTCTGACTCGACCGATATTGGCCGATTCAAATCCGTGATGAATGATATCGAATGATATATCCAAGTCAACTTGGAATCAATTCATATATTTTTTTAAATTGTACCTTTTTTGGTATTTTTTAATTTTAGTAATTTTTTCAAAATTTTTGAAAACCTTCATGTTTTATAATGTGCGTATCACCTGATATTCAACCGATATGCCGCGACGGATGTGGAACAAATGACACCGCAATGCGACCGCAAACCATGGTAAGAATGGCTAGAATTTGAAGAGATAGCAACCAAGGAAGCTAGGATGAGCACAGTAAAAACATCAACTCAACTTCAGAACCACCAGCAGCTAGGGCCAGAAGAGGAAATCGTCAAACTGAGAGTTGTAGTAACAAGACAAAAGGACAATCCTATCTTGGGAATTGGAATCACTACAACAGATGATAACCAAGAGTCAATGATAGGATAGGCATTGAGAGAAAGAAGCTCAGGCTCACAGATTGTGGATGAGGCAATAGCACTAAAGCTGGTCATGAGCAAAGCTACCACTTTGCAATAAAGGAAAGTGCAATTTCAAGTGCAAAACAAGCAGCTCCTCAACCACATTCGATCACAGAAGGCACGGGAGAAGGCACGGGACATCAGAGTAGCTACTTTGGTGGAAGATATTATTCAATTAAGAGTGTTGTTTCAAATGTGCTCCTTTTATTTAGTTAAAAGTGATAAGAATCATATAAGTTCTAAGATTAGCGTTTATACTTTAGGCATTACACTAGATGAGAAAATCATGTTTTCTTAGTGTCAATTACACTGACTGTAAAGTCAACTTGAACCTTTGCTCGAAATTGTATAGTTTTTGACATCAAATAATCAAATATTGTTTCGACAAAAAAAAAAAAAAGAGCCATCAATGTAATAGAATTCAGCTACTTTACTTCACATCTACTGCGTAACTAGCAGTTCAACGTCATAACTGCAAAAGAACTATGGTCATCATGATCGAGAAATCACATTGATTGATGACTTGATGTTTATACCTTTTCTCACCTCCTACAAAAGGATCCAGTGGACGGAGTTGGGATACTCTGTTCATTCTTGAAGAAATTTTCAGGATCTATCATGGTCTTCACTTTAACCAATCTATCAAAATTGTCTTTGAAATATTTGCGCCCATAAAACTGCCGCTACGGATTTTTAGCTCCAGCCCAGTTCCTTTGGTGCTTAAAACTGCTGCTTGAACATGTGGGATTTCCAAAGGTGTGATAATTATGGATGGTTTTCTGGTACCGGAAATGTTGAACCTGAGGTTTCTAAGATGGGCTTGCAATACAGAGTTGAATGAACTGGTTGTTGGACCATAAAGAATGTTAGAAATTTGGCCACTTGGGATTCCAACTTTTGTTAGACAAGTAGCAAAATTGTCATAGATCGAATCTGAAGCTGCAACACAAAAGGGTTGAGAAATTGAAGTGAACAGAGGAAAAAGAATGACAAGAAGAAGAAAGGGGAACATGGAAGAGGACAACATGTAATGAGCACCAGGACAGAACACTAGGGTTCTGTAACTTCTGTTTCTTGTACATGTTAAAGTTTAGCAGACAACTAGAATGGTTGCTAGACTGTAGGCTGGTCGAAATTTAGGAAAATTGATGGAAATGCAATGGGTACCGGAAAGTATGCCGTGAAGATTCCCATGAATGCCTAAACCATTGATCATAGAATTAATGGCTGAGAAAATGTTAGGCTAATGGTAATCCCACGAAGACAGACAAGGGCGGACGCAGATTGACAAAACTAGGAATAGCTGTGTCAATTACAGTTTTTGAGCCGGATTTTAGCAAACCCAAATTCGACTCACAAACTATATGAATTTTTGGATTTCAATCTCATATTAAAAAACTCAAACTCAACTCACACTATTATATGAGTTTTGGATTCAAATCGAACTTCACCCAAACTCATAATTAAATACATAATTATATATATTATATATTTTATAATTATGAATTAATACAAATTTTTATATAAATTATTAATTTTTATATCTAATATGCATAATTATAAATTATAGATATTATTTTATATGCTTTACATATATAATTATACTCATATGGGTCGAGTTTTCATTGAATCTGAGCCTAATTTGGATCAAACTTAACTCACATTTAGTTTGGCCCTAATATTTAAGTCCAAACTTTGCCTAATCCAATTAAAACTTAGACTCAATGAACATTTTTTGGACTGAACGAGTCGAGTTCAAACTGGCCTGACCCCATTGATAATCCTAGTTAGGAATGAATAAAGACTGAGTTGGTTAATTGTATAATGTTCCCCATATGTCTATGTCTGTATCCATCAAAGATTTTCTCTACTTAGGATTCAATGGACATTGTTTATTGTATAATGCTTCCACTGTGTCTAGATACATATCCAACAAAGATTTTTTGTACCTGGTATTCAATGAACATTCTTTAATGTGTTTTATTTTTGCCTAGATATATATATATATATATATATATATATATTAATGTGTCTTATTTTTGCCTAGTATATTATATATCATTTGTATATAGACACTTTCCTTAAATTAACATCACTTTTTCAATAAAAAAAGGACACCCTTTCAAGTCTTAACTAATTTCCATTTGCTTCTAAAACATGATTTCTACCATTTACAGTGTTAATATATATATATTCTTTTCAAGTAGGATTGTGGATTGATAGTAGGATTGTACCTTCCTTGTGACTCCAATTTGGATCTATAGATGCAAGTGAAATGTTGTACCAATTCTAGTCCACTTTTCCCTTTTATTTTTTAATTAAGGTCAACTTTATTGATGCTGCGTGTATGTTTATGCGTTGACGTTTACTTCAGAAAGATTCTCGAGTTGGCATAATCATGGACATAAAAAAAAAAAAGAAAAGCAACTAATGGAAAGATCTTGTTGAAAATGTTTCTTAAGGGCCAAACCAAAGAAACTAAAGAAGAGAAGGACCAAACTGTTATACCCTTCTGTTCAAAAAAATAAATAAATAAAATTTTATATCCTCTTTTTTTGTTTTTTATTTTTATTTTTTAAAAATGAATCAACATTGATTTTTCAACTATCTGTTCATAACTTGAATCCGTAAACTCTCTGTTACAGACGAAATGTATTACCAACTGGTATACACTCCGTTCTACTCTTTATTTCTCTCAATTTTGCTTTCACTGTATATCCACACCTGAACTTTTAACATTTTTGTAATATTCGAACTATCTCTACCCCATGCAAACTGGTTTACAAGATATATCATTATCACTAACACACACAAAAAAAATTAGTCATGCAGATTAAAAAGTAGAATAACGTTAAAACTTTTTTTTTTAATACGACTTGATAGTGCATAAATTACGTAGTAACAAGTCTTAAATGATTAAATCCTCTCCTATCAGCCTCTACGAGGTTAGCATGTCCATAGGGGGAGGAGGTAGCTTTAAACAAGATATAAAAGGTACAATAAGGCATTAAAAGCCTGGATTGACATAAATTAAAGGGGGATTTGGGAGGGGGATTTGGGTAGTTTATTAGGCTCCTCAGGAACCACAAAAGTTGCCGGCTTTTGTGGTTTCCTGTGGATTAAGTTTAGTAAAATGCAAAAGTCATTCTGCTGACTAGAAAAAAAAGACATAAATTAAAGGGGGCAAAGCTAGTGATGATCCTATGTTCGCCAAGTGGCCTGCTCAGTGATTCGACATTATCAATTGAATTAACTTGTGATCAACGTTATCAACTGAATTAATTTGTATTGAGAGTCATTTTTAATCACCATTGAAGGTATTTAAAAAAATATCAAATTAATAAAACGTGAAAAATTCTTTGTTGAAGGCCAGGTTAACATTTTTTTCAATTTGTATAGGGCAAGAAATTCCCGCAAAAGTACTAGAGATAAATATGCATATAAGTGTATCTTATTTGATTTTTTATATTTTTTTATACTTGTCTTTTACTTTCAGTATCATTCGAGATTCAGCACAAGAAATTCAAGAAATTCACTGTTTTCCAAAACCATAATACAATATCATCCGTATAATCAATTGACAACATATTTCGAGTCGGAATCTTATTCTATCACACAACCCTATAACCATTGATGACTTGTAGTTTATACCTTTACTTTCCTCACCTCCTCTTACGAAAGGACCGAGCGGGCAGAGTTGGGATACTCTGTTCATTCTTGAAGAAATTTTCAGGATCTACCACCGTCTTCACTTTAACCAATCTGTCAAAATTGTCTTTGAAATATTTGCGCCCATAAACTTCTCCTTCATTATAACTGTTCTTCCCGTTATCAGTTGTACCAATATCAAGATCCCTATAGTTGAGAAAAGCCTGCCTTGGATTACTTGATACATAAGGGGTCGTGAAACTGTATAGTTCCCGTGCTTGCTCGAGGTATTGATTTGTTATGTTGGGGCTTGCATCGTCCCAATTCACTGAGTATTGAATCTTGTAAATGATCCCTGCCCTGTGAGGAAATGGTGTTTCATTTGCAGGGATTTCACTCATTCTTCCACCATATGGATTGAAAACAAGTCCAGGTTTTCCAAGCTGAACCATTTTGTTGAAGATTGAAGTCAGTGCATCCTTAGGAATTGGGGTTTGGACATAATCTGATTTTCTCTTCAAGAAATTGACATCAGAAGTTCTGTTAAGAAGAAGTTCAGGTTTTGCCCCAATGTCAAAATTGGACCAGAATAGCATTGACTGTATCCAGCTCCCTTCTTTACAATCACTTTTCTGCAATCCCAGAGCAGGGAATCCAGCATTTATCACAGACATAAGACTGTCTGAATCTCCTAGATACAATGCAATGAATGTTAACCTGATGATCTTCTGACCCTTACTTTTGCCACTTTTTGAAGTAATTGGTTGGACAAGAACTCTTATGAAGAGACCATTGTCGATTTTGTCAGCAACACTCTGCCACTGAACAAGAATATTTGTTGCATTTTCTGCCTCAGTCCTTTGAACATTAAAGACAGTTACTATCTCAGGCACCTGGACTAACTTAAGTTTGTATGCCAAAACAACCCCAAAACTGGCACCACCACCACCCCTGATAGCCCAGAAAAGATCTTCCCCCATCGCCTTTCTATCCAAAACCTGGCCTTTAACATCAACAATCTGTGCATCAAGAACATTATCTACCGCAAGACCAAATTTTCGCAACATTCCACCATAACCACCCCCACTGATGTGCCCACCAACGCCTAGAGTTGGGCAAAGACCAGCAGGGAATCCATATACTTTGCTCTTCTCCCAAATTCTATAGTAAAGTTCACCAAGCGTCGCCCCGGCTTGTACCCAAGCAGATTCGCTCGGGATATCAACCGTGATGGACCTCAGATTAAACATGTCAAGAATGATAAAAGGGATATCAGAAGCATACGAGATACCTTCATAATCATGACCGCCGCTACGGATTTTTAGCTCCAGCCCTGTTCCTTTGGTGCACAAAACTGCTGCTTGAACATGTGGGATTTCCAAGGGTGCGACAATTATGGATGGTTTTCTAGTACTGGATGTGTTGAACCTAAGGTTTCTAACATATGCCTGTAATACAGAGTTGAATGAAGTATTTGTTGGACTATACAGAATGTTAGAAATTTGGCCACTTGGGATTCCATTTTTTGTTAGACAACTAGCAAAATTGTCATAGATTGAATCTGAAGCTGCAACACAAAAGGGTTGAGAAATTGAAGTGAAAAAAGGAAAAAGAACAAGAAGGAGAAGAAAGGGGAACATGGTAAGGGACAGCATGCAATTTGGCAACTGAAAGTTGTTCTAATAGTAGCGTTCCGAAGATGTTATCAAATAAGCACCAGGACAGAACAAAACGAGAGCTGTATTATATACTTGTTAAAGTTTGGTCCTATACAACTAGATTATCAGAATGCAGGCTGGTCGAAACTGCGAAAAATTTGATGGAAATGTAATGGGAACCGGAAATTTTGCCGCGAAGATTCCCTTGAAGGCCTAAACTTTTGACCACGGAATTAATGGTTGAGAAAATATTAGGCCAACGTAATCCCACGAAGGCAAAGATAAGGACAGATACAGATTGACAAAGCTAAGAATGAATAAAGGCCGTGTTGGCGAGTTTATTGCCAAAATAACTCTTCTTTCAAAATATATTCCCAAAATAACTTAATTTTAAAAATTTATTACCTTTGTGATCCTTTTTTGCCACTTAGGCAGCATTTGTGTCAGAGATAAAGACGTCCTCTATTTCTCTTTCTCATCTAATATTTTCTCCAATTTTCTCTATAAACCTTCCCACATTTTTTTCTTTTGTTATCTTTCCCTTGTCAAACATAATCTAAAAAGCCAATCTTTATGTTAACAGCATCTAAAAAATATGTTTCGCAAGTCGATAATCTTAAGGTAGATGAAGATTATTCTCGTCTTTTCAAAGAGTAGGAAGGATAACATAAACAAATATGATAACCTTGCAATTTTTGTAATTACTTAAAATTTTCGTTGCAATTTTTGTTGCAATTTTTGTATTTTTAAAATTATTTTTTGAAAAAATATATGCAATAAGTTTGATACATTTAAAAAAATTCAGAGACCAATAATAGTAAGGTCAATAATGATAAAATTTATTTTAGATAATTATAAAAGTTATGCAATCTTCTTGTGCCTCTATAATAAAAAAAAATTAAAATTTTAGTTAATGTTGGAAACTATAAATCGGATTAGAACTTTCCTTTCTTGTTATCCTACATGACAATCAAGATAACTAGATGGGAACAATAATATCATTATGGTAATAAAATTTGAAAGTGAATCACATTGGGAATATTTTTAGTAAGAGTGTTATTTTGGCAAAAAAAACTCCCGTGTTGGCTAATTGTATAATGTTTCCACTGTGTCTAGTTACGTATCCAACAAAGAGTTTTTCTACCCGGTATTATTTTTTGCCTAGTATGTTATATATCATTGGCATTGAGACACTTTCTTTAAATTAATATCACTTTTTCGAAAAAAAAAGAAGTCACCGTTTTAAGTCTTAACTAGTTTCAATTAGCTACTAAAACTCATTTTATACCATTTACATTGTTATAAATATCTTATTTTCAAAAAAGGATTGATAGTATAATTGTACCTAGGGATAATTGCAGAAACCTCCCCTGAGGTTTCTGACACTTGCACTGACCTCCCCTATAAATTTTGAAATAGCATTGACCTCCCCTAAAAACAGTTAGAGTCAATTGAAAAGGTAAAAATGTGTGAATTTACTAGAGTACCCCAATTATTTTCACTTTACCAGATGAAAGGTTTAATTACTTTAATCAAAACCAACAAAATCCTTTGTTAAACTAATTAAACTAAACAAAATATTTCTGCATAGTTAAACTAATTAATCTAATTAACTAATTAACTAAAGCTGTTGTCTGTCGGAAACTAAACAAACTATTTGCATGTTAAACTTATTAAACTAATTAACTCATGTAACTAACTAACTAAAGCTGGAACCTGTCCGTCCAGCTCTGATGCAAAGTTTAAGAGTGTGTGAGGAAGATGGCGCCATGAATTGGCACCAATTTGTGACAAGTTGCTCTTGAGGTGATAAGCTACCTACTTGCAGCATAAGAGAGTGTGACTTGCTCTGCAATTTTGTGACCATTGAGAGAAGGAAACATAAGAGAAGAAGCTTACTGCTTTTGCTTAGTTCATGGGAGGAGTAGTATCCGTGAGAGATAAACAGCAAGTGATAGGTGAGCTAGGAACCAATTCTAAGCATCTACTGCAGTTAATTCGCAAGAACTGAAGTTGAGTAGGTAAATAATTTTTTATGTTGTCACTTGAATGCACCAACTTTGCACTTTAGCTCTTGTATGATACTAAGGTTGTGGCTGACTGCAGTGAATGCATGTTTGCTCTTGCATCATGTTGAATGTGTTATAATGATCAGAAACAAATGTGATGTTATTGTCAGTAATGATCAATGGTAAATGTGATGATATTGTAGTTGTTTTCAGACTTGTTGTTGTACTATGCCTGCACTTTAAGACTTGTTACCCCTGTGATTTTGGTTGTTTATGTTATGTTTATCAATGGATGATGTATCATGATCTATTTTTTCATCTTTGCAGCTCTTGTATAAATATGGTGTATTGAACAATAGTCTGAGTTCATGACTGGTCATCAGTGTAAATATACGTGTCCAAACTAGATACAATTCTCTGCTGTTCTTGTTTCCTCTTTGCTCAGTAATTGTCACTTGTGAAACTTAGGATGGCTCTTCTTCCTGCTTATGACATAGCTGTCCACTATGAGGGGAAACAAGTGAGAATTCCAAATGTCGATCCAATTGGTTACTGTTACATTAATTTGCTATTTGATGTTGTTGAGAAGGTATTCAATGAAGTCCCTGGACATCTGAATAAGTTAATACACCTGAGGTGCCTAATTCTTAAGACAGGTCGCATATTTGATATTATAGATGATGATAGTGTTAGTGAAATATTCTCAATGCATAAGTCTGATAATCAGATTTTTAGTGCTGGATATGGATGTTATTCCGTGTGATAAAACAAATCAGATGAATGATGCAAATGGTCATAACACTGATTTCAACTTAGGAGAAAAAGGAAAGGACAATGTATCTGAACTGGTTGCAATTGATGATTCTGAGGGCGAATAAAGTGATTCCAGCTCTGATTCAAGCTGGCTGCACAGCATGGATAGTGACAATGAGAAGGATATAGATGTTGATAGTGGCTCTGTGGCAGATAGTGATCAAAGTGACATGTCCTTTTTTGATTTTGATGACAATGAGGAGGGTAATATAGTTCCTGATTCTGAAAATGAACAAGAAACTGACCCTATTCAGTAAGTTTTGAAATAAAAAATGTGGACGTATAACCCAAAATCAGACATAGAGTTTAAGAAAGGTCTATCGTTCACTAATATCGATGCATTTATAGCAGCTTTAAAGGACTATGTAATTCAAAAAGGATTTCCAATTATGAGATTGAAGAATGAGAAGAGCATAGTAACTGCAATTTGTGGAGTTGAAGGATGCAAATAGAGAATCCATGCATCACTAGTTGCAGATTCCATGACCTTTATGATTAAAACTTATCAAGGTGAACACACATGTGTGATGGATAGGAAGAACACAAAAGCTACAACATACTGGATTGCCAAGAAACTAGTACCAGTCATGAGAATTTATCCTAACATGTCCATCAAAGGGATAGAAGCAGAGATGATTAAATATGGTGTGCATCCAAGCAAATGGCAGATTTATAGAGCACTAACTAAAGCAAGAAATGAGATTGAAGGCAATCACAGTGAATCATACACCAAATTGCCAAAGTATGCAGAACTCCTCGGGAAATACAATCCACACAGTATTTGCAAAATACATTATGCTAGGCCTACTCTTCTTGTTGAACCTAGATTTCTAAGAATCTTTATTAGTTTCAAAGCTCAAAGAAGAGGATTTGTTGATCGCTGTAGACCTTTTTTTGGTTTTGATGGATGTTTTTTAAAAGGTCCTTTTGGTGGTGTGCTTCTCACAACAGTCACCTTGGATGCTAACAATAGCATTTTTCCTATTGCATTTGCTATGGCTGAAGCTGAAAATAAAGAAACGTGGAGTTGATTTTTTCATTACTTTGAGAAGTTTTTTGGACCATTTAGAGATAATGGTCCTCTAACCTTCTTGAGTGACAAGCAAAAGGTATGCAATTTCTGCATTTCTAGGATAGCCATTGTCAGCTTGTGTAACTGTTAGTCATCAGTGTAACTTATTTGCATGTTTTGGTGCTGTTTTCAGGGCTTGAATATTGCTTATGAAGACATAGTGTCTGTTGCTAGTGGAAGGCATTGCTATAGGCATATCTGCAACAATTTTAAAGCTCAGTTTCCTGGTATTCTTCTTAGTAACCTGTTCTGGAGAGCAGCAAAAAGCTTTGATGTTGCAGGACATAATGCAACCATGACCAGCATAAAGGACCTAAACATAGAAGCTTGGAAGTATTTGGACAAAATTCCCAAACCAACTTGGCGTAGATATACCTTTAATACTGGACTCAAATGTGATCATGTCACAAACAACTGCACAGAGTCCTTTAATGCATGGATAGGTGAGCTCAGAGGGGAACCAATCTTGACACTAGTTGATGGGCCGAGGAAGAAGTTCATGAAAAAAATGCATAAGAGATATCAGAAAGGATGCATGCTCACCTCTGCTGTCACACCAAAGATGGTTGGTAAACTACAAAGAATTGGACAAGCATCAAGACAATGTGAACTGACTATGGTTTCTGATGACGTTTTTGAAGTGGGGGACATGAACAGGTCTTACATAGTCAATTTAGCAGCTAAGAGTTGTGATTGTGGAGCATTACAAATTTCGGGACTTCCTTGTAAACATGCTGCATTGGGGATTATCTCCAAGAGACAAAAGCTGGAATCCTACTGTGAGCATTGGTTCTCAAGAGATATGTACTTAAAGATATATGCAAGTATGATTCATCCAACTCCTGATGAGAAAATGTAGCCACCTATGTCACATGTTACCCCCTGCAACAGTCCTGCCTCCTCTATTGAGGAGAGCTCCAGGTAGACCAAAGGTGAAAAGGAGAAGAGAACATGATGAAGAACAGTCTGCATCACAACCAAAAAGATGGAGCAGGTTCAAGTGTGGAAACTGTGGCTCTTTTGGTCACAACAAGAGGTCATGCCAAAGAGCACCTATCCAGAAGAGGAATGGCAACATTTCAGCTGGCCAACAGGTGTTATATGTGCTCAATTCATTTTTGAATCTGATTATTTTATACTGAATTCATGTACTTAATGTTACTTATTGCTTAATAGTAGAGCTATAGAAGAGGCAAACCAGGAAGAGGGCCTGCAAACACAGGCCTGCCAGGAGCAACTCTTTGGGTATAATTTTTTTTTATTTAAGCTTATGATTGTAACATTTACAGTCAAAGCCTGTTCGATGCTAATACTACCTGTCCATGTACACTGCTAGGATCATGTCTCTGGCAATGTTCCAGTTGTTCAGTCAAGCCAAGGAAGCAATCCTTCTCCTTCAAGTCAACCTGCAACTGTGAATGTGAATGTACACCAGCAGAAAGAGAGCACAACAACCATTTCAAAGAAAAAGGTTAATTTGAATGACTATATTTTATACATCTGGAAGCAAATGCTCTCCTGTGTAATGTTCAATCTTCACTAATTGTGCAGAGAGGAAGGCCATTGTCAGCTACTGGAGCATCTGCTAGATGGAGCAGCAAGAGAAACAACTCAACTACTACTCAGATCACTCAAACTGTGGAACAAACTACAGTTCAGCAAATTGCACCATCTCAAGTTGCTTTAGCTGCATCTCAATCAATCAATGCAACTACAACACTACACTCAACAAATGTCAGCAACAGCAGCAGTTTCAGTATGCAATTCTGATGCATACTGAGGAGTTTTGGGAGGTGAATGCTTACTGCACTCAGATCACTCAGTATTATGCTATTAATTAGGTATAATAGACGAATATTTTGTACATGACTTCAGCAAATTTATATGTTTCAGCTGATAGGTCTTTGCAATCCTTACCATCTGTTCTAAGTCCTTTAATGCAGCAGACAGTGTTTTGAACTGAAGTGGATTGCTCAGTCATGCTTTTGTATCTTGTGATTGTTCTGGTTAGCTTTTGTAGTAATTCAATCATAATTCTGATCAGACTTGTTGTATTAATGGATTTATCTTGTAATGCAAGTACTATTCGTATCTGTTCAAAGTTGTATTCTTGGATGAAGTGGATTTTGTACTCATGATAGTAGATGTAAACTGAACTGGTTGCATTTATAATATAAACTACACCTGTTGCTGCATACATGATTGATGACAACACCATTCATGTACATTTCTGGATACATGATTGAAGACTCTCCTATGTCTTACAACACCAATTCGAACTGCAGCAACAACTTATATTCACTAGTGTACATTTCTGAATACACATCACCCTATTGACTTCACAATATGGATGAAAACATAAACAGCAACAAGTATGAGATTGATGACAAAAAGTATGTTGATTGCTATATTTATAGCCGCTACACTTGTTACTACAATTGGCATTTGCCTTTGTATTTTCGTAGACCTTTGTAGCTGTTGTTGAGATTGCAGCACTGAATTGGTGTCATAATTTCTTCTGTTGACCTCTTCAGCTTTAGGACCCTCATACCACTGGAAGTACTTGCATTTTGCACAAAAAAATATAACTTGTTGGGGTTGTTTTCAGTTTCAGAGATCTTCAATGTGGCCTTTCGATTGCACCAGCAATATTTGTTTTGTATTGTGAAAGATGTTGGGGAATTCCATGATGCTCTCCTGTGGCTGGAAAAAGACATTCTCTTTGCTGCAATATTTGCTTGCTCAAGTTCCCAAATTGAAAATGATGCAAGCTGTGTTTTGAGTTGGCAACTTGCTGCTCATTATTTTCCCTAGTAATCTTGGTATTCATGCATGACTTTCCTCTCATTTATAAGGCAGTGCAAGGAACTGCACATTTAGCCGTTAAGTAGCCGTTGGTCTCTCAACAAATGGTTACTGTTGTAGGTCTGCATCTGGAAGCATGATGTTGCATTTATACCCCCTGAACTTGCTTGATCCTTAATGCCTATGCCCCTCCGTTCTTAATACTACTTGTCAAGCAAGATCAGGACAAATTTGGAAGAAATTTCTTATCTCACTTCTACAAATAATTTTTTAATGGGACATCAAGTCCCCTGGACTGATTCTGCAATGAATTGTTCCTATTCAGGGGTTCTATATGCCATTTCTAAAGCTAAAGGGGAGGTCAGTACAAGTGTCAGAAATCTCAGGAGAGGTTTCTGCAATTTTTCCTTGTACCTAACCTTTGTGACTCGAATTTGCATCCATAAATGCACGTGAAATGCTGTACCAATTAAGGTCCACTTTTTTTTTCCTAGAATTGGGTTCCACTTTATTGATGCATTATATATGTTTATGTGTTGACGTTTACTTCACAAAGACATAAAACTAATCTTTTTAAGACAATTATAATTCACATGATTGATTCTCAATTAATTGATATCTTAATTAATGATTAATATTCAATCAATGATTAATTGGTATCTTCTATTTAATAATAATTGACTGGTATATTTGGTTAATTAATATCTTATTCAATCAAATGATTAATCAAATCAATCAAATAGTCAAAGATATTATTTGTAGTTAGGAATTATAGTAAGATTTTCTTGATGGAAAGAAATCATAGAGATTTTGATATTCGTTAGTAAGGGTCCCTAACATAACTTATAAAATGTCTGTGATACTCTATCTACAAAAAAGATTTTCTAGGTAGGCATAGGTTAAAAGGTTTCTGATTCTAAGAAGACAAGGAGGTGTATGGGATTAATTTACACTTAACAATAATGATAAGAGATAAATTATTTAGATTTTCGCTACTTAGTACATGTCGTTTGTACTTATTTCATTTACCAAAAGATTGTCGAGTTGACATAATCATGGACATTTAAAAAAAAAAAGCAACTAATGAAAACACCTCGAATGAAACTTGAAAATGTTTCTTAAGGGCCAAACTAAATGCAAATGGCTTGTAAGTGACGTTGGTTAAGCTAAAGAAGAAAAGGACCAAACTGTTATACCTGCACGTTAGGAAGAAAAAAAAACAAAAGAAAAAAATTGTTCTATCCTCCTTTTATGTTATTTCATTTTTATTTTTTTAAAAAAGAATCAACAATAATTTCTCAATTATTTTTTGATAATTTGAACCCGTAAACTGTTTATTATAGACAAAATGGTATTACCAATTAAGATACATTTTGTTCTATTCTTTATTTCTCTCAATTTTGCTTTCATATATAGCACAGCCACATTTGGACTTTCACATTTTTGTAATATTCCAACACAAATAAGTTTGCAAGATGTAGCGTTACAACTAACACAGAGAAAACCATTATTCATGCAGATTAAAAGTAGAACAACATTTAAACTTTTTTCTAGTACGACAAGATACTGCATAAATTCAATAATAAAATGACTTACATGATTAAATCCTCTCCTATTAGCTTTTATGAGGTTAGCAAGTCCATAAGGGAAGGGGGAGAGGTGGGAGTTCTAAATAAGATATAAAAGGCAAAATATGGCATTAAAATCCTTGATTAACAAAAAATAATGGAGCCAAAGCTAGTGATAATCCTATATTGTCCAAGTGGTCTGGACAGTGATTTGCTGTACAAGGGAACCTGTCACCTCCTGCATTTGCTACAAAAAGGCCCTGCATGCAATCATCCACAAGACAAGCATATGGACATAGGGGAGGGATGGGGAGTATGCAGCGGCAAATTCAAAACCCCAAGGTGAATCTCTGACAGTGTACATTTTTTTTATCCTTTATGTTAAATATGGTTTGAATTTTAAATTTTGCTTAAATTTGGTAGTGGAAATCATTCTATTTATTTGAGTTTAGAATCATCAAAAGATCTTATATATGGATTAGGATCCATATTTTAAGTCAAACACTTGTGAAAATGCAAGAATTTCAAACTGGTCTGATCCCATTGATAATCCTAGTTAGGAATGAATAAAGACTGAGTTGGTTAATTGTATAATATTTTCCATATGTCTATGTCTGTATCCATCAAAGATTTTCTCTACTTAGTATTCAATGGACATTGTTTATTGTATAATGTTTTCACTGTGTCTAGATACATGTCCAACAAAGATTTTGTAAGGATCGAAGACAACCAAGTGGAAGAGATAAACAATGTAAAGATCACAAATATAACAGTAAGTAAATAAAAAGGAAAGAATTGCAAACCAATTAACTACCCAACTCCTCTTGAGCTTGTAGATTAATTCAAACAAACTTCTTCAAATTGATGAATTACAATCACTCTTGTGTACAAAGGAAGGTTCACCTCCTTCTTGTCCCGAACTCCACTCGGTCAAGTTAGAAAGTTTTACTATCCCTCAGGACAACCCTCACAGAGCTATACTTATAAAGTATTCACTCACAAATGAAAAGCTTACAAAGAACCCCACACCACTAAAACTACAAATCTTCTTTGGAGAGTGTTTTCTCACTAAAACTATTCTAGATCTTTTGTATTTTCAGTGTGCAAAAGTTGTTTGAACATTCTGACCATATTCTATTTATAAGAGACCGACAAAGTGCATCATTAATACTTCCAACGGATAGAAAGTAGCTGAACAGTCAACTAGCCGTTGGAGTATAGGACGTCCGGTACTCCTGTTTTTTGCGTCTGACAGCAGGCAGTGAGTTTGAAAAATTTTCTTCAATTCTATCGAACGTCCGGTGCAAGCTCTTTGTGCGTCCGACAGCAAACAAAGAGATTTGAGAAATCATTTTGTTTCTATCGGACGTCCGGTGGAGACATATTTAGCGTCTGATGGTTTCGTCGATTTTGAAGGATCCTATCGGACGTCCGATACTTGCGTCCGATCAAGGTCAGTGATCCAAGGAGAATGTCTTATTTCCTTCGGACGTCCGGTGGTGGAGTTCTTCATGCGTCCGAAGTTACGCAATGATTATCGGACGTCCGATCGAAGCGTCCGACAGCTTTCAGCAACCTTTGTCCCTTTCAATTGCACCTGATCTTTGAATCTGATTTGCTTCACAATTGAAAATATTTCTTGAAGAGATATTAGTATTATCCATTATTTTATAAATATCAAAAGTTAGGGATCAAAATCAACAGATTTTTTCTACCTGGTATTCAATGGACATCTTTAATGTGTTTTATTTTCACCTAGATATATATATATTATTTTTTAACGTGTCTTATTTTAGCCTAGTATATTATATATCATTTGTATATAGACCACTTTCCTTAAATTAACATCACTTTTTCAATTAAAAAAAGGACACCCTTTCAAGTCTTAACTAATTTCCATTGCTACTAAAACATGATTTCTACCATTTACAGTGTTATATGCTAGGTCTGACCCCAGAAAATTGATCAAAAGATTTTTGGCAACTCCAAAGACAAATAACATAGCAGAAATAAATAAAATAGAAACACAAGAATTTACGTGATTTGGTCAAATTGACATACGTCCACAGGCGGGGGAAGAGCAATATTTTACTATGAAAAATAGAGTACAAAAAATGCCTTAGGAAAGTGTTTTTAGGACCAAAATGCCAAATGCTAAAACACAAGAGAGCCCAAAAATATGTAACTAAACAAAAGATTTAATGACTCAAATACCCAAATAACCCATTAATGCTTTCTTGGTTTTGGTGCACTTAACTCCATCACTGGCCCACTACATTTAAAGGCAACTAAGGGAAAGACTCCCTTATACAAAAGGGACTGTGGGACAACGCCACCTTAATAAATCTTCACCATGGCATGTCCCCAGTATCGACAATAGCAAAAACTGCTCCACCTTTCCACATAAACCCCAATGAGTCTAAATCACCAACAACGAATATCAGCCCAATTCAAGCATTGCTTGAACTTGTAACTGCAACAAGTTTTGTGAACATGACAGCAGGATTCTTCTTGGTGCTGATTTTTTGAACAAGATTTTTTCCATCAGCAATAGTATCTCGAATGAAATAAAATTTCACATCAATGTGTTTCGTCCTCTCATGATACATCTGGTCTTTAGTCAAATAAATGACACTTTAACTATCACAGTAAATAGTAGTAATACTTGATGCGGACTAAATTCACCAAACAAACTCTTCAACCATAAGGTTTCTTTAATTGTCTCGGTCATGACCATATATTTTGCCTTCGTAGTAGATAAAGCTAAACAGATTTTGAAGTAGCTTTCCAACTAACTGCATAACCGCTAATGCAGAATACGTAACTTAAAAGTAATCTTCTCCTGTCAAGATTTTCGGCATAGTCAGAATCTACAAAACCAACCAAAGTATCATTATTTCTCTCAAACTCCAAACAAAAGATTGAAGTCCCTCGCAAGTATTTGAGAATCCACTTCACAGCCTGCTAATGTGCTTTTTCAGGACAAGACATACATCTGCTAACCACACTTACTGCTTGTGCAATATCTGGACGAGTACAAACTATTGCATACATAATGCTGTCGACTGTATTGGAATAAGGAACCCGTGTCATATACTCTTCCTCTTCAACTGACTGTGGCGATTGAGCAGCAGATAGTCGAAAATGACTAGCAAGAGGAGTAGTCACAGGTTTAGCATCTTTCATGCCAAACTTCTCCAAGACCTTTCTAAGGTAATTTTCTTGAGTCAAGAATAACTTTCTAGCTTCTCGGTCTCTTTTGATTTTCATGCCAAGAATTTTTTTAGCTGCTCCCAAATATTTCATTTCAAATTCACTACTTAACTACAACTTCAAAGTGTGAATTTCTGACAAATTCTTGGCAGCAATGAGCATGTCATCAATATAAAGCAGCAAATAAATGAAAGAACCATCATCTAACTTCCGGAAGTAAACGCAACTATCATACATGCTCTTTGAATAACCATGACCCAACATAAAATTGTCAAACCTCTTATACCACTGTTTTAGATATTGTTTCAATCCATATAAGGATTTCTTTAGCAAACAAACATGGTCTTCTTTTCCTTCAATTTCAAATCTCTGAGATTGCTTCATATAAATTTTATCTTCAAGTTCACCATGCTAGAAAGCTGTCTTAACATCAAGCTGCTCTAACTCCAAATCATTCATGGCAACTAAAGCAAACAAAACACGAATAGACCTATGTTTAACAACAGATGAAAATACTTTATTAAATCAACACCTAGTACCTTACTATAGTCTTTTGCAATCAATTGTGCTTTATACCTTGCATCTTCAACCCCTGGAATACTTTTTTTCTTGAAGATCTATTTGCATCCAATAATTTTCTTATCTGGAGACGACTTCACAAGAACCCAAGTTCTATTTCGATGGAGAGATTCAATTTCTTCATTCATTGCAATCAACCATTTAACAGAGTCATCACAAGAAATCGTCTTTGAATAGGTAGTAGGCTCACCAATTACATCAGTTTCTTCTACAACAGACAAAGCATATGCAACCAAATTTGCATATCTTTGTTGTCGGACCCTATTTTTCGCGTTGAAAAAAAAGGTGTTTACAAAAGATGTGATTTTATTTAAAAATATGTGAAAAAGAACCTAAAATAGGACTTTAAAGAATGCGACAGTTTGGATCCAAAATTTAGTTTAAAAAGGTTTTTAAGAAAAGAGATGAGTTACCACTTAGTATTGATTTTGGGTGTACCAGGTCATCCCAAAAATATTTTTGACAAAAATAAAATAAAATAAAATCCCTTTCGACAACTCCAGATTTTTTAAAAATAAGAGAAAATGGGTTCAAAAGTCACGGTTAAAGAAAAAAAAAGCAAAGGTTCGATTAACTCAAATCTAAGACACCATTTCAACTTAGTCTAAGTTAGTTATGAGGTTTAATCAAAATTTTTCTAATATAACCCTTAATTTTATCACATTTGGATGTTTCCTACATAGATACAAATCTAAATTTATGAAATATCGAAAGGGACAAAATATCCATTCACGAGTTTAATTGATACCAATCGCATTGATTGCGAAGGTCAAAATAATTCCTTGAAAGGGTCACGAGCGTGCATGAATTAAAATGAAAAAAAAGAAAAAAAACTTAAATTATATATCTAGATATAAGTGGCCAAAGAATAGAAATGCAACATAATGGGTACGGAAGACAAAAACTCGTAACATAATTTTCTTATACAAGGATCGATGGAGTATTTAAACTAAAGAGTTATAATCACCCATATCCATGTTCAAAGAATAATTCTCTTAATATGAACAAGCAAATGAACTAACTTATTTTACAATTTCTTAAATGAGATGCAATTCTAAATGATATGATTAACACATATAGAGGATATGGGGTTAAAATAATAGGGAATATCATGCAAATGAGAAAAGATCTTAAAAATGAAAATATGCATGAAAATGTAATGAATATCACACAAAAATGAATCTAACGCATAAACAATCTAAGAGTCTAGCGTTGGACTAGCCTATTTTTAAAAGTTCTTATTAGCGTTGGACTAGCAAGTAAATGGAAGGAGAAGCCACAATTAGCGTTGGACTAGTGTGGTGACGTCATACATTACTAATACATATCAAAACAAATAATGCATAAATTAAAACAAATAAACACATAAGAGCACATGGCATGTAACACATAAACATAATATCTAGATACAAAAATTCTAAGAAAAGCGGATAAAGTATATAACACATAAGTCACATAAACACACAACCTACCTATTACATCGAGAAGCCTAATTACAATCTAAATGGGGAAAGTATGAAATAAACCTACCTATCCTATTTATTACATTGGTCTATCTAATTATAATTTTTGTAAAAATAGTACATATCTATTACATCTTGAGGTATTTAAATACCTCTCAAATAATTAAAAATTTAACTAAACAAACATAAGAAAATTGGAATAAACATTTGAATCAAATAAATAACAAAACATATAAAAATATATTGACACATAAGAACACGTTGGAGCACATAAGAGCATTTAATTGACATTTAAATGATAATAGGGGTATCTCCCTTTTGAAGTGGTGACTAACTGGAAGTCAAATTGCCCTATTTATACTCAAAATGTACAAAAGAATCATGACACCAATTTAATTAAAAATAATAATAATGACAAAAATACTAAATTCACATTAATATGTCACATATAAAGAAACTTAAGAACATCTAAAAATTACAAATTAAATATATTCAAAAGTAACTTAATTAACTATTAAAGAAAAGAAACAGTCATAATAAAAATAGTCAAAATTCACTAGGGACTAAATTATAAAAATTGAAAAATTTTTTAGGTTAAAAATATTAATTTATTAAAGTTTAGGGGTCAAAATTAAATGAAAGATGAAATTTAGGGATCAAAGTGTAATTAATTAAGGACCTAATTGAATGAAATTTAAAATTTGCTGGGCTATAATAAAATTATTCTAAAGTTCAGGGACTGAAGTGCAAATTCACTAGCAGATCTTCTTAAGAAAACAGGTCACTGGGCCATTCTCTATTTTTTTCGGGCCAAAGGCCATCCGGCCCAATCAAAAGTTCAAGCCAAAATACTCAGGCCAGCCCGTCTTGCTATCACTCAAGCCCAACTAAAAAATACATTGGTTCTAACCTTCTAACCCAAAAGAAATAAACCAACACCCTTTCCCAAAACCCAACCAAAATAACTGTAAGCCTACCACTAAAAAAAACATTAGCCAAACATTCTTTTCTTTGTTTTCTTTTCTTTCTCTTATTCTTCTTCTTCTTTTTTCTACTTCTTCCACTCCCGCTTCTTCGTCTTCTTGTCCGGCCCATTGAAGAAGTTTCAGCTAGTGGCCATGGCAGCTGTCAACCACTGGCGAATTTTCTGGTTGCCAAAATTTCTCAAAATACACCCCACTCGATTTTTCGCGAAGATTCTATTTTTGAAGTTTATTTTTACAAAAAAAGGAAAGAAAAGTGGTCAAATGGCCAAAAAATAGTCACGGTTTTGCTTCCCAAAAATCATTAAAATCTCACCCAAAAACTGTAAATTTTATACCAAAATAATACTTGTGATTTCTATAATGCAACTATGTTTTTAGTTTAACAAGAAAACAACAACAAAATAATGCATTAAGTCAAAACAATCCCTAAATTAAAAAAATTCATTCCTTGCTTTTGAGGTCAAAACTTGAATTTTGGACAATCAAAAATCTTTTCCAAGCCTTGTGCTAGCTAGGAGTCATCTAATCTTAACAAAACTATGCACAAAATTCACTAATTTGATTCATTTTTCATTTTGGCATTTCGTTAAACACAAACAAGGCATTCACAAAAAATCCTCTTTTCTCGATGTTATTAATAGCTTACACCAACAATTTCAACAAACACCACATAACAACAACATTAGTGAAAGAAAGAGACAAATAGGTAGCAAAGCATGAATTTAATCTAATTAATTAATAAAAGGGAAAATCGAAAAAAAAGAAGAGAGGAAAAGAAAAATACCTTGATGAGGATTGTAGTCCCTTGACTAAAGTTTTTGAGAAAGTCCAAGCTTTTTGTCCAACCGGTGGCTGCCTTGTTGTGTCTGAGTTGTGTGGGGATGTGTTGTGGGAATTGAGTAGAAAAAAAAGGGGAGGGATATGGGCCAAGAGAGTGAGGGAGATTTTCTTTCATTTTGTGTGTGTTTTGTCTGTTGGTGGAAAAAGAAAGAAAGAGTTGAGAGTGAGTTCAGGAGTTGGTTCTTGTCTTCCTTGTTGTGTCTGACTTCCCCAGCCAAAAGAAGAACAAGGCCGAGAGATGTCTATTGGGAGCCAAAAGTGGAGTTTGTGTATTAGTTTCGCCAAAATGATGATTTTCTCAACTGATGTAAAGAAAGGTGCCTGGCAATTGAGTGTGAAATGGGTTAATAGTTATTTTGGTAGGGAAAATGACGAAAATATGTAAGTTTAGTTTGATTTTTTATTTTTGCTTTTGATTTTGACTTTTTTCTTTCTTTCTTTTTTTCTTTCTTAAGATAAAGCTACAAAAATGAGAAAAAAAAAACACACATTAAAATACAAGAAGATAAATAACTCATTAAATAAAAAAATTCAGGAAAACATTAAAATTTGACAAAATTTAGTGTCTACAATTTGCCCCTCTTTGTCTAGAGTTTCGAAGAAACTGAAGACAAAAACGTAGACAACAAATTACTTACGTATCTCTTCTAACCGTACTTGAGTTAATAAACAAGCCAACACTTGGTTAAAATTATCAAACAAAATGATGCAATTAAATTACAAAAAACGTGACTGAACTCATGTAGAGTTGCCTACGTATCCCGTCATAGAAATCAGGTCAAATGTAGTTCGAATACAGGTGAACCACAATGAAATAAGTACATTGACTATCTGTGATCTTTGCAAAGTCGTAAAAGTCTGACCTCTCAGAACTTTTAAACATGAAATACAAAATGAATGATAAAGCACAATTATTAATCAAATAGCCAAGAAAAGTGGGTTGTCATGATTTAGAAAAATGCGCGGAGAGATGCCGTTATACTCCGAGAAGGGAGGTAGAAGAGTGCTCGGCGGACGCTGAAACTTGCTAACAGGAAATTAAATTTGATTGTCAGGAAACAACAGATTGGTGGGATAAGACCCAAACTCAATAAAATAAAACGGTCAGTGAAATAAAACTCAAACCTGCCGAAGTTGGTGAAAGCGATCAGTGGGATAAAACCCGAGCCTGCCGAGGTTGGTGGGATAAAACTCAAACCCAACAAAATAAAAACGGTCAGTGGGATAAAATCCGAACCTGTCGAGGTTGGTGGGATAAAACTCAAACCCAATAAAATAAAAACGGTCAGTGCGATAAAACCCGAGTCTGCTGAGATTGGTGGATAAAATCCAAACCCAACAAAAATAACAACGGTCAGTGGGATAAAATCCTGACCTACCAAGATTGGTGGGATATAACCCAAACCCAACAAAATAAAATGGTTTTGAAATCGCAATTTTTCAAAATTTGCCCTAATGTAGGGCCTCCTTTTTTTTTCAAAGCAGATTTGAAATGCATTTCCAAAATTGGAACTCACTCTTTTTTATATTTGCCCCAGTGTAAATCATGTTTAATAAAGGCCACATTTTTCATGTTTTTAAAAAAGGCAAAAAGAGTGATCAAATAACACCGCCATTATATGATCCCTTTGGCCTTGAGAACCATGTAAGCATGATCTTTCGATGTCAAAACTGCTCTCCAAGGGTTGTGCTACAACTTGTCTCGAATCTTTTCAATTTTATTTCAAGTTTCGGGCTCCTATTTTTTCATTAATGATTATTTTGTGCTCCAAAATCTTATTTTGATGACCTTAACTTTTCGGATTTTCACTAAGGTCACCCGTCTTTTTCTTTTTCTTTTGCTTTCATTTTCTATTGTTTTTTTTTCTCTCTTTTTTTCTTTTTTCTTTTTTTTTTGAAAAGACGCCCTTTTGGTTTTTCACTTAATGAACAAATCTTGTCGACAATCTTTATCAACTCGAAGGTGAAGGTGTATTGACATCATTTGTCATTTGATTAAGTGATTTTATTCGAAATACTACTAAGGCAGAGGTCGGGACTTTATGACTTTTATGATGGGATTAGATGGGGTGTAGAAGAAATGTTAAGGTTTGAAAGCAAATCTTGAAAGAGGTTTTAAATATCCTAAGACCGCATTCTATCAATATTTGCCCTGGTATGAGGGTATTAAAACTGAAAATATTACTCCAGTTTGGCTTTTGACTCTTTTTCTTTTTTTTCTTCTTTTTTTTTCTCTTTTTTTTTGTAACAAATAGGAGATAAAATTTGCCCCAGTGTGGGGTTTGTGATCTTTAGGGGGGCTATCAAACGAATGATTAAATTATTTTGAAGGTTTAAAGGAAAAAACTAGGGGTAGGATGTTCAAAGGAAAACGAAGAAGACCTGCCTTTAATCCACCTTTAATGGTATCTCAAAAAGAAAAATCACATAATCAGAAGAAAAATTTCTTACACATATCTGAATTGATTGATTGATAAAAAATCTGTCCATCCATTTTTGTGAGAATGAGCATTCCTCTAGATAACACTCTTTGAACAATAAATGATCCTTGCCAAGTTGGAGCAAACATTTCCTTTAATCTCCTCTTGAATCAGAAGAATTCGCTTCAAAACTTTATCCCTTACTTCAAATAAGCGAAATTTGTCTTTCTTGTCATAACCAACGAACCATCTTTTATTGATAGCATTGTCCATGGTAGGTAACATTCAACCTCTTTTTCATCCATTGGAGACAGCAACTCATTGTGCTCCTTATTCTATTTAATTTCTTCTACCTGAACTTTCGTCAAAATATGCAAGGATGGGATCTTAATTTTGTCAGGTATTATCACTTCCATTCGAAGCATACGGTGTTGCCCCAACTTAGAAATGTAATCTCCAAGTGAAATACTCCCAAAGTTCAATAGCAAAAATTTACAAAATTGAAGGAAGAACTCTTTTTTTTTTCTTTTTCTTTTTTTACTGATGAAGTATGTACTCCTTCTAAATAAAAAAAAACTTCTCCACTTTGCAATGTAGTATTATTTCCCCCTTTTTATTCGTGATTACCCTCCAAATTTACAAGATTTTCACTTGCGTCTTTTTCTCGATCTTAACCATAAACACCTGCACAATGGGGAATTTTTCAAAACGCTTGAATTTTTCAGAATTCTTTTTCTTTTCTTTTTCCCTTTTTTTTAGCAATGATGTAACAATTAAGGTTCATGCAAAGTGTTGACTTATCAAAATTTGAAAAATATACTTGGTCTTGGACATATCCTACAAATGTATTATAAAATTTTGCCTCAATTAAAACTTATTTGGTGAAATCTCACAAATATATTACGAAAAATTTGCCCTAGTTTGGGCTTATTTTAGTTACAAAATAATTACATGCAATGTGAATAGAAACTACATTTTTCAAATGAAGAATTTAAATGTCATATCCAAACTCATATAGAAGATTCTATGATAAATCTCTCAAAATAAGATCAAATTACAAAAGATCTCTTCCTCATTTTGGAATCGGTGTTTAGAGAAAGTGGTCACTTTTCTTATTAGTTTATTGGTGGGATAAAATTCAAACCCAACAAAAATAATAACGGTCAGTGAGATAAAACTCGAGTCTGTCGAGGTTGGTGGAATAAAATTCAAACCCAACAAAAAATAAAAACGGTCAGTGGGATAAAACTCGAGACTATCGAGATTGGTGGAATACAACTCAAGCCCAACAAAATAAAATGGTCTTGAAATAAAATCCTTTGCCAATTCTGCATTAGATATCATGTATCTCGCTCTCTTTAAAAGTGTTCTGTTTATACGTTCAGTCACACCATTTTGCTGAGGTATCATCCTGACAGTGTGATACCGAACAATTCCTTCATTCTTACAAAATTTTTCAAATTCTCTTTCACAAAATTTCATGTCATTATCTGTTCTAAGTTGCTTGATCTGTTTACCTGTCTGTTTTTCAATCAAAACTTTCTATTACTTGAAAGTGAGGTAAATATCATTCTTATGTTTAAGAAAATAAACCTAAACTTTTCTTGAATAATCATCAATGAAAGTCAATATATACCTGGCACCACCCTTAGACGGAACACGAGATAGACACCAAAGATTTGAATGAATATAATCAAGAGTACCTTTCGTCTTATGGATTGATGGAGAACTGAAACTAACTCTTTTTTGCTTCCAAAAAAATACAATGTTCACAGAATTTCAGTGACCCAGTATTCTGATCACAAAGAAGTCCCCTTTTGCTTAGTATGCCCAAGCCTTTCTCGTTCATATGTCCCAAACGCATATACCACAATTTGTTAATGTCAGAATCAGACAAATATGATGATGACGAAACTACAACCGAGCCTGTGACAGTAGATCCCTGCAAAACATATAAACTACCAATCCTGCAAGCTTGCATTATAGCGAGAGCATTTTTAGAAACCTTCGTAATGCCATTTTCATCTGTGTATTTGCACCCAAGAGCCTTTAAGATGCCCAAAAAGATGAGATTCTTTTTCAAATCAAGAACATGTCTAACATTAGTGAGCGTCCTCACAATACCATCATGCACTTTAATTCGGATTGTACCCTTACCAACAACATTACAAGCGACATTATTGTCCATCAAAATAATTCCACCATTTTAAGATTCATAAGTAGAAAATAAATCTTTATTGGGACACATGTGATAAGAGCACTTCGAATCTAAAATTTATTCATTTTTAGACTTTGTCCTGTCATCAGTCACAAAGAAAATATTTTCTTCATTCTTATTAGCTGCAACACCAGTTTCGGCAATCTTAATATTTTTCTCAGCGGATTTTCTCTTTTGTTTCAATCTATTTTTCAATTTGAAACAATTTGCCTTAATGTGTCCTATTTTATGACAATAATTGCACTCCACATTTCTATATCTCGATTTAGATTTATATTTAGATCTACTATTGTCAAATTCTCTTCTTTCAGTTTTGCCCCTAACAGCCAGATCTTCTGCCCGACCTCCACTGAATTCTCTAGTAATATCCCTGTCTATCTGCTCCTTAGATTTTAATGTAGATTTAATTTTTCGATACGAAATTGTTTCTTTTCCATAAATCATAGTATCATGAAAATGTTTAAAATATTAGGGAAGGGAACACAAAAGTAACAGGGTCTAATCCTCATCATCAATTTTTGAATATATATTCTCCAAATCCATATTAATGGAATCAAATTTATCAAGATGTGATAATATAGATGTACTTTTAATCACGCGAAGCATATTCAAACTTTCTTTTAAATAAAGGCAATTCTCAACTGTTTTTTCATGTACAAGACCTTAAATTTGTCTTACATGGCCTTTGTCGAAGTGTCAGTGGCTACCTTTTCCAAAACCTCATCAGAGAGATTTAAGATAATACTGGACCTTACCTTCTTATCCATCGCAACAAAATTTGCATCTGTCACATCCTCTGGCTTTTTCTCAATTCCGTCTATTGTTAGGTCAACTCCGTCTTGAACCAAAATAGCCTCCATCTTGAACTGCCAACATTCCTGTCGAATTTCTCGACGACAGTCTTTGTTATTGTCATTGTTGCCACAAAATCCAAAGCATTCGAAGAAGGTCTAATACCAGTTTGTTAAGTCTGGCCCTAGAAAATTGACGAAAGAATTTTTGGCAACACCAAAACAAATAACAAAGCAGAAATAAATAAAACAGAAACACAAGAATTTACGTAATTCGATCAAATTGACCTATATCCACGTGCAGAAGAGGAGCAATATTTTATTATGAAGAAGAGAGTACAAAAAATGTCTTAGGAAAGTGTTCTTAGACCCAAAACACTTAATACTAAAATACAAGAGAGTCCAAAAACATTTAATTAAACAAAAGACTTAATGACCCAAAGGCCCAAATAACCCACTAATGCTCTCTTGATTTTGGTGCACTTAACTACATTACAGGCCCACTATATTTATAGGCAACTAAAAAAAAAGGCTCACTTGTACAAAAAGCGATGTGGGATAACGTCACCTTAACCTTATATATATATATATTTATTTATTTCTTTCTTTCTTTTCAAGTAGGATTGTGGATTGATAGTAGGATTGTACCTTTCTTGTGACTCCAATTTGGATCTATAGATGCATGTGAAATGTTGTACCAATTCAAGTCCACTTTTCCCTTTTATTTTTAATTAAGGTCAACTTTATTGATGCCGCGTGAATGTTTATGCGTTGAAGTTTACTTCACAAAGATTCTCGAGTTGGCATAATCATGGACATAAAAAAAAAAAGCAACTAATGGAAAGATCTTCTTGAAAATGTTTCTTAAGTGCCAAACCAAATACAATTGGCTTGTAACTGATGTTAATGAAACTAAAGAAGAGAACGACCAAACTGTTATACCCTTCTGTTCAAAAAAATAAATAAAAAAAATTTGTACCCTCTTTTTTTGTTTTTTATTTTTATTTTTTAAAAATGAATCAACATTGATTTTTCAACTATCTTTTCATAACTTGAACTGTAAACTCTCTATTATAGATGAAACATATTACCAATTGGGATACACTCAGTTCTACTCTTTATTTCTCTCAATTTTGCTTTCACAGTGTATCCACACTTGAACTTTTAACATTTTTGTAATATTCGAACTATCTCTACCCCATGCAAACTGGTTTACAAGATATATCATTATAACTAACACACAGAAAAAAAAATTAGTCATGCGGATTAAAAAGTAAAATAACGTTTACACTTAGTTTTTTTAATACGACATGGTAGTGCATAAATTAAGTAGTAACGAGTCTTACATGATTAAATCCTCTCCTATCAGCCTCTACGAGGTTAGCATGTCCGCAGGGGGAGGAGGAGAGGAGGTAGCTCTAAACAAGAAATAAAAGGTACAATAAGGCATTAACAGCCTGGATTGACAAAAAGTAAAGGGGGCAAAGCCAGTGATGATCCTATATTCACCAAGTGGGTTATTCGACATTATCAACTGAATTAACTTGTGATGGACGTTATCAACTGAACTAACTTGTATTAAGAGTTCACTTTTGATTACCATTGCAAGCATTTAAAAAAAAAAATCAAATTAATAAAACGCGAAAAATTCTTTGTTTAAGGCCAGGTTAACATTTTTTTTTCAATTTGTATAGGGCAAGAAATTCCCGTAAAAGTACTAGAGATAAATATGCATACAAGTGTATCTTATTTGATTTTTTATATCTTTTTATACTTGTCTTTTACTTTCAGTATCATTCGAGATTCAATACAAGAAATTCAAGAAATTCACTGTTTTCCAAAACCAAAATACAAAATCATCCGTATAATCAATTGACAACATATTTCGAGTTGGAATCTTATTCTATCAAATAGTAATCAATGAAATCGAATTCAGCTGCTTTACTTCCATCTACTGCATAACCAGCAATTCAATGTCATAACTGCAAAAGAAGTATGGTCATCATGATCAAGATGTCACACAACCGTAAAACCATTGATGACTTGTAGCTTATACCTTTACTTTCCTCACCTCCTCTTACGAAAGGACCTAGCGGGCAGAGTTGGGATACTCTGTTCATTCTTGAAGAAATTTTCAGGATCTACCACAGTCTTCACTTTAACCAATCTGTCAAAATTGTCTTTGAAATATTTGCGCCCATAAACTTCTCCTTCACTATAACTGTTCTTCCCGTTATCAGTTGTACCGATATCAAGATCCCTATAGTTGAGAAAAGCCTGCCTTGGATTACTTGATACATAAGGGGTCATGAAACTATATAGTTCCCTTGCTTGCTCGAGGTATTGATTTGTTATGTTGGGGCTTGCATCGTCCCAATTCACTGAGTATTGAATCTTGTAAATGATACCTGCCCTGTGAGGAAATGGTGTTTCATTTGCAGGGATTTCACTCATTCTTCCACCATATGGATTGAAAACAAGTCCAGGTTTTCCAAGCTGAACCATTTTGTTGAAGATTGAAGTCAGTGCATCCTTAGGAATTGGGGTTTGGACATAATCTGATTTTCTCTTCAAGAAATTGACATCAGAAGTTCTGTTAAGAAGAAGTTCAGGTTTTGCCCCAATGTCAAAATTGGACCAGAATAGCATTGACTGTATCCAGCTCCCTTCTTTACAATCACTTTTCTGCAATCCCAGAGCAGGGAATCCAGCATTTATCACAGACATAAGACTGTCTGAATCTCCTAGATACAATGCAATGAATGTTAACCTGATGATCTTCTGACCCTTACTTTTGCCACTTTTTGAAGTAATTGGTTGGACAAGAACTCTTATGAAGAGACCATTGTCGATTTTGTCAGCAACACTCTGCCACTGAACAAGAATATTTGTTGCATTTTCTGCCTCAGTCCTTTGAACATTAAAGACAGTTACTATCTCAGGCACCTGGACTAACTTAAGTTTGTATGCCAAAACAACCCCAAAACTGGCACCACCACCACCCCTGATAGCCCAGAAAAGATCTTCCCCCATCGCCTTTCTATCCAAAACCTGGCCTTTAACATCAACAATCTGTGCATCAAGAACATTATCTACCGCAAGACCAAATTTTCGCAACATTCCACCATAACCACCCCCACTGATGTGCCCACCAACGCCTACAGTTGGGCAAAGACCAGCAGGGAATCCATATACTTTGCTCTTCTCCCAAATTTTATAGTAAAGTTCCCCGAGGGTCGCCCCGGCTTGTACCCAAGCAGATTCGCTCGGGATATCAACCGTGATGGACCTCAGATTAAACATGTCAAGAATGATAAAAGGGACATCAGAAACATACGAGATACCTTCATAATCATGACCGCCGCTACGGATTTTTAGCTCCAGCCCCGTTCCTTTGGTGCACAAAACTGCTGCTTGAACATGTGGGATTTCCAAGGGTGCGACAATTATGGATGGCTTTCTAGTACTGGATGTGTTGAACCTAAGGTTTCTAACGTAGGCCTGTAATACAGAGTTGAATGAAGTATTTGTTGGACTATACAGAATGTTAGAAATTTGGCCACTTGGGATTCCATTTTTTGTTAGACAACTTGCAAAATTGTCATAGATTGAATCTGAAGCTGCAACACAAAAGGGTTGAGAAATTGAAGTGAAAAAAGGGAAAAGAACAAGAAGGAGAAGAAAGGGGAACATGGTAGGGGACAGCATGTAATTTGGCAACTGAAGGTTGTTCTAATAGTAGCGTTCCAAGGATGTTATCAAATAAGCACCAGGACAGAACAAAAGGAGAGCTGTATTATATACCTGTTAAAGTTGGGTAATATACAACTAGATTTTCAGAATGCAGGCTGGTCGAAACTGCGAAAATTTTGATGGAAATGTAATGGGAACCGGAAATTTTGCCGTGAAGATTCCCTTGAAGGCCTAAACTTTGACCACGGAATTAATGGTCGACAAAATATTAGGCCAATGTAATCCCACGAAGGCAAAGACAAGGACAGATACAGATTGACAAAGCTAAGAATGAATAAAGGCCGCGTTGGCTAATTGTATAATGTTCAACAAAGATTTTTTCTACCCGGTATTATTTTTGGCCTAGTATGTTTTAGACACTTTCTTTAAATTAACATCACTTTTTCAAAAAAAAAAAAAAGAAGAAGACACCGTTTTAATTCTTAACTAGTTTCCATTAGCTACTAAAACTCGTTTTATACCATTTACATTGTTATAAATATCTTATTTTCAAAAAGGATTGATAGTATAATTGTACTTAACCTTTGTGACTCGAATTTGCATCCATAAATGCACGTGAAATGCTGTACCAATTAAGGGCCACTTTTTTTTTCCCTAGAATTGGGGTCCACTTTATTGATGCTTTATATATGTTTATGCGTTGACGTTTCCTTCACAGAGACGTAAAACTAATCTTTTTAAGACAATTACAACTCACATGATTGGTTCTCAAGTAATTGATATCTTAATTAATGATTAACATTCAATTAATGATTAATTAGTATCTTCTATTTAATAATAATTGTCCGGTATATTTGGTTAATTGTATCTTATTCAATCAAATGATTAATCAAATCAATCAAATAGTCAAAAATATTATTTGTAGTTATGAATTATGGTAAGATTTTCTTGATGGAAAGAAATCGTAGGGATTTTGATATTTCTTAGTAAGGGTCCCTAACATAACTTATAAAAAGCCTGTGATACTCCATCTACAAAAAAGATTTTCTAGGTAGGCATAGGTTAAAAGATTTCTGATTCTAGGAAGCCAAGGAGGTGTATGGGATTAATTTACACTTGACAATAATTATTAGAAATAAAATATTTAGATTTTTGCTACTTAGTACATTTCGTTTGTACTTATTTCATTTAACAAAAGATTCTCGAGTTGGCATAATCATGGACATTAGAAAAAAAAAAAGCAACTAATGGAAACATCTCGAGTGAAACTTGAAAATGTTTCTTAAGGGCCAAACTAAATGCAAATGGCCTGTAAGTGACGTTAGTTAAACTAAAGAAGAAAAGGACCAACTGTTATACCCGGCCGCTCGGAAAAAAAAAAAAAAAAAAACAACTGTTCTACCCTCCTTTTATGTTATTTCATTTTTATTTTTTTAAAAAGAATCAACAATAATTTCTCAATTATTTTTTGATAATTTGAACACGTAAACTGTTTATTATACACAAAACGTATTACCAATTAAGATTCATTTCGTTCTATTCTTTTTTATTTCTCTCAATTTTGCTTTCCTATATAGTACAGCCACACTTGGACTTTAACATTTTTGTAATATTCCAACTATATCTATCCAACACAAACAAGTTTGCAAGATATACCGTTACAACTAACACAGAGAAAACCATTATTCATGCAGATTAAAAGTAGAACAACATTTAAATTTTTTTTTTTTTAGTACGACAAGATAGTGCATAAATTCAATAATAACAAGGCTTACATGATTAAATCCTCTCCTATCAGCCTCTATGAGATTAGCAAGTCCATAAGGGGAGGGGGAGAGGGGGGAGTTCTAGACAAGATATAAAAGGCAAAATATGGCCTTAAAATCCTTGATTAACAAAAAATAATGGAGCCAAAGCTAGTGATAATCCTATATTGTCCAAGTGGTCTGGACAGTGATTTGCTGCACAAGTGAACCCGTCACCTCCCGCATTTGCTGCAGAAGGGGCCCTGTATGCAATCATCCACAAGTCAAGCATATGGATGTAGGGGGGATGGGGGTATGTAGCGGCAACTTCAAAACCCCAAGGTGAATCTCTGACAATGTACATTTATTTTTTCTCTCTATTAAATATGGTTTGAATTTTAAATTTTGCTTAAATTTGGTAGTAAAAATCATTCTATTAATTTGAGTTTAGAATCATCGACAACTTATATATGGGTTAGGATCCATATTTAAGTCAAACACTTGTGAAAATACAAGAATTTCAAATTTACAATTCTTTTTTTGGGGGATGTAGATATAAAAGAGAATTTTATAAATTTTAATATTTCTTCTTTGGGGGCATATATGGACCTACATTAAAAATTTTTGAATTTTTTGAAAGCCTAGAAGTAAATTTTTTAAACTTGAAGTGGGTATGGATAGGTGACAGAGCAATATGACTGTCACATTCAATAACTTTTAGCATTTGGATGCAAGTTTCCGTAAATTTTATTAGAAAAATATATCGTATTGATATGATATACGTAAAATAAAAATATAATTAAAAAATCAATAGTTTAACACCATTAAACTTAGCCGTCTTGTCAAATTTTGTACAGTCACAATACCCCATTCCCCACTTGTTTTATTCTTGCCTTGTTGTCTGAACCTTCCTTCAACTTGATTTGTACGTGTTTTTCTGGCGGAATAACAAAGCAAAAGTCATGTACCAAATTGCACATGTGTGGTTATGATTGAATTGGACCACTTCAAAGTTCTAAATGAACACAAATTGAGGCAGGGATCACCGCACACGGTATTGAATATTACTCAGAAGGGGACAGAGGAAGCTTCTGCTTCTAGTCAAGCTCTCTTACTCATTTCCTCGGAAAGCCCAAAAATTTTTAGTAATTAGGCTTTTCTCCTACAACTTACTTTGATTCACACTTAAGCGTTTGTATTTGATAAGTTGGTCAATTGAACCTATACATTACATCAAGGGATAATTTCATAAACCTCCATTGAGGTTTTTAACAATTTCACCTAGTTCTCTTGAGATTTGAATAATTACATATACCTCCCCAAATTTACCATTTTAGTAAAAAAAACTATTTAATAGCCAAAATTTTGAATGAATAACCCAAAATATTCTCATAAAATTGTGAAATTCATTTTACCTTCTTATAAATTATTCAAAAACTATAGAACATGAACAAAATTTTAAATTCATTTTTAATTCTCATTTCTACTATTTTAAACCTTTTATATTACCACATTTCAAATTAGTACTATTATCACCATAACCATTACTACCATCAATCCTTAAATTTCAAAACCTCAATAGAAATAAAAAAAAATCTCACTATCAAACTCAAAAATTTCAATAACCACATCAATATTGCGTCCTTTCCCTCAAATGTTTGAGCATCAATACTAGCCCTATCCTTTTTAAATCCAATTTACATCTTCTTCTATTCATCTCTAGATCCTTCAAACAAAGCTAAAATTAATTTTTGATATGTTATTATTATATTTAGGACATGATCGGTTATTCCACTGGTGAATTTTATTTTTGTTTTCATTTATTGTCTAATTGTGTGATGTATTGATATGAACAAAATTAGGAGTGGATTGTTTAATTGCATGAAAAAATATTAATATGTTAAGGGTATTATAGTCATTTGGTAGGGTCAGGGAGGTATTTGTAATATTGAAAACTTCAAGGATACTAGGTGAAATTGTCAGAAATTTCGAGAGAGATTTCTGAAATTATCCCTTACATCAAAGGAAAACTAGTGCCCACAAAAATCACTAAGGGCTAATAATACAAGGGACACACAACGTATAATACTTCACCAAATGAAGTCATATTTGTTATGGAAAGAAAGAACATATGTTATTACAAAAATTAAGATTATCTAGGCCGCAAATGGTTGCATGGACATTCAGAAGTTTCAATTTTGACGATTACGATCATGAATAAGACACCAACGTATACGCAATGTGTTATGCTGATAAAGTCATTTCTGAAATTTTGTGTAGATACATTGACAATTGACGAAAACCTTTGTACATTAATTGAAACAATTGGTACTGGAGTTCATTTTTCCCCCAATTCGCGTACCATCTGATCAAGAATTAGAGGGTTCAAACAAAATAAGTCAAAATGTCAGATCATGTAGTGCAATTTACACGCAAATACATGTGAAGCCGTGAAGGCCAGTGGCTTTGGTAGACGAGTCAATTCGCTTGTCATTTTGCAGGTAGACTTTGTCCGGTGTCTCCAGAATATACCGACTTTTCTGAGCTTGCCCGGGGTCTTCCACGAGAAATTTGATGCTTGGAACATTTGCAAAATGAAACTTGGAAGGCATTCAGCTTGATTAGTGGATTGAAGATTACAATTTGACATTTGGCAGCTGCAATCATGCAGTAATCTCCAAAGTTAAGTGTCTTTTCTGTTGAAAGAAGAGTAAAACACATTGGACATTGATTTGGTAATATGTGTTGATCCTCTTGTCCTCTTCTGATTTAGCACTGCTTTGCAAGAACTATTAAAAGAATATTGTTATAAATGTTTTTAGAAGCCTAAAGCTACGTTTATAAAAGTATTGATAGGCTTGTTATATATGCATGCATGCATGCATACACACACATAGACATATACATATACATACATACATACATATCTATATACATATATATACACACGCACATAGAGAGAGACACGCATAATCACTACAAGAAGTTGAAAAAAGGGTAAAAACAAACAAAAAGGACATAAGCTGATTTTTGCCGGCTAAAGTCATCGCAACGGCTCTTCTGTCCCACATCTTGTGTCACTTTTTATTATATTACTATTTCTTCTATATAAAAAAAATATTTCATTCTCTTCAGAAAAAAATAAAATAAATAAGTGAATAAATGATTGAATAAAGGAAAGAAAGAAAGAAATAAACGAAAGATTCCATTCTCATTTCATAGAGGCACCCAGAATAATTAACGGTTCAAAAGAAGAAAGGTCAACCAGATTGTCCTACAGGATTCTAATCCTTTTCTATTTAGGATTTTCTTTTCTAATTTTTCAATTGTCAATTGATTTTGACCAGATATTTATCAAACGATTTATTCCCTATAAATCAACAGTAGTAAAGTGTAAATTCCCACATTTTAACAGTTGTGGATAATTGACAATAACATTTTCAGCAGTTCTGCACTCACTTCTCTTTGTGATTGTCAAATTTATTGTCATTTTCTTGCATTGGATCTGTTCATGAATCATGATGCAGTTGATAGCAACTTGGCGAAATTGGTGTTAGGATACCCAATTAGTTTTGTCTTTATATCGTTTTCAATTCAACAGCATTGCTTTTACTTTTCTTCAGCCTTTTTTTTTTATTGATGCCAGTAGCCTCCACAAGATGGATTTATGACCTTGTCAACTGAATATAGAATCAATTTCTTAATTACCTGGTGCAATTCACTGGATATCCTTCAATTAGTCAATAATAAAGATATGGATTTTATTATGATAATACAATAATAAAAACTCACTAAATAATTTAGAGTAAGGCCTTGTTTGATAACTTCATTTAGCACTTAAATTTAATTGATTCAAATCTTAATATGCTTAAATGCGTTTGATAATGAAAAATTAAACATTTGAATTAATTAAGTGATATTAAATTTCATAGGCAAAGCTTGTTTCCAAAAATAAGTGATAAACTATTCACTTATCACTTAATGTGATATACACTCAAATGTATCAGATTTAGGACTTAATAATTTAATAACTTAATGGATTCAAATTTCAGATTTCAAATTTCAGATTTCAATTTTTAGATTTCAGTTTTATTAAACACATCCTAAATCTTATATATACTGACAATGTATATACTATGACGGTTGACTACATGACATATGAGCAACATTTGAATATAGATAAGTTATCATGTATCCAACGTTGATTGTGTATACATTATCAGTGTATAAAAAAGTAATCCAATAATTTATAATGTACATTAACATCTACCCCTATTTATTTGAGAAATCCTTTCCTATAAAGAGATCTTTTGTGGACTCAAAATTTGCTTTAGTCAAATAGTAAATACTCTATGACTTAACAAAAATGGCTAACTTAAGATTATATGGGGGTATGTTTTTAACAATCAAAATGAAGGACGAAGATATATAAAACAAAGAATGAAAATTTTACAAAGATTAAGGTAAAAAGTTAGTTTACAAATAGAAGAAATAAAAATTACATTCATATAAAGTTCTAGAAAAAATAAGCAGAATTTAAACAAAAACCTAAAGGGGAAAAAAAAAAAAGAAATGAGAGATTGAAACAAAGACATGCATCATTATAGGAAAGGATGACCAGTTTAATTACGCAACTTGAAATATATTAACATCAATGCTTTTCTTAATAATAGCTGTACAAATTGTTTATTTTTTGTGTATTATTTGTTTTTTGCTTCTCTGTTGATTCCTTAAACTTTATTCATCTTTAAGTTATGATGTTTTTTGGACAATTAAAAAATAAAATCAGGTGTCTTGTATACAGTATTACGATGGTGATAATGGCCTAGACCCTCTTTTTCTAAAATTTTAAAATACTTTAATAGTTTAATCTACATGTTACTTTTTTTAATAGGATAAATAAAAGGGAAAAAGAAATCTTTCAAGATTCCAAATGGAGCCAGTATAGGTGCGTGGCTGGAGATTGGTTCCTAAGAAATCAAATGGGTATTTTTCAAAGAATTAATCTTATATACCTGACAATTTATCTATTACTTGATATGGATGCGTGTTATTTAATATCAATTGAATTTAAATTTCACTTTTTGCATGTGTTCTATACCTGCTAATGTATATATTATTAGTGTATAAAAGATTAATTCTTTCTTAAATAATTGTGAAATAAATTAGAAAAGATCCCGTGATGAAAAACGGGAGGAAGGAAATTCATTCAATCTACAATCTAAATTAATGAACGAAAGCAGAATATTCATACCGTATTAATAAGAATTTAAAACTGCTACATGCACAATCAAAACCATAATCATTTCAATACTTTTCCATCTTCTTATTTACACAAGAAAGCAACTCCATCATCACCCAACCCAACGTATGTTTCTTTTTTTTTTTTGTCGCAACGATAGATGTTGTATAACCTATTCTAGCCTAATCTAGGGGAAGGGGCAGGGGATGGTCAACTAAGACCAGCCACATATTGTGACCAAATTATGGAAGGCAGGGATTGATCCCTGACCTCCAGCATCACCATTATGGTGATGACCACCGGACCAAATGACCAGTGGCTATTATGGTCAACGTATGTTTCACTCCCTCGCATATTATTCTGCAATTCTTCAGTATTTCCAGCTGTACTCTAATTTCAAATTCTATCATTACTTTCACCAAGACCGCAAACAACTAGATGTATTTCAAGAAAGTCTTGATTGCCAATCACAAGATTGCCTAGGAGAAAAGAAGTGATTGTAAAACGAAATAGTGACAATCTTAGTCCCACGTCTGTGGCAGAAGTTGAACAAATCGATCGTCATATTGTACATGTACCGAATTCGAGACAAGGATGGTCATTAGAATGACCGTTCCAGTAGTCTCGAATTCCTCTTATTGAGGTCTGAGAGACAATTGTTCAGAAATCGTCTCTAAATGATTGTCTCTTGGATCTCAATAAGAGGAATTTGGGAGAATGATTCTTCGTTTGGATTAGTTGTTTTTAGGGGAATGTATTTTTGAAAAATTTTATTATAGCAGAATTTTTATTGTATACTTTAGAATATTTTTAAAATATATTTTGAAATATTTAAGAGTAGAAGAGTTTTTAGAATATATTTTGAGATATTTTTTAAACATTAAAAAAATTTAGACTACTTTTTATAGTACCTTTTAGAATACTTTTTAAAAATTTTAATAATTTTTAAAAAATTAATTTTTAAAAAACTCTTGAATCCAAACAGAGCCGTATCAATAAATTTGGA
The DNA here is from genome assembly GCF_036785885.1 of Coffea arabica. Lineage (NCBI taxonomy): Eukaryota > Viridiplantae > Streptophyta > Magnoliopsida > Gentianales > Rubiaceae > Coffea > Coffea arabica. Next base: position 31,692,885 of record NC_092327.1, read on the forward strand.
TCTCAATAATATCGTCTGTGAACGACTATCTCTGGGACCTCAATAAGAAGTTCAAGTTTAGTTACGTCTTTGGATTAAAAAAAAAAACCCCACACCCCCCGTATTCGTACAAGTATCTGAGCCAATGCGGTGGGTTGATAGTCATGTTGTACTAGATTCAATGCAATTACAGTCGGTCAAATCTCAATTACGTGATTATATCGATTTAAAACGCCATGAAAGTGGCACCCGGCACTCGTGCTAAAAACGTGCGGTCAATGCGTGTATCCTGATGATTTCTTACTACGTTGTTGTTAGTTTTTATATCGTATTATTCAAGTAATATGTTCAATAGTCTATAAGATAATAAATTCGTTAATTGATCTTAAAAATCCTCGGACAAGGGGCAGGAACAGTTCACGAGCGGTCATCCCCTCACCCCCCTCCCATGTTAAAGTTGATTACTTGGTCAAACTGACAATCGGATACCTATATTGTTAGGTACAGCGCAGCCTAATGACCGCTCCTGCCCCGCACCCCCTCCCATGTTAAAGTTGATTACTTGGTCAAACTGACAATCGGATACCTATATTGTTAGGTACAGCGCAAGGCTGTAACTGAACTATATGATGGAACTTCTTACTGCAGTAATACATATAGCTCCTTGTACAACTCGTCCACGTATTCTCTCAATGGGGCTGGATAGGAGCCAGCCGCATGCGATTGCGAATAGTAGCTTGAGTCAAAATTTGACTCGGGATTCGATGAGTTCTAATTCAAATTAAAAATTCTCAGCTCATTAACTTGAGAGTTGACTTAATTATATATATATATATATAATATTTTATTATTTATTAAAAATTTTTATTTTATTCATTTTTGAAAATAATTATTTTTTATTTTTTTTAAACTCGAGCTCCAATTCGACTTAACTTGAATTTAAGGTCAAACTCGAATTCAAATTTTACACTGAGAGTTCATTGAACTCGAGTTCAAAATTAAATTTGGTAGAATTAAGTAGAGACACGATTTAATTAGACAAAACTTGATTCAACTTGATTCGTTTGCAACCTTACTCCCAAATTTTGGTGAAATTTCAAAGCTAATAGCAATGGTCCTTTGTATGACCATCGTGCTTACGGTGTTTGCATCAGATTCTTGACCAAGCGCAAGTGCAATGCTTGGATCTTGTTTGGATTGTGATTTTCTGTTGAAAAAAAAAATTAACGAATTTTATGAAAAATTTTTACCTCACATTTTCACGAACACATTATGTGAAAATAATTTGAGGTTTTGATCTGCTTATGCAGTGAGAAAAAAAAATGAAATGAAATACATGCGTGTATTTTATCAAAGTTTGAGGTTTTGAAAATGAAAGCTTCTTTTTCTCTTGTTATATTCTCTCAAATGGTTACCAGATAGCCTATATAGGTTTGAGTACATAATTGAAGATGAACAGAAAAAAAGTGAACTTGTGTATGTCTCCCTAATCGAAGCGACCATCAAGCTTGTCATATATACAGCTAGTTAGCGAGAAATAAAAATTAGAGTTAAATGCAAAAAACCCTCCACGAACTATATATGCAGTTGCAATTTACCCCTTAAGCTATAATAATAGATATTTTGTTCCCTTGAATGATAAGTTTGGACAACATTACCTTTACTATTTTAAGTTTTTTCTTTTTTCTCTATTCTTTTTTTTTTTCATTTTTTTTCCTTTTCATAATAAGTCTAATTCTCAACCAGCAATTGCACAATTATAGTTTGATTAGAAAAGTACCTTTAAGCTAAATAAAAAAAAAAAGAAAAAAAAACATGCATACATATATACACACACATATATCCATCCCCAATTTAAGTTTGAGTCATCGTTACTTGTTTCTAATTAAAATATTTCCTATTTGGCTTTCAACAACATATGCTCTTGGACAAAAGTGGCATCAAAATATGTTTTTAAAACATTATATTCCATCTATTATTCTTTTTTCATTTTCTTTGCCATTTCTTATTCATTTTCATTCTTCACAAAAGCTCTCCCCTTCTCGGTGAATCTATGTCAAGTGATTGCCTGCTAATTTTTCTTTTTCTTTATTTCTACAGTATCTGTATTGTCATGTCTCAAAATTTTGCTATTTCTCTTAGGTTTGCAAAAGCAAATTATGTAAATTATTTACAATATTCCACCTACATTTAAGTATGTAAGGGTAGAACCACACATAGGTTTATGCACTGAAATAACTCAAGATATATAAACAATAAGTTGGGCTAAAGAAAAAAGAAAGAGAAAAAGAAAATGAAAAATGAATTGAGCATGAAAAAAATAAGATCTATTAATGCACTGAAATAACTCAAGATATATAAACAATAAGTTGGGCTAAAGAAAAAAGCAAGAGAAAAAGAAAATGAAAAATGAATTGAGCATGAAAAAAATAAGATCTATGTATTTTGAGGGCATCTTGCTCAAGAAACTTGAAACTGGGATAAATTAAAGTGCCTGTTAGAAAATTTTGGGACCAAAGTGCTACTTCTTCAAAAGTCCTGGGGTTCACTGCAATTAACTCAAGAAAGATGATCCATTCTCATTTTCTTATCGAGCATTAACATTTCGATTAAATAAAAGATATGCCAAGTTGCCGACAACATTTTGTACGAGATCATTTCCCCTTCGTTTAATATCGTTATTTTCTCACGTGGGAATACTTTATGTCGGCAATAGCTTTTTCATAGGTGCATGGCGTGATTTCTTTGTTGCTTTCTTTGGTGCTATCTGTACTATTTTTTGCTTGTATTTAGTATGAGTTTTCTAATTTTTCAATCATTTTTAGTTTGGTTGATCTCTCTCTCTCTCTCTCTCTCACACACACACACACAAAATATAATGCTTAATTAATGGTAGTTGGTATAAACACTTTTGTCATCTTTTGAACTTTTAATTTTACTCTTATAAAAATTAATTTTTACCTTGATCACCTAATCATATTTTGCCAATATTACTACTTATAACCACCCTAAGTATTGTAATTACCAAATTATTATAATCATGGAAACCAAAGTTCTTTCATGAAAATTTTATACACATTTTTTCTGTATGCAACAAACAAAATTAATACAAAAGTTGATTCATTTTAAATATTCCTTAATTATGTACGCATTAAGTGTGCCCTTAACACTAGTCTATACAATACCATATAAAATGACTTAGCAATGGCAGTTGATGTAAACACATTTTTGTCATCTTTTAAATTTTCAATTTTACCCTAATCACCTTAGTAATGGTAGTTAATTTTTACCCTAATCACCTAATTACATTTTTCCAATTTATAATCACCCTAAATATTGTAATTACCAAATTACTATAATCATATAAACCAAATTTCTTTTATGAAAATTTTATATAAAAATTTTTATATGTAACAAACAAAATTTATACAAAATTGATTCATTTTAATTATTCCTTAACTGCACACATATTTGGTGTGCCTTTAACACTAGTTTCTACAATAAAAAAGCGAAAGTAAGTGGTTTGGTGTAAATAATATGTTGTCACTTTTTAGAATTTCTTTTTTTATCTTTCAAATAACTTCTCACTACTAACCCACTACAATTCGATCACTAAAATCACGCAACCAATGATATACGTGTTTATAAACATAACAGCTTATAAATAATTGTTTGATTTAATTATTTGTTTCATTTTTATGATTTTTTTATATTAAATTTTTAAATTTAATATATTAGATTTTGTTGCCAAATAATAAATCTTTATTCATTAGGTCAATTGAAGATTTTGTTTTTATTTTTTATCACTTGCACATCATTATTTTCTCCTTAATATGCACACACATAGTGTGTTCCTTACCCGCCAGTCTATGTCTACATGGAAGAGGTCTCTTTTGGTGTAAAACATTTGTGTCATTTAGTGTTATACCAAGAATATCTTCTAAAGTAAGGCCTTGTTTGGAAAGCCATTTTCCACCAAAAAATTTTTTATGTTATCTGTGAATATATTTTTCAATTATCTTTTTACTTTATATATATCAAATCTTCTTGAGTAGTTTTTAGATTACTCAAGATCCCTCTTTTTCTCTCCCAACTATCCATATCCTCGATTTTTCTTTACCATGATTTGAAATATAATAACTTCCTAAATAAAAAAGAGTAGTTTTAGAGATTTCCCAAAAAAAAAAAAATGCATGCTCTAACATGATTTCACATACAATAACTTATTGCAAAAAAAAAAATTAATTCTATATTTTTTTGGAATAAGCACACATGTAGAGTGTGCAAAAAACACTAGTACATCTACACTATATATAAGGGCAGAGGTGGAAATTTGGGGTAAGCATTTTTTTGTCATTTTATATACTCTTAATTTTACCCTTATTAAAATCACTTATTACTTTACTATCTAAATACAAATTGCTAAAATAACTACCTATAACTACTTTTACTCATAATTAATCTAAACATATCTTGACAAAATGACTACCTCTAACTCTCTAAGTATTGTAATTACTAAAACCCTCATTGGATAGGAGAAACGGTTAAATTACCATAGTTTGCTTAAGTAATGAAAATTTTATACAAAATTAATTCCCAAAATAGCATCTAAATTGGACAACAACGCGTGTTCCTTTAGAACTAGTATATATAATGCATGAGCAATGACTTTGATGTTAACAAAATTTGCCATCATTTGTTATTCTAATTTTGCCCTTGCATGATAGAGTAATATACAACCATCTAATGTTCCATACCCCCATGATCACATAACTACTACTACTACACTTATCTACTATTACTATATTTATCCCATGTGTTTCTACTAACTTTAATAAAAAAAAAATAGGAAATCTCAATACTCTGTAATGAATTGTTTTGCTGCAACAAATTTGTTATTCTATATTTTTTCATTGCATATTTTTCCCACTAGTATTCCTGAAACCGATGTCATTACAAAGAAATTAAAACCTCTTTTGACTTTAAAAACTAAACACAATGAGTAAGTCTTAAAACAATAAAAATGATTGGTGAATATTAACTGTGTGGTAGTTCCTGTTCAGTTTTATTGTCAATTTTACCCATTCTTATTCAAGTAAATTCTCATTCTACTTGTTGCCTCACATCTCCAAACTGACAAATATTGCACGGAAACAAGTACACTAGCGTATAATTACCGTTACGAGAATACAAGGAAAGAAAGAAGCCAAGTTTAACTCCTTGGGATTAAATTGAAATGAGTAGAATATTACAGTGGTTGACTCCTTGGGATTAAATTGAAATGACTAGAATATTACAGCGGACCAAGTACACTAAAACTTAAATATAGGGGTCGACTGGAATGGCGGTACAACCTTTCAAACATATGGTAATATTACAAATACTATTTATAATTTTGCCACTCATACAATCAAGTGGATATAAAATCATGATCATACTAAAATTGTACGAGTTACTCAGAGTGTGGGATAATTTTAGAAACCTCCCTTGAAGTTTTATGAAATAACATTTAGCTCCATTGAAGTTCTTAAAATTTCACTTAGCACCCTCGAAGTGACATTTTGGTAATATTAGAAAATTCATGTTAGAGGAGAGAGACTATTTTAGTGCCCTCAATACGCTTAGGCTACAAAAAAAATGAACATTTTACAAAGCAAGAAAAAAAAAACACTAAATTGGAACTATTTTAAAAGTGAGAGGGGTGAAAGGATAATAATTTATGTTGTAGCCAATAGTCACTTCTATTATACAAAGAGACAATAAAAGCAATACTATTCTTTAGACCATTTCTACAAATAAAACGTCCCCTACTGTTGAAGGCAATTAACATATAAAACTCATACATTTAAGCAAAAAAATCTTAGCAATAGATGAAATTCAACTTCAATATTATACAGAGAATTTACTCGAAATAAATCGACTTTTTCATGGGTGTGAAAAATGAAAATTTTCTTGTAAAAAGGAAAATGTTAGAATTTGAAAAACTACGGCATCCGGAATTTTAGTTAGTTGATTTCTCTCGCGCTTTATATAAATAGGAACAAATAATAAATAAATAGATAAATATAGTTGTGAAACACAAAAAAAAAGGAAAAAAGAACCTATAGCTCTTCTTCTTCAAATGCACAGAATATTTCATTGATTAAATCCTATATTTCATTGACATTTGCAATTCAATATATATATATATATATATATATATATATATATATATATATATATATGTATGTATGTATGTATGTATGTATGTATGTATTGATATTGTTAAAAAAAAGAGCAAGAATATAGAGAAAGAAAAATAAGTTTAGAAAATTTAAATATCAGGATATTATTGATGATTCTTCACCTTTGATATTGGGATATGGTACCACTATTACTTTAAGGGTGCTAAACGTGATTTTGAAAACCTCAAGAGTCAAGAGAGGTAGGCAACATTTTGTGAAACCTTAGGGGATGTTTCTGAAATTTTCCTCTCAAAATATTGTAAGAATTATGTCATCCAGTCATCCAGTTGAACTTGAAATGCCATTCTTATTGGCCACTAAAAATGTTCCCATTTCTTCTTCTTCTTCTTCTTCTTCTCTCCATTTTTTATAGTATCTAAAAAGAAAAAATTACACAAACTTCTCCAGTTCATTCGAGGCATCTTTTCCCGATGAAGACTAAATTCATCACTCGTGGCATGCAAGAATATGAGTAGGATTTACATCTCAGGATTCAGGAACATGGGGAAAGTATAATTACACGGTTATGAGATTTGGGTAAAGAACAAGACAAAAAAGAAACCACCATCTTAGGCAGTTAGTCAATCTGAATACAATAATTGCCTTCTACAATGTTCCCCTTTCTTCTTCTTCTCCTTTCCTTTATCACTCTCAGTTCACAACCATTTTCAGCAACTTCAGATACCATCCATGACAATTTTGCATATTGTCTAACAAGAAACGGAATCCCAAGTAACCAGATCTCTAAAATTCTGTATAGCCCATCAAACGCTTCATTCAGTTCTGTTTTAGATGCCTATGTTCGAAACAAGAGGCTCAACACTCCAACTACTCGAAAACCATCCATAATTGTCACACCCTTGCAAGTTCAACATGTCCAAGCTGCCATTCTGTGCACTAAAGGAACAGGGCTGCAACTAAATATCCGAAGCGGCGGTCATGATTTTGAAGGTCTTTCATATGTTTCCGATGTCCCTTTCATCATTCTTGACCTGTTTAATCTGAGGTCCATTAATGTTGATACTGCAACTGAAACTGCTTGGGTACAAGCCGGCGCGACGCTTGGGGAACTGTACTACAGAATTTGGGAGAAGAGTAATATACTTGGATTTCCGGCTGGACTTTGCCCAACCGTTGGAGTTGGTGGACACATAAGTGGTGGTGGCTACGGTTCACTGTTGCGAAGATATGGCCTGACGGTGGATAATGTTCTTGATGCACAGATTATCGATGTTAACGGCCGGGTTTTGGATAGAAAAGCAATGGGAGAAGATCTGTTTTGGGCTATTAGAGGTGGTGGTGGTGCTAGTTTTGGTGTTGTTTTGGCATATAGAATCAGGTTAGTCAGAGTGCCAGAAATTCACACTGTTTTTAATGTGCAGAAGACTGAGGCAGAGAATGCAACAGATGTTCTTTACAAATGGCAAAATGTTGCTGACAAAATTAACAACGATCTGTTTATTAGAGTTCTTGTGCAGCCCATTACTGGAAAAGTAAAGGGTCAGAAAATCATTAGATTGACATTCATGGGACATTTCCTTGGAGATGCAAACAGATTGATCTCTGTTATGAATACTGGATTTCCTGAACTGGGATTGAAGAGAAGTGATTGTTTGGAAACAAGTTGGATTGATACGATGCTCTGGTGGTATAACTACAAGATTGGGACAGCAAAGGAAGTACTATTGAGCAGGGCTTATGATCAATTGATCTTCTTGAAGAGAAAGTCAGATTATGTACAGAACCCCATTCCTAAAGATGGATTAGTATCACTGTTCAAGAAAATGGTTCAGCTTGGAAAAACAGGACTTGTTTTCAATCCTTATGGTGGAAGAATGAGCGAAATTCCTGAGAATGAAACACCATTTCCTCATAGGGCAGGGATCATTTTCAAGATTCAGTATTCAGTAAATTGGGAAGATGCAGATCCTAATTTAATCAATCAATATGTGGGGGAAGCAAGAAATTTGTACAGTTTCATGACCCCTTTTGTGTCAAAGAATCCCAGGCAGGCTTTTCTCAATTATAGGGACCTTGATATTGGAACCACCGACAACGGTAAGAATAGGTACAATGAAGGACAAGTTTATGGGGTCAAGTATTTCAAGAATAATTTTGATAGATTGGTGAAGGTGAAGACTATGGTGGATCCACAAAATTTCTTCAGGAATGAACAGAGCATCCCTACTTTGAACCTTCAGACCTCTAAAGGGAGGAAGGGAAGAAAGTAAAGAGCAACAAATGATAATTGGTCATAGGTGCCTTATCCTATCAATGGTTTTAGTATAAAATGTCATGTTAATGATTGGATATTGTGAGCATTACTTTTCCAGCATTATAATACCGAATGGTTGGTTGCGTATTAAAGAGGCAAAAGTGGTGTACATTCATGGATTAATTTCACTTTGCACCCCCAACTATTTCCACATTGAAATGTGCATCCTATACTTCTAATTTAGCTTGATTTTAAAATCGATCGAAGAATCAAAAGGTTAAGGTAGTTGATTGAGGAAATTAGAGCTTTAGAATGCGAAGTCTGATCACTGAATAGTTGAGGGGTGCAAACTGCAATTAACCCTATATATTCATGGCTTTTTGATTGAAGAATATAGAAGACTACTCAAGTTTGTAATCATTGCATTAATTGAATGATATACATAAAGTTTCTTTGTGCTCCACACAGGATTGCATAGAGCATACATTAAACATAAGGGAGTAGAAGTGCTGGTTGAAGTTATACAAGAACACCGTTTTCTTATTGTGCAAATACTTAAATTCTCGAGGAAGTACTACAATTAAATGCTTAAAGAAAGACAACAAACCATGTCCGCGTTGTTTGGATTGTGACTTTTTGTCAAAAAATTTTACTTTTTTCGTAAACACATTTCCCAATCACTTTTTTACTTTATATACATCAAATTGTTACGATATATTTTTCTAAAAAAAAAAAATTCTAAAAATAGCAATCGAAACAGTGAGCTTCATGTCTGCTTAGCAAATTGAAAATTGTTTGCTGATCAGAGTCATAGGAGCATGTGATTAAAATGTTTTTTCTTGTGTAATTATTGGATTAACCAAGTTGATGCACAGAAAACTTGGCTAAGATATTGTTGTGGATTAATATTTCTTTTATTGATAGTATATATAGTATCAGCGTTAGATGAACGATAACTATACAAAATTTGAATTTAAAATTCAACTTTTATACATATGTCATGAATCCAACGATGATAGTCCATACATTGTCAGTGTATATTATCCTATTATGGTATACACATTGACTCGGAACATGTCCTTATGATCATCAACGGGGACAGGGAGGGAATGTTTTAAGTTTAATAGCTCTTTATATCACTATTATATCTTTAAACTTCAATAACTTTTTCTCCAAAATTTTGTATTTCAATGTCATAATTGCACAAAAAAAGTCTGTTAGACAGCGAAAACTTACAACTTTATGGATAAGTAATTTTTAACAGGGTTGGACCAACTACGCAATCCCATGGGCTTCCCCCGCGACCTGGGATGTGGGTCCAAACAAAGCTTATTAAGTGATTTAGGTCCAACAGGCCTTCTTTGTGGATGTGATGGTCCATTCCATGTCTTGCTTCAAGTCTTGGGCCAATTGCAGCATCTTGTACAAAAAGGGATAAACAGGTGAGCCCAAGTTTTCGATCAATCGAATGGTTTCTTTTCAAAAACCAAAAAGACTAGTGCCAAAATAATAGATGCCAAAAAGAACAATAGGTCTTGGACATGTAATAGATCTTGAAGTACAATTTCTGCATTTTCTTGATCAAATCTGCCCATATCAGAGTTACTCGTTATTGGTTGAGCTAAAGTAAAATATTCGCCTTTCCAAATTGAAAATTTCCATAAAACGTTCTATTTAATCAGTACAATGGCCTTCCTTTATTTTTATCCGTCCACCACTTTTTTTATAACTTATATTATATGTTATCAAAAGTTTTGAAAAATCTAGAAAAAATTAAATTCAATGTAAGACTAGAAATCTTTGAAGAGCAGGATCAAAAATCGTTATTCTTATGACACAAGAAAGGGATCAGACAACTTTTTTTCTTTTGTTAAAACTAGAGGTGTCAAAATGGGTGACTTGGGCGGGTTTGGGTTGGGTAAAATGGGTAATGGGTATAAGTGAGTCAACTCATTTATACCCATTTAATTAGATGGGTATAAATGGGTAAGTCAAAAAATGAATTGGGTAATCCAATTACCCATTTATAACCCATTTATTTTAACTTTTTGTAAACTCATTTAAATTCATTTTTGCAAACTAAGTTACCAATTTATACCACTCTTTGTACCCGTCATTAGTTTTAAATATTTATTTATAATGTTCAATAAACTTAATTACCAATTTTTTTTCATTTATACTCTATGTCAGAAAATTACCTATTATTTAATAATTGAATAATAAGAATATAAAAATTTGAACTAAGTACTATAAAAATTAATATAAAAACTTAATCCAAAAATTTTGAACCCCTAAAATTTTTTTCATATATAAATATAAATTTTCATTTTAGAAAGATAAGAAAATAGGCTAAAATTTATCATAAATTAGTAATGCTGAAAAATGAGCAAGTTAACAAACAAAGAGAAAATAAAATAATAAGATAAAACCAACAAATAATAATAATAATAATAATAATGAAACAAAAGTAGTTAACATCATGACAACATGAAAAATTTGAAAAAAAAAATGGGTGGGGGAAAAGAAGAGACTTGGGGGGAAAAGAATTCTAAATGGGTTAATTGGGTTTGATGGGTTACCCAATAATACCCATTTAATAAATGGGTATTATTGGGTAACCCATTTATACCCATATACAAAAATTTAAGATACCCATACCCATCTATTCATGGGCGGGTATGGATAAATTTAATTAAGTGGGTTGATTTGCCACCTCTAGTTAAACCTAGGAAGACGAGTAATCTCTTTTAGAAGTACTTTTTTTTTTTTTTAACCGCGTATCAATTTACAAAAGAGTTTGGTTTGATTGTGATAATAAATTTTAGGGTTAACTACAATATACCCTCAAACTATCATCCGTTTGTGACATGCCCTCAAAACAATTAATTGTAGCAATATACCACCTTGTTCTATTAATTTAGGACACACTACTCCAATCAAACTAAAATCAATAAGAAAGAGATTGGAATAGAAGACTATTTGAAATATTATTTGGAATAATTAATGTAGTACTTTTTATAATGTGATGTGTGTAAGATAAAAAGATGATTGGAAAGATAAAAAAATGTGTTAGAAAATATATTTATCATACAGACAAATCATTTTTGGCCAAATAATTGCTATCCAAACACACCATAGCATAGCCTCATAAAACAAACCAAAATTTCCAAAATGGTCATATCTTTATCTCCTTCCTTTTGCAACCCATCTTGCTCCTTTTTGTCCCTTTCTTAATCTTTTCCCTCTGGTTCCCTAATCTCCTCCTTTGTTTTCAATCTCCTGGAATCATTTGGTCTCACAAAGTGTGACACAATTGCTGCTTGTATTACGGAACACTTATGAAGCTTAGGTGGCTGTGTAGACATTGGAAATCTGATTCTTTGCCAACAAAATAAGAATATTGGCGCTGGCTATCACTGTGTACCATACTTAGACTAGTAGGAATGCTATCATTTTCAAACAATCTCTTAAAAAGAAAAGGTTATAAGAAGTATTTGAGGTATAACATCTCATAGTTTGAAAAGAAAAGGTTGTAAGATAAAGTTAAACCTCCCATCATTTGACCATGAATTTGTCAAAGTAAAATTCCAAATCGTTAGTTGACATTCTAGTTAGATTTTCAATTATACTATTCTTAGGGAGACAAGTTTTGAGATAGTGTTAAAGTTTACCTTTCCTTTCATATTTGAAATCTTATCTTGCATTTTTATTCTTTTACAAATTAATGTCTAGCTACTTTTTCAATATGACAAATTTCAAAATCTGCATACTCTTCCCACTTATATAGTCGTACATTCTAGATGAAAAAAAAAAAAATTAATGGGCATACATGTTCTCTAGTCTTTGCTTATATTGAAGTTAATTGATCTAATGAACCTCATATATTTCCCGCTAAGCACTTTGCCTAATACTTTTATATCTTTATTAAGGCTTGGAAATTCAATTTGGAACAAGAGACCATCATATTAACTAACCAAATCAAAAGAGAGCAATGAATCTGTAGCACAGCAAATCATCTTAGTGCATAATACTTAATGAAATATTTGATAGTTGACACTTCAAAGCATAATATTAACCAACAAATATTTTTATTTATGAAGGATTTTGGATCTTTACTTTGCTCCGGGCTGGCTTTTAGTAATGGGTTAGTCTGGATTAGGCCCCTCATAAGTTGAGTTTTCATACTACATTTGGGTAATTCACATTACATTTAATGTAAATTCATACAGTTTGGGTATAATCGCCAATTTAGTTGTATGACTTTATAACTTCAAATTTATATCTAAGTTGTATGAGTTTACACCAAAAAATAATAAGAATTATATGAATTGATTTGATATAAACATGACTCAACTTGTGAGACCCTTGATCCAATTAGTGTTAACTGGTTTTGATGTAATAAAAAAGAAAACTTTTTTTTTTACCATAAACTGAGGCATCTAAACAGAAGCATGAGTTGAGATATGTGTTAGAACTTAGAAGTGTCCACAAAGCTGAATGGGACCCCAAAAACTGGAGGAAAAGTAAGCAAATGCAGATATAATACCTCCCACGAAATTTCAAACTAACGCTCTAAAGTATACAAGCAAGTTGATGATCGTCCTTGGCATTCTGGTTTTATTATTTTGACTTTGCAAATTTTCGTTTTTTCAACTTATCATAAATGACTACTAATGTGAACACGTTTTTGGCATATATCTTAAGAAGAAATGACACGCCAAGTTGGGACTGTTCTCACAGTTTCATAGATATCATACAGATTTCTTGAAACTTGGCAAGAGAAGAAACCTTTTAACATTTCTTAGTCATATAAAGACGCATCAACATAGATATAAAATGAAAAGTGTCATTTTCTAGTGTTTTTTTTTTTTTTTTTTTGAAACATATCTCTACGAAGATATAATTATTTCCAAAACTTATCCATTAATGTATGATTTACAAATTTGGACTACTGCAATCAATGCATACCTCAGCTAAAAAAGATAATAGTAAGCCTGAAAATATTGTTATTGTTACTTAAGGAGTCATAGAAAATTGTTAAATTGTTTGAATCAATGTACGTACGTGAGAGTTGACTTAATTATCACTTGACTATGATGTAAGAAGAAGAACTAAATTAAAGATCTTCTTAGCAGCAAAAGAATAATAGAAAAATTCAATTATGGATCGCTGGGCGGGCCTTCTCTTTGTGTGACACTTGTCCAACTTTGACCCAAATCTATTAATCTAGTTTGAAATTGTTTACTAGGAAACTAAGTGGAAACAAATTAAGCCGTATGTCATAAATTTCAATATTGTCAACTGGATTAACTGATTAGAAAATTCAACATTTAACTTCAAGCAGCAAGTAATAACACAATTTAATGGATAAATATAAAAAATCTATTCATGAGTAAACACCCATAAAACTTTGCATGTTGAATCTTACAAAAGTAGTATTAACATTTTCCAGCTCTACTCTTATGCCTCTAAATAATTCTCTTGTCCTTTCTAAATGTCTCTAAAGGCAAAAGTCTTCCACCAGAGATCTTTCTATATATATATATAGTCACCAAAATGATAGCCTAAATATATTATATCAATTAAATGTATTTTTGACTAAGACAGGTAAACGGTTGCTCACTTTTATTCACCTGTATACAATTTCACTATTTCCCTAGTGTGTGGAAATGTATAATGATAAAAAGTTTGGAAATGCTGATAGAGATTTTTGGATTTGCAATAGGTAGCCACAATGAAGATTTACTTGGCTATGTAGACCCAGAGGACTGAATGCAACAGCTGAAATTAAATGAAGCTGGCCAAAGAGATGTCGGCAGTCGGCAGCCCATGTGAGTAATGTAAACCAAACAAGTACAAATAAATTGTCCTAAGCAGCAGAAACATAAATAATTTACTTCCAGCCATTGTTGTTGAACAGAGATTAATCCTTTCTACTCCTTGTATTGCCTTGTTCTTATCTATGTGGACAAAGAAACTATGTATATGTGTAGAAGAAGAAAAAGTGTAAAAGGAGAATTTAGAGTCAGGATCTTCTCGTCTATGCCTAATAAAAAAATGTACAATTGATAGAATACCACAGGCTATTTAGAGGTTAGGCTAGGGACCCTTACTGGCAAATACAAAAATCCCTAGAGTTTCCTTCTATCAAAGAAATCTTGCCAAAATTCATAACTGAAATAATATTTTCTGACTAATTGATTGATTTGATTGATTAAGTGGTTGAATAAGACATCAATTAACAGTAGATATCAATCAATCATTAACAAATGGAAGATACTAATTAATTATTGGCAAAATATCAATCAATTAATCAGGATATCAATCACTAATCATTGTCTAATAGGAGATACTAATTAATTATTGACAAAATGTTAATCAATTAATTAGAATATCAATCAATTTAGAATCAATCATATGTGTCATAATTTGCCCCTAAAGGAGGCAAATTTTATAAGTAATGGATTCTATAGCAACCGCGACTACGACTGCGGCTGCAAATGTGATTGCGATTGAGATTTAAAAACTTATAAATAACCCCATGATCAAGAATTATTTTTAGTCAACCAAAACAAATAGACCAAAATGAATGATACCTAGCATGAAAACTTAGAAATATAGTCATGTCTATCTGAAATTAAAGCTTGAAAAAAAAGGGACTAAAAACAAAGACTGTTGGCCAGTAAATTGAATTCTAGTGTTTGGACTTGAATAAGATATTTTACACTTTAAAAAGGTTTAAGAGTAGTGTATATGTGTACACTTGTATTCTCGATCATGCGGGGGTTATATATAAATTTTTAAATCGTAAGAGAATTATGTGGTAAAGTGTCAAACTATAAAAGGGTAAAATGTAATTTATCCATATTTCTTTGTAGATAATACTAGTACCTAAGATGTATAAAGATGACGATCAATTTCAACTGTTGATTGTTGCAAAAGAATTAATGTCTAATTCATGACTCACGATGAAGATGATGGTTTTCACAGAATGGTAGTGCTTTAGTTTAATGGCTAAAGTTGAGACCCCAAAAATTAGAGGCCCTAAAGTTTAATTCTCCTATCATCTCCTCGCTCCTTAAATCCCATCCATTCTTTATTGGGAAAATTAGAAAAAAATTCTCTAAAATCATTTTCTCTTCATTTGTTTCCCCACCCTGTTATTCTAATAACTAAAAAATTCGAGTAAATAACTAATTTCATCTAGACACACGCACAAAAACAATTCAACATGATAAATACCTTTTAAGAATAACTTGTCCCTCAACCTATAAATATTGAAAAATTCTTCTTCTTCTTCTTCTTCGGTTTCCTTCCGTTCCTTTGGTTACTGAATTGTTACTTTTGAAGGGGTGAATTATGTCAAGCATAAATATGTAAAACAATAAAAAAAAGAACAGTAAAATTAGAATATTTTATGAAGTTTAGGATAAAATTCATATAAACTATTAAAAGTAAAATTACAGAAAAGTAATTTTAGACCAATAAGCACTAATACAAGGAAACACAAAACAGCGAGAAAGCGCAGAGAAACACAGAAGGTTCAATGATCCAAAGCCCCAACTAGCCTATCTCAGGGTTTTGTGTACTCAATCTTACTAAAACCTCCTATATTTATAGCCTCCAAAGGACAAGAAGCATTGCAAAATTTCTGATATAGAAGATAAGTCACACAAATAAATCTCTACCAAGGTATTGTGGCTCAACTTGTAAGAATTCAATACTTGTATTGAAGGCACTTTGAATTTGCCCAACTATTTTCGTTATTTACAGATTCTTACAAAATTGTTGGATTGTGTATTTTTTTGTACGTGAAACTGACATGAAAAGAAAACAAAAATAGAGGATCACTTCACTGTCATGTAAACAAGAAGAAATAAAACGAAGATCCATTTAGCAACAAAAGAAAAACAAAAAATTGAATTAAAGTATAATTCGAAGTATCTTAGCTGATTTAATTATTGATTCGAGAATTCCGTATGAGCAAAAGTTGTTCTACCTAGGTCGACTTGTCAAGCAACATAATATAGGAACACCAAATTGCTAATTGCTTTGAAGGGTACATTAGGATACTAATTAACTAATATAGGAACAGAATAAAAATCTTTGAAGTAGAGAATATTGGAGCCCACATTAATCTCTTCCACATTTGATTGATAATCATGATGTCATTAGTTATCTTCAAGGACAACGAAATAGGTTGCTTCACCGCACAAAAATCTCCAACCTCTCAGTCTCTCTCTTTTTTTTTTTGGAGTGACCTCTCGGGCTATGCTTTATTGACAAGGTTTTTCTAATGGTGACCTCTAAACACTATTCTTCCCCACCTCTTATCTCAATATATACGATGAAAGTCTTGGACTAGATACCTTTCCCGGATCATAGGATAGTATAACAAATAAGGTTGCTTTCACTTTTAGGGGGCTCTATACATATCCACAATTTTCCCAGTGTGTGGAAATGGATAATGATCATTAAAAGTTTGGCAATACTGATAGTTGGATTTTTGGATTTGTCATGCATGGCCAATATAGATTTCACTTGGTCATATAGAGTTATAGACTCAGATCAATAATGCCACAGCTCAATCAAACTACTGTTGTAGGTGACCTTGGCAGCCCTTGTGAAGAATTAGGAGCTGCTTGGTTAAAATGTCTGGGAATCACAGAATGGAATAAACCCCTTATTTGTTACTTGGATTAAGTCTATTGAAATGCAATTTTTGGAATCATTTCTAAAAAATGGGACTTATCCCATTTCCGAACAAATTGGGAGGTTTTGGACAAAACCCTCAACTTATTCCCTCGGACAACATTTATGACGGACCTACCCATCACATACAAAACTCTTCTACCCTCTCTTTCTCTCCATCACACGCGGCTCTTTCTGTTCTTCTTCTTCATCAATTTTCCTATCTCTTCTTTTTCATCATATAGTCTTTATTTGTAATCCACAATCTCTTGAAAAAAAAAAGATCTAAAGTAGATCTAAATAGATTAATAGTGGGCAAATATCTTCAGTGGACAAATTGTTCAACAAGATCTCCATGAGAAAGATCTCTAAGAAAAATTGAAGAAAACCCTCCACTCAAATCCAAGGGTGCAGACGAGGTTCCAAAATATTGAAGAAGAAATGATGCAGATGCTGCAAATAGCCATGGCATGTGTTGCCAAGGTGCCTGAAAAAAAGGTACTGTGGGAGTTAATTCTATTGCGACCGAAAAAAAGGTGGCTGTTAATTGTATGACATTTTTTTTTTTTGAGGTGGGAGTAGAGCGGCATGGAATTGCATGCTTCTGTGAATACTCAATATTCTTTTCCACAGTTCCACAACATAATTTAACCCTTCTTTTTTTTTTTTTTTTTTTTAAAGTTTCAGTTTTTTTTTTTTGGTTTGCATGCTACTGTCAATATTTTGCATGAACCATGGAAAAAGTGATTCAAGTATAGAACATAGAGTAAAATTTTCATATAAGGCTAATACTGAATGTTTCACAATATTTTCACCTTTTATCACTTAGTTTTTTTTCGAATTCTATTTATGTTTTGTACTAGTACAACCCTTTCTCATTTAGAATCAAGATTGTGTAACAAAATGTAAGTTAGTTGGTATTTGCAGATGAGAGCTCCAGAAATGTAGAAGATTGCAGAAATATGTTGCCAGAAGGGCAGGTCTAGTTGAATTTTGCCGGGTTATATTAGGGTATGTAATAATTATAAGATTTTTTTTTTTGTAAATTTATACAATTTTGGTGTAATTAAAAATATGATTCTGTATAGCTCCTCAAGTAAAATATAACAACTTTAATAAGAATTATAACAATTAGACAAAACACAGTTAGATATGACACTTTCCTTGATGTTTACAGAATTGCACTTTTGTGATAAAAAAAAATCAACCTCATATTATTGCATGCCAAGGTACTACAGATTATAATAGTACATCTAACTTAGGCATAGTAAATGCCGTACGTAATAAATACACCAAGTTTTTTTGAACAATTTATTCACCATACTTTTTAAGTTATATTGGAACTTGAATTGGCTGAAAACTACTTTTATATATAAGCTAGCAAACAATATTTCATCTTTTCCATATATCTTGCTTTCTAGCAACATATACTTCATTCCTTTCTTTCTTTAATAATGCATCTTTTTGGAATACTTTTATTGAAAAGGTCTGTGCATTTTTCCCATAAACATATTGTGCTCTTTTTCTTTTTCTAAATCTTTTCCCTTTTCTTCTTCTTGTGGACTATTAGTTAAATATTCGACAATTTTTTAGTTGTATACCGATTGTCAGGCACAAAATGCTCCTAATGTATGATATCCTAAAACAATCAAATGAAAAGTATCCCTTGAATTTGACTGAAATTTCTCAACGTAAATGATCGAGTATCAATTGTTATTCAATAATTTGATACATTTTTAGATTAGGAATTATGAAATCTTTAATTTTGTCTTGAAGGTCAAAAAAATTGACATGTTATACCCTGTAATCTTTTATACAACAAAAAGAAAATACTATTTTTCTAGGGCAGTATGCAACTAATTAAACTTTAATTTTTGTATATGACAATCATTGATTCCATAAACGAAAAGCAAACTACACAATAACAAATACACCTACAAACATAAAAATGAAACAATGGACATATGTGTATTTATGGTCAAGCAATACATATACGCTAATCCAATTATCTGATTAAATGTGTAAATTAATTTGCTCCACTATTCATCAATATTTAAGTTGTCCAAATACTTAAGCAAGGCGTAAAATTGTATCATACATATAGGTATGCGCTCTTTTTCCCTCTTGTTTCAATGTGCAACTTTCTTGATTTATTTCCAATAATTTGTTGTTATATTTTTTAAAAAAGTGATTCATATATATTGTAATATGGCATATACAAGTACTTGAAATAATTGATTCTATTTTTCTCTAAGACTTTTTGTAGTCTATGGACAAAACAAGTACAATAAAAGCCAATATATATTAAAGGAGAAAAGAAAAAGTGTTCTGGTTGAGGTGATGAGTTCGAGACATCAAGCAAGGTGGTTGTAAATAGCTGTCCAATATGTGGCAGAGCTTAGTTGACCTAGGCGAAGCTTTTAGTGTGAAATTTTCATCACTAATACTTGAAAGTTACCTATCATTAAATTTATGTTTGTTAAAGACCAATAGTCCATTACTTAGATACACATAATTACTTTTCAAGAAATTTGTTCTCTTCCTATTTTTTGTTTCTAAAAGTTATCAAAGCAAAGAAAATTACTTTATTTTTTGGTTGATGATAAGGAAAATTATGTTCTATTTTCCCCTTTCTTCTTGTAACAAGTTTTGTATCCGTTCGTTGAACGGGAATCTTCGAAAAATAATAAACTATTTAGTCAATTTTATAAAAATGTCGATATGAAATACAAATTTAATGTATATTCTATTATAACCTTTCTTAAGTATATTACTACGTGCGCATCATAATATAAAGTATTCTTATAATATAAATGTGAAAATCTAATTCAGTGAATAATTATTTAAAAATGGAAAAAATAACATTCGACAATACCATAACATTCAAAAACTTGAAAAGAAATAAAAAGTGCAGTAAATAGTATCAAATAATATTCTATTCTTCAGAAACTTTTTTTCGTTTTTCTTCTGTTTGAACATTCTCCTCCACTTATCCGTGCAAATCAGCATTTATTGATTTTCCATTATCACTGCATGATAGCAAAGCAAGACAACTAAGTATAAAAAAATAAATGATTTATCACATTCAAAATTGTGTAAGACAATACATAAAGATTATAGATTAAGAAAGTACAATAGTATATTAAATCTACCTCCTCATGCTAAAATCAAATATTGTACATTTAATTAGCCAAACTATTTATGGTATTTGATGTATTAAAGTGGGTAATACTTTTATATTAAATTGTATTTGTAAACTTAGTTGACTATATATTATGCCCATGAAAATCTTGTTGCGCTGACCCTTGAACACCAACATACATAAATTTCGCAAAAGGAACCAGAATAAATTTTCCCATTTCAGTTCATGATCACTCAAGAGGCATAGGCCAAATGCTTATAATATGAATATTTAACAGCAGTGGAAGACATAGAAAACATAGTTCAACTAAAGTAACTAACAACAATAATAGCTTAAGATACAAAATTTCTGAAGAAATATTTTCGTCAATTGATTATTAAAAATTTAAGAACAACATGGGACATAATCAACAATAGCATTTACTTCCATAAAATTGAGCAATTCAAGATGAAACTATTCCAGATTGTAGTTACAAATTGTATTTACAATTCTGGAAAACAAAACCCATGATCACTCACAATTCAAGATGAAAATTTAGTAGACATTTTATCTTCGCAAAAGGAACGAAAATAAATTTGCCCCTCTCAGTTCATGATCACTCGAGAGGCATAGGCCAAATGCTTGTAATATGAATGTTTAACAGCAGTGAAAAACATAAAATAGATAGTTCAACTAAAGCGACTAACAGACTTACATGTGGTTGGGAAAAAAAGGCTAGAGAAAATAACAAATTCAACTCTTGGAGTATGTGCTGAGCAATGATCCACAGCACCAGCTACAAGCCCAGTACCTTGGATAAACGAAACAAAGGCAAATTAATAAACATCTAACATGCATCCTATAGCATATGAATGTTGTCCAATTCGCTGGAAACATCTAACATGTTTCTATATGAAAACTTACGATGAAAATACTATTTTAAATCCTATCTCTTCATACAAAACAAATAGAAAATAAAACCAAAACACACAAAATGCAAAATATGTTACTAAATTCTTACAATTGAAGATGAACATGTCATTTTAAAAAAGAAAAATGTGTATCGAAGGAAGATTTACCTGATAATTAAGAGGAGTGGAAACCCAAAATCAATGTTTTAATGTGCCAACCGCTTGCACTGGAAATACCTAACCATATAAAGAGGCTATATGTAGGCATAAGAATTGATAAGCATATAAAGAGATATTGATAAGAATATTACAAGTAGTTTTATCTTAATTTAAGTTGTTGAAAGTACGTAACTTTGGGTAGGAAATAAGAATTGATAAGGATATAAAAAGATATTGATAAGAGTATTAAAAGTAGTTTTATCTTAATTTAAGTTGCTTAAAGTACATAACTTTGGGTAGGAAATAAGAATTGATAAGGATATAAAGAGATATTAATAAGAATATAAAAAGATGATAATAAAAATTAGTTTTACTAAAGGCATGCATGCTAAAGAAATTATACGGGTCATACCTTGTTGTTATACCTAGAAGTTCACAAACCAAAAGAGGAGCAAGCGGCTGCAAATATATGATTATGATAGAATGATAATCGGCCGCGAATATAGGATAGAATGCTAAGGACGGTTTTATAAGTCATACATGGATGATAATGACGGTTTTATATTTGAAATTTAATTTAGATAGATATTGATAATTGATTTCGTGCTTATGAAAAGAGAGAGATAAGCTCCATATAGAGCATAGGTTATTTTTTTTTAAAAAAAGGTGGAAATCATGGAATAAATGAACAAAGGCAAAAGAAGAGAGGGATGGAAGAGCGTAGGTTATTTTATAGAGCGTGTTGAAACCACTTGCCCTGTCGTTAAGCCATGTAGGAAAGAAAAAGCATAAACCGATAAGAATGAGAATACGACTTTATTATATATATATATATATGATGCCTAGATGTCTCTTAAAAAAAAAAAAGAAAGGAAAGTTAGGGTCTTTCTAAGTGTAAGTCCAAAACTAGTGTTAACTGTCGCAAAAGTCTCAAAATTCATGCAAAGTGAATGATAAAAATATTAGAAACTTAAAAGACGAACTATGGTATGGCCAACAACGTTCACAGGAAATTTCTATAATACTTCTATAATGCGAGCAACTAATCAGCCTCCAAAATCTTTGGCTTCCCCTCCGTCTAAAGTTTACACCCAAAACGTCACTATTATATACACTTCTATGCTATTCCTGAAACTCTTCTCAGATTCTCACTATCTCATACAAATAGTAGGTATCCCCTATTTCACCAGCAATCTCCAATTGTCCCAAGATAAAACAGCATATTGGACTAGTAACAATGGAGTCCAAAATTCCCACAGCAGTCCTGTGTTTGGACTGGAATCTGACTTCATTTCGCACCCTCCAGATACTGTAAACAGTTACTGCTAATACTAGTCCTTTAAACTGATGACTGAAAGTATTATGGTGGGCAAGCCAACATAGCCTCTTGATCCCAAGAGTATTTGGATGCTTTGAGCTTTTTACCAAACCATTTGTGTCGCAGGACAATCAAGAAATAGGTGAGTCATATACGCTCTCCTCCACCCTTGAGCAGAAAACACATGCTTCAGAATCTATCTTTACCCCCACTTCTGCAACCTATCAACCGTGTTCTTTCTTCTCTTACGTAGCAACTGCAGAATGAAAGTACACTAGAAATGTTATTCTTACACCAAACCAGTCCGTACCATCCCACATGTGGTCTCTTCCCTCTGATGGCTGGCTTCCATGGCTGATTTTACTTTGAAAACGCCTGAACCATCTTGTATTATCATTTCTGTCGAAGTCTGGGCACAAAGGAACAAGGTATTGCCAACATCACCGTCCTTACTTCTCTTGACAGTTTCCTCCCTTGGGGGCCACTTCCACTGCTCCTTTCAAATACGCTCTTGGCCATTACAGCCAAAAGACGTTAACATGTTTGTCAAAAAAGACAAATGCAAAGGTCCTACAGGGTACCATGAATCAAACCAGAAATTTGTTTGTAATCCATTTCCCACATTTTTTTTGTATAAAAGGATGTGCTAAAATCTTAATTTCAACAATTTTCTCCACACCCCGGAACAGTCCATAGGTACTTGAATCCCCCTTCGTCTAAATTGTTATTAAAAGGAAAATGAATTTCCTACTTTCATTCAATATGTCCTTTTTTTTGTCATATCTTATTATTTGTCATATTTTCTTTGCTTTTTTAACCCTCTAAAATTTCTTTCCTGTATTCCAGATGGAAATTACCTTGAATTAGTTTATATTAAAAGCCAGTATTATATGAATAGCCTTTTTTTTTTTTGTTAACTCCGGCAAAGGGGAGGGACGCCACCTCCACTTTTATATGCATAGCCTTAAAACGAATTAAAAAGGTTTCTACCTTGGACAAATATTGCACTCAGCCAGGCATATTTTCTAAACTTTGTCTGTTTTTATGAAAACCTATGTATCTCAAGCTTCTTGTTTATGCCCGGTTAAGCAAATGATAATATATCCAACACAATGGTAAAAATCCCACGTAGATAAAATATCCATCATGTTAATAAGCACATTATAAAAAGAGCCGCACTTAATTATGACATTGATAATGATGGAAATCATCAGAATCTATACGGTAAAAAGAAATTTGATTTTTACTAAATTTTATTCTAAAATAAAACTAAAACTTTTCCAAATCAATTTCAATTCCATAAGGGATTCAATTTCTAATTCAAAACCTCAAGGTCGGTATTACATAAAAGGCCCCGATAACAAATTCTTAGTACATTAGGATATGTAAGAAAGTCCTCAGAATTTGTCGTCAGAAATCCCCTTAGTAACATATACATGCATGGATGTTACTTTAATCTCTATTATTTTTCCCACCATCATCTAGTCTAGTAACAAAACAAGAATGCCTAAAGGGGTAAAAGGCTTATTCACATGTTTGGGAAAACTTGGAAAAATAAACGCTGACAATGACAAGACGAGCAAGTAAAATTGCACATGAAAATAAATTGGTTATAGGAATTCAACGAAGCTCCAAAACAAATCTTTTTGTAATTGTCCTCTTCTTCTTGTTCATTTCGTATGATTGAAAAGTGAAAACTAAAACACTAAGTCACTAAATTTAACTTTTTCTTTTAATATAGTAGGGTAGGGATCTAGTACAAATATTTTTTTAACTTCACTGGAAATTCATTTCAATTTGATAAGGACATTTAATGCATTAAAATTCTCTTCCTAGATTTCACAGATACCATCGATAATGTTAAGAATGGCATTCACATAATAAGAATGATATAGTTTTGATTATTTTATAGATAGACAGATACATGATATATAGGCCGTTAACCTAATAATGGGAGAATTATAGTCCAATTACTTGAGCTAACTCTTGATCTCGCAAAATCACTATAATCAAATTGGGATGACACTATATATTTGACAAATTGGGGGAAAAAAGAAAATCACTATACAAAACTTTGACAAAATAATCTTTATTCTGTGTGCTTTGTGTAGAATCATTTATGACACTTTGCAGTTTGCAATCCAAATAAATTACAGAAAGCAAAAACAAAAACAACAATCAACAAAACCAAAGCTACATGATAACTTCTTTATTGTTAGTATTTCCTAGAAGGAGACACCGGAATGGTTTGTTCATTCCTGAAGAAATTGTCAGGATCAACCGCGGTCTTAACTTTTACCAATCTGTTAAAATTTTCCTTGAAGTACTTAATTCCATAAACAAGTCCCTCCGCGTAACTGTTCTTGCCATTATGGGTGATCCCTATATCAAGATCTCTGTAATTGAGAAATGCTTCCCTGGGGAACTTGGAGACAAAAGGAGTCATATATTTATGTAAAGCTCTGGTCAAATTGATGTAATACTCGGCCGTCTGGACACCATTTTGATCCCAGTTTGTTGCATACTGAATCTTTGCAATATTCCCAGCTCTATGGGGAAAGGGTTTGGCCGAGGCTGGAATCTCGGCCATTCTTCCTCCATAAGGATTGAAAGTCAAGACTGGAGTCTGCAATTCAATCATTTTCTTGAAGATGAATTCTATGCCTTCTATTGGCATAGGCTTTTTCAAATAATCAGATTTCCTTTTCAGGTGAGTTAGTACTTGAGGAACTCTGCTAAGAAGCATATCAACAGGAGTTCCAAGGGGGAAGCTGGTGTAGTAAATTACAGATTCAGCCCAACTCATCTCCATGCAATCTGATTGCCGCAATCCCAATTCAGGAAAACTTTCATTCATCAGAGAAAGAAGTCTTGCCGAGTCTCCCAAGAACAGCGTGAAGAACGCTGATCTTATAGTTTTACCTCCTGTACGATTATTATTGACCACATCAATAATCATTCTTATGAAGATGTCATTGTCTAACTTGTCTGCAACTTCCTGCCACCTGTGAACAAGAAACGTTGCATTTTGCTCATAAGTCCTTTCCACCCTGAACACTGTAACTTTAGGGGGAACACGGA
This sequence comes from Coffea arabica, assembly GCF_036785885.1. NCBI lineage: Eukaryota > Viridiplantae > Streptophyta > Magnoliopsida > Gentianales > Rubiaceae > Coffea > Coffea arabica. The sequence goes on from NC_092327.1 coordinate 31,718,584, forward strand.
CCAGATTTATCTTGTATGCAAGAGCAACTCCAAAACTCGAAGCTCCACCTCCAGTGATAGCCCAGAACAGATCTTCTCCCATTGCTGCTCGGTCTAGAATTCGGCCATTCACACCGATGATTTGTGCATCAATAATATTGTCTACTGAAAGGCCATATTTCCTCATCATGTTGCCGTAGCCACCCCCACTGAAATGCCCCCCAACGCCAACTGTGGGACAAACTCCGGCAGGGAAGCCATGAACTTTGCTTTTCTCATAAATTCTGTAGTATACTTCACCAAGAGTTGCTCCAACTTGAACCCAAGCTGTCTCTTCTTCTATGTTAACACTGATTGATCGAATGTTGAACAAGTCAAGGATGAAGAAGGGGACTTCAGAGATGTAGGAAACGCCCTCATAGTCATGCCCTCCACTTCGGGTTTTCATCTGTAGGCCTTGCGCTTTTGCGCAGATGATAGCTGCTTGGATATGAGAAACATCCAAAGCAGTGAGGATGAGGAAAGGCTTTCTTGTGGTGGACTCATTGAATCTTAGATTTCTGATGTAGGCTTGCAAAACAGTGGGAAATGAAGAGTTGTTTGGGGTGTAAATTACTGCAGAAATGTTGGGTGAAGAATGCTTTTGTAGACATTGAACAAATGTCTGATGGACAGAATGATCAGAAGCTGCAAATGAAATTGCAACCACGGTCGAGAACAAGAATGAAGCTAGAATGATGCTAAGATTTCTCATTTTCGTAGTACTAAATTACTAGTGGATAATGGCTTTGGTTCGGGATTGGCTGCAATATATAGAAGTTTTCCAGCTACACAAATCCAGTTTGAAAAGAAATGGTTATCAGATAAAGCTAAACCTCCCACCATTTGACCATGAATTTGTCAAAGTAAAATTCCAAATCGTTACCTAAAAATTAAAATTCCAAAGTAGTTAGATTTTCAGATTTTTGCTTGTGCGCCTTGAGTTGAATTTCTCTGTTCGTAGGGAGACAAGAATTAAGATAGCGTTATTATGTTGAATTTCTCCATTTGTAGGGACACAAGTATTTAGATAGTGCTAAAACATACCTCCCTTTCAAATTGAATAACTTAACTTCCTACTTAAGTATTTTGACTATTTTTTGAGAATTTCAAATTTTATTACTCTTCCTACTTAAATATTTTGTAGTACATTATCTATAGTACAGTGGCGGAGCCACAATGGGGCACTGGCTGCATTTGCCCCCACTGTCTCCATCAGGCTTCTTTATGTAATAGTTTATAAATTTGAAAGAATTACAAACATAGTAATAAGTTCAACTCTTTGCGGTATAAGCAATATTGAACTATATATAACTTTAAGGTCCATCTCATTTGTAATGAGTATTATTTGATAAACTACACAAAAATATCGATGACTAAGATACATTTTTTTTCTTGTTTTTACTTTTATCAAGCATTTTGGTAAACTTTTATTTTTTGATTAACAAGTTGCTTAGAATGAAGTTTTGTCTTGGCAGCTATATATTTTGAAAAAAAACAAAAACCCTACAAAACAGGAGAGAAACATTCATGATAAATGTAAAGTCAAATTCCAATGGGATTCTTTTAGATTGAAAGTTAATATAAACTATTTGTCATCTTACAAGTTGTATATTGGGTCTAATTTTCTTGCACTTTGAGATGATTTTCATATTGAAATTAATCTAACAAGACAAACATATGTCGATGACTCTAAAATGAGAAAAAAAAAAAATTGGTCGACAACTCAAAAATGAACTTGAAATGGTATGCGTAATTGGACTTGAAATTGAAAAAAAAAAGTGTATAAAATACAGAAATCATCCTTAAAGCATATAGCTTGATAAGTTTTGCCCCCACTGAAAAGATTTCTGACTCTTGCCACTGCTCTAGTATTTGCTTAGATTCAAGTTAAGTAATCTAATGGACCTCACATATCTCCCGAAAAGCTACCATAGCTAGCAAGTTAGTGATCTATCAAGAAATGGTAGCTGCAATCATTAAAGTAGAAATACTACGAGTGACACAAACTACTGATTGGTGGTTGAAAGGTTCCCCACAAATTGAGCCCTTTGTGTGTGCGGTCTATTTTAAGGTAAAATGATCATTTTAATTTTTTTTACACTTTATTATAACTTGTTTACACTTAGTCCAACTTGTTTACACTTTAGGAGCAAAACTTGTGAGGAAGCAGACGAAAAGCATCCCAGAGAGTTCTTACAATCTAACATTAATGAACATGGGACCAATAATCTTGGCTTTAGTTGGATTATCAATTATGAACAAATTAATGTTGCCTTCGGAAAAATGTTAATCATATTACACATTTTATAATAGTACTCCCATTATCATTTTTACTTTGTCTATATCACTTTGACAATCTTATTTTTCTTTTTCATTCATCCCAAAGTATAGTTAATTTTTAACTTCTCTAATATACTTTTATTTAATTTGCTTTGTTATCAATGAGTGTAACCTACCTTGTTCAATAATTGCTTTGATTCATGTCTTTCATAGTGCAACTTTCTATTAGTATTGTTACTGTAATTAATATAAAGGTATAAGGATTAGTCATACATCTAATATTAACAGAAGGGTATTTTAAGAAAACAATATACTAGATTTACTCTTCCAATAAAATTACTTAATTTTTCTTACATTGTGTGAAAAGAAATGAAGACCATCAAAGTGGAATGGAGGGAGTACCATATAGTCTAGTAAATGAAAATTATATAATAATAATAATAATGGAAATGCCATTACAAAAAGGGTTTTTCTAGGGCATCCGTTGACACATCTAACATTTATCTAATCTACCATATATATACATATACTAACAATTATTATCCTCCCTTACATTTATATACTTTTCCTATTTAATCTTACCTACCCTCCCTTGTATTTATTTACTTTCATTAATTAATATTATATTTTAAAAAATATAACATCTGAAATATATATTAACAAGGGCAGTCGTTAGATAGATCATTATAAAAAAAGTGGAGTATGATTAACATTTATCTTATTTTAATCCTAAATGTGAAATATTAGAAATCTTGGAGAAAACACAAGCCCATGTTGGTGCGTAAGGAAGACGCATCATGGGTCTATAATCAAGATAACACCATAATTAAACAAATTACTTCCACTTCTTTGTAAGAGAATTGGAATTAATTTGAGAATTGGAATTAATTTGTTTAATCCATTATCTCAGAGCATACACTAAGATATTAACATGTAACATTTTATTAGTGTTGGATTACCTGTTGTACATTGTTATCTTAATAATGGCATTTGTTATTCAACATAAAACCTCCATTTCCTTCAAAAGACAAATACGGATATATAGGTAAACCCCTCTCACTAAGGTGTGGTCACAGAAATCGACACTCAGGGCTTTGTTCAACCTTCATTTCTACATCATTAAAATATGTTGATTTGGCTTAAAAGAAAGCAAAAACTTATAGCATCTGAAGTTGAGGCATGTAACCAAACACAAGATTGAGAAGAGTGAAGCTATAATGATGCTGGAATTCCCATTTTCTTGCTGCAGGTAACCAAAATAATTCTTCGTCCAATCTCCAGCTATAAGCACAAAGAATAGGAATGTGTATTCAGTTTTATCCAATCCTGTCACCTTAAATTTCAGTCAACTGTTATTATAAAGACTTTTGCTTTCTAATATGAAGGAAAAGTAAGCAAATACATGTACAAAATATGCTACCATTTGACCATGAAATTTCAAAACAACCCTCTAATATTACACTAGTTGATCATCCTTGACGTTTCTAGATGAGAATTGGGTTTTATTACTTGAGACTTTACGAATTAAGCGCTGAGAACTGCCATCAAAATTTTCAACTAATCATAAATTTTTACTAATGTAAACGCGTATATAATACATGAGAAGAAATCACACGCCAATTTAGGCCAAAGTTTTCATAGTTTCATTAGTTAAGGCATGTAACCAAACACAAGATTGAGAAGAGTGAAGCTATAATGATGCTGGAATTCCCATTTTCTTGCTGCAGGTAACCAAAATAATTCTTCGTCCAATCTCCAGCTATAAGCACAAAGAATAGGAATGTGTATTCAGTTTTATCCAATCCTGTCACCTTAAATTTCAGTCAACTGTTATTATAAAGACTTTTGCTTTCTAATATGAAGGAAAAGTAAGCAAATACATGTACAAAATATGCTACCATTTGACCATGAAATTTCAAAACAACCCTCTAATATTACACTAGTTGATCATCCTTGACGTTTCTAGATGAGAATTGGGTTTTATTACTTGAGACTTTACGAATTAAGCGCTGAGAACTGCCATCAAAATTTTCAACTAATCATAAATTTTTACTAATGTAAACGCGTATATAATACATGAGAAGAAATCACACGCCAATTTAGGCCAAAGTTTTCATAGTTTCATTAGTTAAGAAATCAACTTCATAGACATCATTCAGGGTTGCAAATTGCAATCTTCTGGACCGGCAGATTGTTTGAAGCTTTGTTGGACAAAACCTTTATCATTTCTTAGTCATATAAAGACGCATTCATATATGTATACAATGAAGGGTGTCATTTTCTAGTGTTGTTTTATGTTGAACACATCTTTAGAAGATCTAATTACTTGCAAAACTTGTCCATTCATGGATGATTTCCAAATCTGAATTATTGCAATCAGTGCACACGTTAGTCATTAAAGGAAAAAAAAATGTTGTCGTCTCTTAGAATGTTCTACTTCAGGTCTGAGTAGCAAGAGCGTGACTTTCAACTTCAGTCTAAGAAAAATGTTACTTATGGAGTTTTAAAAAAAATGTTGGATTGTGTATTTCATAAGAAGCATGTGACAACTAAATCATGTTTAGATAGAAGATTATTTGTAAAAAAAAATAACTATAACACGTTTTCTGATGTGATGTATACGAGATAATAAGGTGATTGCAAACATAAAATATTTTTAGAAAATATGTTTGTGTTCAAACCAATCCAAAAAATTAAAATAATTAAAGAATAATTAACCAAAGATCTTCTTAGAAACAAAAGGAAATTAGAAAATGAATTAGGGATGGTTCATTCATTGGACCTTCTCTCCTACTATAAATGTTCTTGTGTTTTCCAAAAGCTTTGGAATTTTCTTATACTAAATAATGAACTAAAATTTGCAACTATTGATATACATAACATTATCTTTCTTAATTTGAATTTACTTTCATAGTTCTTCAGAAATTTTTGATGTGCTCATTTCACTTACATTGAGGAGTTTTTCTTTTTTCAATCATTTGTTGCATTAGTCGTAAGTTTCTTGTATTTTGTTGATGTAAAACTTTCATTCATGAATGATGATCGAACTTTATTGTAAAGCAAGAAAGCCTCTAAACAAGCCAGTTTAAACCCACACAAATAATTTCATTCATGAACGATGATTGGACTTCAGAGTTCCCAAATTTTATTATTTCAGTTCTTATTTTTTTTTTTTTGGGTGAAGATCACTGGGCTGGAAATTAGAATTATGCGCAGATAAAGTAATACAGAATTACTGATATACTAATTATATTGAAAGATAAATTGGGCTACTAATTAACAGTTAATTCAGAAACTTAACAAAATAAAACTCTATTAAAAAGGAGAATATTGGAGCCCACATTAATTACTTCCACGACTGGCTTTGTCAACAACTCGTTGAGCCCAATATTTAATACTAATTTCATTAGCTTTCATCATGGACTAAGAAATAGTTACGTTGCTTCATTTTCGGGTCAACTGTAAGGAATCTTCAGTCACCCCGGCCCGTTAAAGATGAGGTTTCTTGCATCTAGCAATAATAGTACATTAATAGAAACCCAAACAATGGGCAAAGTGCTATGGCTCAGTTGTATTAGGTGAAGGTGAATTTGTTAAACAATAAATTCAATTACAGCATTGCTACGCAATAGGAAGAGTATATTGAGATATATCTGTAGAACAGATTAATGGCATGGGATCAATCAGATAAAGGGTCTAGAGAAAAAATAAGGATCCATTTGGATCGAGAGATTTAACGAAAGATTTAAAATTCTATCAAACTGTTTTAGTTGTTTAGATTGTTTAAGAAATATTCTAGTTTATATATTTCTTTTTTAGGGTTAATCCTACTCATATCATATGATTTTAAGATGAAAATTGAGATGGGGTACGAAAATGAACTGAAAAGCAGAAAGTAGTAAAATTAAATATAACGAGGAGGCTGTTATAAAGTTGAAGATCCTGAGATAAATTATCTACTCAACCCGGGGAACTTCTTAAATGGATAAACAAAGATAAAAAAAAAAAACTAAATTCTGTTTTGGTTTATTCGAATTCAGATTTTTTTTTTTTTTTTTTTTGGAAGGGGGCCGGACAATAGAAAGGAAGTAATGTACCATCAATCTTGGCATGAGTGAAAAGTCATAGAAATTTGCATGTTGAATTTTCTGAATGTAGTAAGCAAAATAGATAAGACCCAATTTATATGGTGATAACTCTTGGATTAACATTTTCCAGGTGCAGGCTCAGGCATCTAAGAATATTCTTTCCATCATCTTTTATCCAAATTAGAAAAGTCTTCAACTAGAGATATTTCTAGGTTTATTGAAATAGTCAACAAATGATAGCCCAAATATATTTCAATCAGATGTATTTTCAACTGGGATCCAGTGTTGCTTTCACTTCAGTTCAGCTGTATATATTTCCACAATTTTGCCACTTTTTTTTCCAAATAGATAAGGATAAAATGGTTGGCAATTACGTGGATAGACAGAGATAGATCGTGCTTGGTTATCTAGGCAAAGATCAATGCCACAGCCATAGCCCCGCTAGTGAAGGAGACCTCGGCAGCCCACGTGAGAAACGAACTCCATCAAGACTGAAAATTTTGTACCAATGAATTCGAGAGCAAATTTCCAGTTGTAGTTTTCAAGAAGGGTTTTCAAATAATGAGAGTTTTAAAACAACGTATTCATCATCGAATGCATTTTTCAAACAACGCATTTATTGAAGAGTAAATTGTTAGGGCTGACCCAGGAAATAGACAAACTAAAGTTAGCACAAATTAGGTGGTATAACCGACCATATAATGTTTAGGCGGTAGACACCAGCCATAAAAAAATTAGGCGGTAAAACAGACCATATAAAAGGGTTGCGGCAATCCAATAAAGACAAATAATAAAGCAACTAAAAGACACAGAAGATTTACGTGATTCGGTCAAATTGACCTACGTTCACGGGCAAGGGAGGAGCAATATTTCTACTATGAAAAAGAAATACAAAAGCCGTAGGAAAGTGGTTCCTAGGCCAATAGGCACTTACAAAAGAGTTAGGAAATATTCCTAAACTCAAAACAAGAGAACCTAAAATATTTGACTAAATGGACTAAATGACTCAAGAAACTAATAACCCATATAACTCTCTTGAGTGGTGCGAGTTAAAACCTTCAGAGGCCTCTTCTATGTATAGGTTCTCTATCGGAGCCTTTCCTACTATCTACTGCGATGTGGGATGAAAGGAAGATTAACTTTCTTACGCAGCATCTGACGTGAGACAAAAAATTCTGCCACAAGTCAAGCCGCAATACTTAACAATTCAACAAATCTCCACCTTGGCATAATTTTTAAGTCACATCATTGACAATAGTAAAACTGCTCCACCTTCTCCGCATAAACCCCAATGGGCATAAATCACCAACAATGAATACCAATCAAATCCAAACATTGTTTGAACTTGTAAAGTGGAAGATGTTTTGTAAACATATCGGCTGGATTGTCCTTATTATTGATTTTCTGAATAAGGACTTTTCCCTCAGCAATGATATCTCGAATGAAGTGATACTTCACATCAATATGTTTCATCCTCTCATGATACATCTGATCTTTAGTCAAGTGTATGGCACTTTGACTATCACAGTGAATAACAGTAACACCTTGATGTAGACTAAACTCGCTAAATAAACTTTTCATCCACAAGGCTTTTTTGATTGCCTCGGTCACAGCCATATATTCTGCTTCAGTAGTAGACAAAGCTACGACAGGTTGTAGAGTAGCTTTCCAACTAAAAGCACAACCGCCAATGCAAAATACATAGCCTGAAAGTGATATTCTCCTGTCAAGATTTCCAGCGTAGTCTGAGTCTACAAAACCAACCAAAGTGTTATTATTTCTTCCAAACTCCAAACATGCATTTGAAGTACCTCGCAAGTATCTGAGAATCCACTTCACAGCCTGCCAATGTGTTTTATCAGGGCAAGACATATATCTGCTAACAACACCGACTGCTTGTGCAATATCTGGACGAATACAAACCATTGCATACATAACACTGCCGACTGCACTGGAATAAGGAACCCGTGCCATATAATCTTTCTCTTCATCTGTTTGTGGTGATTGAGCAACAGATAGCCGGAAATGGCTAGCAAGAGGAGTAGATACTGGTTTAGCATCTTTCATGCCAAAACGCTCCAAGACTTTCTCAAGATAATTTTTCTGGGTCAAGAATAACTTTCCTACTCCTCGATGTCGCTTGATATCCATGCCAAGAATTTTCTTAGCTGCTCCCAAATCTTTCATTTCAAATTCACTATTTGACTGCAGTTTCAAAGTGTGAATTTCTGACAAATTCTTGGCAGCAATGAGCATGTCATCAACATAAAGCAGCAAATAAATGGAAGAACCATCATTTAACTTTCGGCAGTAAACACAACTATCATACATGCTCCTCAAATAATCATGACCCAACATAAAGGAATCAAACCTTTTATACCATTGTCTTGGAGACTGTTTCAATCCATATAAGGATTTCTTCAATAAGCAAACATGGTCTTCCTTACCTTCAATTTCAAAATCCTGGGGTTGTCCCATATAAATTTGTTCTTCAAGTTCGCCATGTAAGAAAGCTGTCTTAACATCAAACTGCTCTAACTCCAAATCATACATGGCAACTAAAGCAAGCAAAACATGAATAAAACTATGTTTAACAACAGGTGAAAACACATCATTAAAATCAACACCTTGTACCTGACTATAGCCCTTTGCAACTAATCGTGCTTTATACCTTGCATCTTCAACCCCTGGAATACCTTCCTTTTTCTTGAAGACCCACTTGCAACCAACAATTTTCTTAGCTGACGGCGGCTTTACAAGAACCCAAGTTTCATTACGATGAAGAGATTCAATTTCTTCATTCATCGCAATCAACCACTTTACAGAATCATCACAAAAAACTGCTTTTGAATAGGTGGAAGGCTCACCAACTGCATCAGTTTCTTCTGCAATAGACAAAGCATATGCAACTAAATTTGCATATCTTTGTGGTGGTCGAATGTCTCTCCTTTGTCTATCTCTGGCTATGGAATATTCCTCTTCTTTTGAATTATTTTCAACAGTAGATTCAGGTGCATCTACTGGCATTTGTTGAATAAAAGATTTGGTATGAGAAGAACCAAAACTGCCAATATCAAGCTCCACCTGCTTCTGTGTACTATCAGTAGTACAAGGATTAGAAGACTCCTTCTTGGAAGATAACATAGACAATTCATCAAAAGTAACATCTCTACTGATTACAAATTTTGGAGATTTGGGATCAGGACACCATAATCTGTATCCTTTCACCCCAGAAGCATACCCAAGAAAAATGCACTTTTTAGCCCTAGGCTCTAATTTTTCATCGTTCACGTGCATATATGCTGGACACCCAAAAATTTTTAAATTTGAGTAATCAGCAGGAGTACCTGACCAAACTTCCTCAGGAATTTTGAAATCAAGAGATACAGAAGGAGAACGGTTGACAATATAACAGGCCATATTGATTGCCTCTGCCCAAAAGTTGTTTGTCAACTCTGTATTAGAGATCATACACCGTGCTCTCTCCAAAAGCGTTCTATTCATACGTTCGGCCACACCATTTTGTTGAGGCGTCATCCTGACGGTGTGATGCCGAACAATTCCTTCATTTTTACAAAATCTATCAAATTCACCTCCACAAAATTCCATGCCATTATATGTTCTCAACCGCTTAATATGTTTTCCTGTTTGTTTCTCAATCAAAACTTTCCATTGTTTGAAAGTTAGGAAAACATCATTTTTATGCTTAAGAAAATAGACCCAAACTTTTCTTGAATAATCATCAATGAAAGTCAACATGTACCTGGCACCACCTTTAGAAGGAGCACGAGAAGGACCCCATAGGTTTGAATGAATGTAATCAAGAGTACCTTTTGTCTTGTGAATTGCTAGTGAACTGAAGTTGACTCTTTTCTGCTTCCCAAAAATACAATGTTCACAGAATTTCAATGGCCCTGTATTTTGTCCACAAAGAAGTTCTCTTTTGCTTAGTATGCCCAAGCCTTTTTCGCTCATGTGCCCCAAACGCATATGCCATAATTTGGTGATGTCTGTATCTAACAAAGATGATGTTGAAACAGCAGCAGCAGCTGTAACAGTAGATCCCTGTAAAATATATAAAGTACCAGATCTGTGTGCTTTCATAACAACAAGAGCTCCTCGACTAATTTTGAGAACTCCATCTCCACCTGAATACCTGCACCCAATAGACTCAAGAGTGCCTAAAGAGATGAGATTTTTCTTCAAATCTGGAACATGTCTAACATCTGTGAGTATCCTCACAATACCATCGCACATTTTAATCCGGATTGTGCCTTTGCCAACAACTTTACAAATAGCGTTGTTGCCCATTAAGACAACTCCACCTTCAGTTGATTCATATGTTGAAAACCAGTCCCTATTGGGACACATATGATACGAATAATCCGAATCTAAAATCCACTCATTGTTAGATCTAAAATTATTTTCCATTGCACAGAAAATGGTTCCATCATTCTCATCAACTGCTATACTAGCTTCAGTGGATTCAGTATTTTTCTCAACAAATTTTCCCTTTTGCTTTTCTTTATTTTTCAATTTAAAGCAATCAGAGATAACATGGCCCTTCTTTTTACAATAATTGCACACCACATTTTTATGTCTGGACTTGGATCTACTTCTATTTCTGTGTTTCTCTTTTCAGATCTACTCCGAACAAACAAGCCATCGGCTTGACTCCCACTAGTTTCCCCAGTAATACCCCTATCTATCTGCTCTTTAGATTTTAATGCAGATTTAATTTTTTGATACGAAATTGTTTCCTTTCCATAAATCATAGTATCACGGAAATGCTTAAAAGATTGGAGAAGGGAACACAAAAGTAATAGGGCTTGATCTTCATCATCAATTTTCGAATCTATATTCCCCAAATCCATAATAATGGAATCAAATTTATCAAGATGGGAGAATATAGATGTACCTTTAGACATCCGAAGCATGTACAAACTCTGCTTCAAATATAGCCGATTCTCGACTGTTTTCTTCATATACAAGGCTTTCAATTTATCCCACATAGCCTTGGCCGAAATCTCCGTTGCTACCTCACGCAATACCTCATCGGAGAGGTTTAAGATTATGCTGGATCTGGATTTCTTATCCATATCGGCGAAATCCGCATCCTTTACATCTTCCAGTTTGTTCTCAATTCCGTGAATCGCTAGATCAACTCCGTCTTGAACAAGAATGGCCTCCATCTTGAGTTGCAACATTCCGAAGTTGACATTCCTGTCGAATTTCTCGACAACCGTCTTTGTTATCGTCATTGTTGCCACAAAATCTGTAACCTAAAGTTTGTCTCAAAAAACTGGCCAAACAAATATGCAAGTCTCGTGAGCGGGCCCCACAGGGTGAGCGGGCCCCACGAGATAAGCAGGCCCCACGGGGATGAACGAATCCCACAAGGTGAGCGGACCCCACGGATAAACGGACCCCACAGGATGAGCGGGCCCCACAGGATGGACGGGCCCCACCAGATGAACGGGCCCCACCAGATGAACCTGTCTTGCAAAATATAACAACCAACTCTGATACCAGTTTGTTAGGACTGACCCAGGAAATAGACAAACTAAAGTTAGCACAAATTAGGCGGTATAACCGACCATATAATGTTTAGGCGGTAGACACCAGCCATAAAATAATTAGGCGGTAAAACCGACCATATAAAAGGGTTGCGGCAATCTAATAAAGACAAATAATAAAGCAACTAAAAGACACAGAAGATTTACGTGGTTCGGTCAAATTGACCTACGTCCACGGGCGAGGGAGGAGCAATATTTCTACTATGAAGAAGAAATACAAAAGCCGTAGGAAAGTGGTTCTTAGGCCAATAGGCACTTACAAAAAAGTTAGGAAATATTCCTAAACTCAAAACAAGAGAGCCTAAAATATTTGACTAAATGGACTAGATGACTCAAGAAGCTAATAGCCCATATAACTCTCTTGAGTGGTGCGAGTTAAAACCTTCAGAGGCCTCTTCTATTTATAGGTTCTCTATCGGAGCCTTTCCTGCTATCTACTGCGATGTGGGATGAAAGGAAGATTAACTTTCTTACGCAGCATCTGACGTGAGACAAAAAATTCTGCCACAAGTCAAGCCGCAATGCTTGACAATTCAACATAAATCTTATATACACTGACGGTATATACACTATCACGGTTGGATATACGACACATATCTAAAATTTGAGTTTCAAATTCAAATTCGGATTATGTGTCATGTATTTAATGGTGAAAGTGTATACACTGTCAGCGTATAAAAAATTAATCCTTTATTGAATACATATTTTAAAGAAAATTATCTAGATAAATAATAGAATAGCAAAAACAAAATACTTTGGCATTTAAAATCTGAGTTGTGCGACTATCATTTGCCTTCTATGAGTACTCAAGGTTCTATGCACACAATTATTTAACCCTTCTAACGTTTTGGAACTTCAAAATTTGCTTTCATTGGCACAAAGCATGAAGTTTTGTTGTGGAAAAAGTGATTCAAGTATAGAGCATAGACTAAAATTTTCATATAAGGCTAATAGAAAATGGGTTACTATATATTTCCCTTTTGTCACTTGGATCATACGCGGATTACTTGTACTAATGCGCATGTGTTTATATCAGAAACAATTTTCTTGAACTTACTTTCTTTTGGAGTTTCTACTAGTAGTCTTACAAAGATAGCTAGATTACCAAAGACAGTAAAACATAGAAACTACTTCACACTTTAAGATGTAATTAGGTTACAGTTAGGATCAATTATGCGACAAGTTGATGATAACACGAAAGATTAATGTTTCTAACACTAACAACAAGTTTATGACAATAACTTCTACCAAAGCTTAAAATTCTCTTTTTCCACATGTAGCATTGAATAAGGCATAAAATTGTTTAAAAAAAAAAAACTTTTTCTTTTCTTGACATGGCTGGTGGCATCCCTGTTAGGTCATTATTGCAAGTTTTCTCACCTTAAATCCTAAAGCTCATAATGACTCATCATCATCTTCCTCTAAACCTAAATTCTCTTCATTCTATATAACTTTTCCTTGCAAACAGAATATTTCCCTCCTTGGGAGGAAGACTAAACAATCTCCTTACCTTCCACGGCTTTCTTTATTTCCCTTTCGTGTGTAATAAGTCTTTCCTAGGGCTACCTAGTAAGAGTTTTTTTCTCATTTAGGATTTCCTAATAAGGTTTTTTTTCCTCTCCTAAAGATTTCAGCGAAATGTTTTATAGTTTTTCCAGTACTTTTGTTAAATCTAAGTTTTTTTTTTTCCAGATTTGGTTATCAAATCTAAAACTGCTATCGAATTGAGTTGAACTTGAGTAGTGCACTACTCGAACTCTATTTGAATAAAAATTCTACAGCTCGAGTTCTTCAAAGTTGAGTTTGAATTTATTTTAACTCACTTGAACTCGAGCTCGAATTCAACCAAATCAAACTCAATCGAGTTGTCAAGCTCGATTTTTTAGTAAATTTCATAATTTTATAATAAATAATTAAAAATTATATTAAAAATAAACTACTCGTTAACGTTCAACGAGTACTCAAGTTTTGATTTATCTCCTCGAACTTGACTCAATTACCTTATCAAATAGTTTGAACTCAATTCAAACTTGATCGATGTTGAATTCAAGTCAATCCTTGACTGGGCTACTCAAGAGACTAAGTGGAGTAGTTTGGTTAATTTACACCCCTAGTCAAATATGAGATTTCTTAAGTCTATCTTGTTAGATCTCACCATAATATCAAAACTTGAAATAGCTAATAAGAAGGCAGTGGCAGCTGAAACAGTGTTTTTATCCTTGAATACTATATGTTTGGAGCTTCACATTGTAATTTTTTTAATCATTTTTTCAGATCAGTAGTATTTGACTACAATGTTTGGAGCTTCAGAGTGTATTTTCTTAATCAATTTTTCAGATCGGTAGTATTTGTTTATGATGTTTTATCAATAAGGTATTCTTTTATGATGTTGTATCAACAAAGAAAAAAAATGGGGGCTTCTAGGTTTTAGATTGTGTAATAGTTAGCTCTCAGTAGAAGAATTAATAAATATTTTGACTAATATGCATATAAAAAGGCACTCTGACAATTATAGGCATCTCATCTCATGAAGTTTCTCGATAAAACAGACAACCTCAAATAATTGCATGCCGGCCAAACTAATACACCTAATTGGGTGGGAAGGTTATAGTTTAATGGATAAGGTTGAAGGTCTCAACATTTAGAGGTCTTGGATTTAAATTGCCGCTTCCCCTCCCTGCTTCTTAAAATCCATCCTTTCTATGTTGGAAAATTATTTTTGACCACAAGACCTAATTTAGCTAGTAGAATATTGGTCAAGTTACCTTGAAGTCCTTAGTTCGACTTTTAAATTCTCCATTTTTTTCCTCCTCTTGTAAGGCTTAAAGTCTCATACAAAAAAGAAAAAGAAAAAAAAATCTAACTTATGCATAATAAATGCCATTTACACAAACTTTTACTGTTCTTAAGCTTAAAATTCAGAGACTCTAGAAAAAAAATTTTTGACCAAGAAAAACTTTGAGTCTATCTATCCATTTTTTCCCCTTTTTTATGCATTTCTTTTCCTTTGCTTGCTTGAATGTGCAAACTTCCAGACACACTGCACGTTAGCACATGAGGAGCATGTGAGGTCACGTATAATGCTTCACTTAAGGGTAGACTTAGTATTAGGCCACTCGTAAGAAATTCGATCGTTGCTCTTTTTTGGAGTTCTATAACGTAGCAAGCAATCGAGAAGAAAAGAATGACGGCAAGTTCCACCGTTGACTGTTGCAAAAGAATAACGTCTGATTCATGACTCAAGGTGCAACTGGTTAGTGGCTGTGTCGTATATACACAGTATCTTGGGTAAATTGCACTTTACACATGCTTGAATTCCACTTTGATTTTTAAGTTTTATAGTGGAACACTTTAGTCCCCATGAAGTATAATATCTGTTCCATTTTAATTTTTAAAGTATAAAATCTCTACTATTTTAGTCTCTAAAATATAAAATTTGTCCTACTTGTTATAAATTATCTCACTTTGGTCAACGATTTTATTTTCGATAGAAAAATCATTTCATTTGATAAATCTGCATTAATGGCAAAAAATATATCAAGTCAAACATGATACAAATATATATAGATCTGAAATTAAATAGATACAATAGAACTAAAAAATTGGAATGAATATAGATAACATTGATGCTCCTATATATCTTCCATTTGGATGAATTACTGTAACCGAATACATTTATGCATATCTTTTGACAATCAAATCTGATTTAAAACTGATTCAAATCCAAAGAGATATTTAGATTAACAATAATAGAGAAATTGTAAATCTGAAAAACTAGATTTTAGATCTACAAAATCTCAAATTTCACAAAAAAATAACAAAAATACAAAAAAAAAACTCTCGTAAGGAAAAACTCAAAAGAGAATAAAACTCTCACTAGAAGATTCTAAAGGAGAAGATTTCTCATTAGAAAAATCCTAAGAAAGAATTTATTCAAACAAGAAAAACTAATAACTACATAGAGGAATCCTTTCCATGGAAAAAGACCAAATTTGGTCTCTCTCTAATTAGAGAATTGGAGAAGAACTTGACTGGAAGAGATCTAGAGGGAATGAGGAGGGAATAATTCTAGAGAGAAGGACGAAAAAATCTCAATAATTGTATTTAAATGAGACGAATTTTATACTTTAGATAATACAATATTCTATTTTATACTTTAGGCACTCAAAATTAGAGAGCAAAATAGAATTAACCTCAATATCTTCACAAGACTCATTTTGGAGGTCACTCTAGCTTGCTTTGGGTTTTAATTTTAAATGGAAATACTATATTTGACTTCTCTAGAATAATTTCATCTACTAAGTCCCACCGTCTAGTTATTCGTACCAAAAATAACGGAATACTATGAGTAAATACTTAATTTCATCTTTGTACGAGCTTAGACTCATTAAGTATTCAGATTTGTTGACCTGCAGCAAAAACTGAGAGGATTAGGGCTAAGTCTACAGGTGTATCTCCCACAATCAAGTTAACGATGGTATAAATAGATTGGGAGTTTGAGAGATCGAACGAGAAACCTATGAAGGTAAACGCGGATACCTATAAAAGAAAGATGATGAACAATAATTGATGAACGACTCGCTCTAAAATTCTCATAGAGCACATGGCCCAACTTACGGTCAAATCAGGCTTCTCTTCCACACATTGTGAGACGCGGACGTAGGAAGCAAAACGGGAGCCCACCCGAGGTACAACTGGGCTCGGACATGTCTGGGCAGTTGTATTCAGCCTCTACAATCTTGACAAGTGCAAAAACATATGAACGGAAAAGTCCTAATGGCAGAATCTTCTCTTTCTAGAAAAACTTTCAATTTCTTCTGATTGGTCATTGGTTACAAAACAGAACAACTTAGTTTGAAGTTGAATACAAAAATTAATACTCTATTTCTCCTTCCAAAAAAAAAAATAAATTCGCCACTCTTTAGATGCTTATCACGAAACGCAATTAAGAGAAGTGGACATGTATGGGCAAGGAGATGCCGCATCAAAGAAAGAAAATTTTTAAATGAATTTTTTATTTCTTGATGAAGTATGTGTTAAATATTGTAATTAGTGAATGATTTCTACATTATTTTGTTCCGTGAAAATTGGATTTGATTCCACGTGTAAGTCAATTTTTCTTATTTTCAGATTTTTAAATTCATATATTCAACTTCCACCGACCAACAATAAAACTTTTTGACTCAATTGTTGCGTCCGATTTCCGTTTAATTACTCAAACCTAAGTCGCCAAACCGTGAAAAACTTTGAAATAAGATTCTGCCAACCCCAATCATTTTTAAATTCTTTTTTCAATCATTTTAAAATTCTAATTTAAGGACATTAAGACTATTTATTTGAGCTTAGCCAATGAGACACAGTGGTCTAGAGATGGGAAAAAAAAAACCAAAATCAAGGTGTGACAAGTACTCATGATATCAATCAAATGAATTACTTCTCCTATGTTTAGTCACTTTTTCTATTTAAACTCACATTTTAAAATTTTAGGAAATAGAGTGGACTCCAAATTTTAGAAAGTTTTGTCTCCTATAAACAAGGAGAAAGTCAAGGGAATTTGAATCATATTTTGGATGCCATATCCATACCCATGATTATAATTTCATAATTTCTCATAATATCATTTAATAATTTAAACTTCTGAAATCATCTAAGGGTAAGGCTGATATATCTTTTTATACATCTAATGGTGAATTGATACTTATGGATCCAGTATCCAAAACATAACGTGGAACTTCCTAAAAGGGGTCAAAGGTGAGGGTTTGAGAGTTATAGGTCACATCACCTAACAAATGTCCATATTAATAGAGATAAAGTTCGAAATTTTTTTTTTTTTCCCTTTGAAAGATTCCAAACTAAATCAAGTTCAGCTGATTTGGGCTTTATTTATCTGATCTGAGAAGACTATGGGCCGATGTAATTGGGGGCTTATCTAGATGGGTAGTCTGAGTTTTAAAAGTTAAAACCAAATGGGCTATTCTAGTCTCCCTTAGTTTTTTTTTTTTTTTTCTTTCGTCATTGTTTTCTCCAACACTTCTAATCTGGAGTCTCTTTCGTAATTTGGCGGATATTAGTCATTAGAGATTTGGGGCTAAAAATCGATATTAATTTGTATGTCATTAAATTTTTTTTTAATTTCTTCAAAATCAACTTCATTTTTGTCATTCTGATGGAGATAATGCTAAAACCTTGACACATTGAAGAAGCAGGAATTGCTCCCCTGCTGCCTCTGTTGGCATATTAAATCAATTAAATCAAGGTTTAAAAATAGAAATTTTTATATTATTATTTAGTTATGCTTTAGTTAATCTAAGGTTTTAGTAATTCTATTTGAGGCAAGTTATAGTAATTTTATTATATAAAAGTTGATATTTCATAAAGTAATTGTGGTTGCCAAGACTTGTTTACCAAGTCATTTAGTCTATAAATAGGAGATCTTATTATTGTCGTCGCTTGAGAAAAACGAAATTTGATAGCCTTATTATTAGAATGTGTGATTAATATATTATTGATGGTATTATTTATTTTCTCCTACACATAGGTATATGTGTATAAATTGCCTTCTCATATGCATTGATTTTATGAAATTTATCTCTTATAGATTTCTGGTAGAATTTTTTGGTTTCTAAATATGGTATTAGAACCCTATGTTCAAGAAATTTAATCCTGGAGTGCCTTGAACATTGAAGAATTGTCCCAACTACGAGGTTAGTTTTGGATATTTTTCATAAGAATTGTAGCGAAGAAATCAGTTGATCGAATTGGACCAAAAGATTGGTCATGAGGTATCTAGTTGGTGAAAATTGGACTATAAGATTGTTCCAGAAGAATTGTCAGATTGATTGTGGGTGTAAAGAAGATCAGAGAAAAAGCCTAACAGTTGAGTTGTGATTATTAAAATCACAAAGTGATAAGCTGTGAATAAATTGATATCAAATTATGCTACGAAAATAGTTTATCCAAGTGCGTGGATTATTGCAATGAGAATAGGGTTTGAAGATGAAGAACCAGTACAAAGTGATCTTAGAATTTGCAAGAGAGATTATTGATAGTAATGGTGGTGAGATTGATCCAAGAGAGAACTTGATTTAAGGGAGACAATAGTTACATATTAAATCAATTAAATCAAGGTTCAAAAATAGAAATTTTCATATTATTATTTAGCTATGGTTTAGTCAATGTAAAGTTTTAGTAATTCTATTAATTCTATTCGAGTCAAGTCATGATAGTTTTATTATTTAGAAATTGATATTTTAAAAGATAATTTATTCTGATTGTCAAGACTATTTGCCAAATTATCTAGTCTATAAATAAGAAGTCTTTTTATTGTCATCATTTGAGAAGAATGAAATTTGATAGCCTTGTTATTATGACGTGTGATTAATATATTATTATTGTATTATTCATCTTCTCCCACAATATATATATGAGTGTAAATTACCTCTCCATATATATTGGTTTTGTATAAAGTTTATCTCCTATATATATTTGTATGAATTTTTTTTTGGGTTCCACGGCCTCAATATTTCTCCATGCTCATCTAGTTTCCTCACAAGATAATTAATAATAGTAGCCATCTGCATCGTATTTTCTCATTGAATTACTCTAATCAACTACGTGTTCATCACTATGAGCAAAAGAAAATTGTCTTTGAAATGTCTATATCCATAGATTAAATACTATATGCACTAACATTGCATATACCATTACCAATGGATGCATGATATAAATTTAAAATTTGAATTTCAAGTTCAATTTTACATTAGTTGTCATTTATTCAAAACTAACAATGTATATAAAAGTTTTTTTTATGGGTTTTATGGATCAAATTAGATAATCATATAGAAAAATGATGAAAGTGGAGTAGAATTCGTGGGAGTTTGTGTAAAAAAGCTGTAGTTAGTGGATAACTAAACAAATAATTACTTTTTGATTCAAACAACTATCTGTTGATTGTGGAGATTTTTTTGGAATAAATTGGGACAAATTTACCCTTATAATTTAGGGGTATATTAGAAATTTTAAAAAGTGATACGGTGTGTTTACACCACACAATAACGTTCTCCCTTTATAGATTGTATAGATTAAATTAAACTATCCCAAATTCATTCATTAGATCTAGGACTTTCACTTTTTTAAATTACCAATGACCATTAGTTATGCACATGACTTCAATCAATAAATGTTAAGATGGCCTAAAAAAAAGAAGTTTCAGCAACATGGATATTTTTTTGCATAAATTCAATGCAAAGAAATGTTATCACCTCAACTTTTAATTTTCAACATTTTGCATCATTTCACGTTAACACCTAAAGTTGATGGATAGCCATTCACAATTCCTATCGATTTTAGACCAAAAGGTAAAATTGGGGAAGTTAATTGCACGTTTACTGGACTACAATTGAAAAGAAATTTTATCGAAGTATGTAATTGAATATTTAAGATGATGACAAGTAAAGGCAAAATGCTTTGGTGTTTGAAGAATAAATTATTTCAGAAGTTTCTATTTTCTTTGAAAAAGAAAAGGTTAAAAGCAGCTCAATAATTGTTAATTCATTTTACTAGACATGAAATCATTTTATAGGGTGCATTAATTAAAATGGATAAATCAATCTGTAAAAGATACTTCTACCTATCACTGAACTGAAAGTTTCAAAAAAGAGGCAAATATAGGACCATTCCACAAAATTCAAGAACTTGTGGATTAATACGGGGATGAAGAATTGAAGATCTAGCTGCACAATAGTCCACCGTAACGTAAATGCAACAGGTAAGATCAAGAACAGATACATCATCTTCACACCAAATTCACTAAATTACTACTACCTATACCACCCTGTTAGGACCAAGGGCCATGGGGTTAACTGGAATTAATTGATAGGTGAATCACGACCAGGATTAGTTGCTCGACGCACAGCAGTCCAAATCTGAGCAGCGGCAGATGTAAAGCCCTGAAGAAGGGCACCAGAGGCCACCCCAATGGCAAGGCTTTGCGGGTAGCCAGGCTTAGAGTCGACCTTCATGTCGAGTTGAAGAAGGCGGGCATTGATGACGTCCAGCTTTCTAGAGCTATCGGAAAGCATATAAGTATAGCACTATAACAGCACAATCCAAATGGAAAGCATTCCTCTAGTACTAATAGCCCTAATATAGTTTAAGACTTCTTTAAGAAGTAAAGATTAAGGTACGATTCTGGTACATAACACAATTGAATTCTGTGACACTTCCCATTCTCATTAGGCACCAAATCCATACTAGCATATTTATGTTCTGTCCCTTCCTACCTCGAAACAGACTACTTCCCCCCCCTCCCTTCCCCCTTCCCCCTTTTTTCTTTTTATAGTCACTGCATAGTTTTAACTCCAAAAGAGGAGAAAAGAAGATACTCAACTAGTGACAAAATTCCTAAAATTGAGAAATGATTTGATTATTAGTCACGGTAAATGCTCATCTCATCTAGTAATGTCACGGGGTTGTGCACCGTAGATGGAAGATCATGACACTATCCCTTTTTCTTATGAATGCTCATAAAAAAACTAACACAGACATTCCCCTGTTCAAGACCAACGATGCAACTATGAACTGACATTTGACTGCATTAAAAGCATATCATTTGTTCCACTCATTTTTCCATCATCAGAGTATGAGCATAAGTAGGCAACTGTGAGATGTTAAACGACTTCTCACTGTCTATTCTCCGTTCACCGGCGGCTGGCCCATCACCATTCAACCTCACACGGGCACGCGCTCACAGCAGGGTAATAAAAAAGCCACATACACTTGACGTTCTGGGGTAGGCATTTTAACAAACAGATAGAGGGCATACATATATTTTAGGGATAATTTCAGAAACATCCGCTGAGGTTTCCAACAATTTCATTGACCTCCCCTAAGGTTTTGAAAATGACATAAACCTCCCCTGAACTTATAGTTGTAGTAACATGATCAGCCCATGTCAGGAAAATGAGCATTAAAAAAATATTTTGAGGAGTGAGATGGTATTTGTGTTCCACATATGCCCTTTTTGCTTATCCACAACTTGTATTAGTAAATAATGAAAAATATTAAAAGACATACATAATTAGTAAATTTTAGTAGGTGTAATAGCAATTAGGAAAAGTGCAGTAACAACAACTTGAAGCTTCAGTTTGCACAAATGGCTAGTGCAATGGCCATACTTTAAGTTTCTTTCAAAAGCATATAAACGGCTCAAGCAACTCAAGAAATAATTTATTTTTAGTGTGATTATCTAATTTTGAGGTAATAAAAAGTGACAAGGCTAAACCAACCAAAGGCCATAGTTAACATGATACTCATCATAAATATCACACTAGGTGTTGTATCTATATTCATCCAAAATATAAAATCAATTGGATAAACTCTTGGAACAAATATAAAAGTGTCACGACATTGTACCAATCATTTTAAGTCTTTTCTGATTATGTAAGAAATAAACCAGTAGTACTTGTCAGTTGGATTGTATTTCGAAGAAATGTATGACTATTGTTTGATGACTACTACTGTAACTTTACAAAGAGATAATAAGCAACAACTTATTAGTTGAACTAGTTAGTAAGGCAACATAAGTCACTTGACATTAGTTCAAAATTGATATAATTGTAGCAGTTGTAGTATTACATAACTATCGATGCAATCCAAGATAGTTTCAAACACCATCTGCCCCAGATGCAGATGAATGAGGCAGACGGTGAGGATTGCAAAGCCAAATTTCATTACCATTGATTGTTTGTCACTAATGCCAACCATATACAAAAGCATGAGTGGGTAGCATGTCAATAATCTTAATGCAAATCAGCATATTTTAACCTGAGGGGAGCTATGCTGTTTGCCTTCTTTTCCCTCCATTTTTCCATCTTCGCCAAGTTTTCGTATAATACTATCTGAGGATGCTCACCTCGGCCACCCCGCATGTCCGAGGTGAACCCACCTCGTCCCTCATCGGAGCTCATCCGTGTCTTGGGCATATCCCCTAAGCTCGGCCGGATCCCTAGTCTACCGTGTAGGTGACCTCGGCACCTTCACCTCAGCTGCACGCTGATGATGTCAAGCCACCTGACATCACCCGGGACCAGTGCTTTATCTGAAAAGCACTGTCGCACTTAATGACTACTGCGTAAGACTCCTCGTCACCCTGCCCAGGCGGCTACAGCGTCAGAGTCAGACCGCCTGACAGAGAGCAGAGCCGTAATGGCAGGACATGGGTCCCACCGGCATAAGACCTCCGTCCTGCCCTCCACTCTCGCTCTATAAATACCCCTCATGTACTCCTAACAAGTAAGCATACTGTTCATTGGACAACACTATTGCTTTTCTCTCGTTCTCATACTAACTTGATCGTCGGAGTGGTCCCAGGGAAAAAGCCCCGCCATTCACTTCGGACAAGAGGATACACCTCACCTCACTTCATCTCAGAGGAGCCTGATTCGGGTCGGTTCAACTACCCACCAAAAATCACCTCTTCAATTGGCGCCGTCTGTGGGAACGAGATTACTGCTAAAATGAGATCCATGCGCTCCAAAAGTGGAAGAG
This sequence comes from Coffea arabica, assembly GCF_036785885.1. Classification (NCBI taxonomy): domain Eukaryota; kingdom Viridiplantae; phylum Streptophyta; class Magnoliopsida; order Gentianales; family Rubiaceae; genus Coffea; species Coffea arabica. The sequence goes on from NC_092327.1 coordinate 31,742,096, forward strand.
TCCCCTGGACTGGGGCTGGGCAGACATCCGGAGCCCAGCAAGATCGTATTTCTGAAGAACAAGGGTCCCCAAGGATCCAGCCCCACAACGAAGACGCCATCGCCAAGATGGCCGAGTTCGTGGCTGATAATCCAAACATCTTCGAAGAACTGGGGAGGTACTTCAAGAGGCAGGGGAAGGAAAAAGCTGAATCCTCCAAAAGGAGACCGACGAAATCCCCTGAAGTGCCTTCCGGCGAAGATTTCGATGAGGGGCACCTCTCTCGGAGCACTTCCAGGCACGCCTCTTCCAAGGCAACATCTAAAATTGCTTCTATTTTCCGGGCGTTTTCCCGGGGACTTCTGGGAAAACGAGCTGAGGACCCACCTCGGCGTCCCGGAGGCTTAGCAGCAGAATATCTGAGGGCAACGCCCTTCAAAGATGACATCAATGGGGAGATGGTCCCCCCAAATTTCAAGCTTCCCGACCTACGTTCCTACGATGGCCGAGGTGACCCCGAGGATCACCTCCGCGCCTTCCTCTCCGCTTTTCGGCTCTATTGCGTCCCCGACGCAGTAATTTGCCGAGTTTTCCCCATCTTCCTGCAGGGCACGGCTCGAAAGTGGTTCTGGGGTTTAGAACTGAGGAGTATTTCCTCATTGGACGAGCTGATAGATCGGTTCATCCACCGCTTTGTATCGTCTCGGTCAATTACGAAGACTTCAGCCTACCTCTTGAACCTGCAACGAGCCCCCGGTGAGTCACTGCGCTCCTACGCGCAGAGGTTCAATGAGGAGAACGTGCAGATACCTGATCAGCATGAGCAGGTAACCATAGCTGCCTTCACCAATTGGCTGATCGCGGGAATCTTCAATACTGAGATACACCGGAATTACCCCCGCACACTTCGAGAACTCTGGGATCGGGTAGATCAGGGAATCCGAAGTGAAGATCTAAACCGCATGAAGCGAGAGTCTCAAGCCACTCGTACCGGGCAAGATTCCCGGAGGAAAAAGGATGCCGGCAGGGCCGAACAAGGCCCCAGCGGATCGTCGGGCCAGTTCCGAGACCGCCGAAGTGTCTTTGATCGGATCGTTAAAGGCAGGTCGTCCACCTCGGACGCCGAGCTCACGCCACTCAATTCCAGCCGGACCCATGTCCTGGCTGTGATGAGGCAGAACCACCTCGGCCGAACTCCTCCTGAGATTCCGGGGAGGAGAGATAAGAGGAACTCAAACCTCTACTGTGCATACCACCGGGATATTGGGCACGAGACTGAAGACTGCAATGATCTGAAGCGGGAAATCGAGAACCTGATCCGGCAGGGGTACCTGAAGCAATTCGTCCGCAAGGATTGAGGCTTCAACCGTAGCGTCTCCCACCGGGAGAACCGGGGTCCCTGCCGAGACGACAGGCGGGAAACGAACATGCATTGCCGAGATCCCGAAGACCATAGGGAGGACAAGCAACCTCCACACGATGGATCACCGGGCTACGGCCCCAACATCGCCGGGGTGATCAATACCATCGCGGGAGGACCAATGGGAGGAGATAGCCAGAACTCCCGGAAGCGGACCTACCGCCAAACCGGGATAGAGGTGGCCGAGCCGAGCTCCCGGTTGTCCGAGGTCATCACCTATGGTCCCACTGACCCAGTCCTTGCGGCCTCCAGCAACCACGAAACTCTCGTGATCGAGGTCCTCACCAACAACTACATAGTCAAAAAGGTCTATGTTGACCCCGGAAGCTCGGTAGACGCCTTGTACTACCGAACTTTCGAAAGTTTGAAACTGACCCGGGAACAACTCACCCCTGTCAGAACTCCCCTCGTGGGATTCGGGGGACACGTGGTCCACCCCGAGGGTATGGTGTCTTTGATGGTGACTATCGGGCGTCATCCCCGCTGTCGGACTATACCCTTCAACTTCGCGGTGGTCAAGGCAGATTCTCCCTATAATATGTTGATAGGTCGACCCACGCTTAACGCCTTGAGAGCTGTGTACTCAACCTACCACCTGAGTTTCAAATTCCCGACACCAGCGGGGGTGGCCGAGATGAGCAGCGACGTGAGTACGGCCCGCGAATGCTACCTCGCCACCATCCAGGCCGCAGTCACTCCCCGGACTGCATCAAAGGCCGACGAGAAGAGGCCAACTGTTCTCTCCATAGACTGCATTGATCCTCAGAAAGCGGGAAAACCCGGTAGGCTGGAACCCGGGGATGAGGTGGAGCATGTGGTCCTGGATGAGGCAAGACCGGACCAAGTGGTCCAGGTAGGGGCCGGGCTCCCTTTGCCCCTGAAGGAAGAGATGATTCACTTAATAAAGGACCACCGGGACATCTTCGCGTAGACCGCCGATGAAGTGGTTGGGGTGCCATCTGAGCTCATGGTTCACCAGCTCAACGTTAACCCGCAGGCCCGTCCTGTGAGGCAAAAACGTAGGCACTTCGGCTCTGAAAGCAGCAAGGTCGTATCTGACGAGGTGGACAAACTCTTGCCCGCCAAGATGATCCATGAGGTACAGTACCCCACCTGGCTGTCCAACCCTGTCATGGTCAAAAAGGACACCGGTGGATGGAGGATGTGCGTCGACTTCACCGACCTTAACAAGGCCTGTCCCAAAGATTGCTACCCTTTGCCGAGGATAGACGCCCTCGTCGACTCGGCAATGGGACATGAGATCCTCTGCTTCCTAGATGCCTTCAAAGGCTACCACCAAATAGGAATGAGTGAGGAGGACCAAGAGAAGACTGCGTTCTATACCGACCAAGGTGTCTACTGCTATACCACCATGCCGTTCGGGTTAAAAAACGCCGGGGCGACCTATCAAAGGTTGATCAACCGCCTCTGCAAAGATCAGATCGGCCGGAATGTGGAGGCCTATGTGGACGATATCCTTGTCAAAAGCTTGACCACTTCGGCCTTCTTATCAGATGTAAGGGAGGTCTTCGACGTTCTGCGGGATTCAAGGATGAAGTTAAATCCCAAGAAGTGCGTATTTGGTGTCACTTCAGGAAAATTCTTGGGGTATCTGGTTTCCCACCGGGGAATCGAATCTAACCCCGACAAAGTCAAGGCCATCCAGGACATGTCCCCACCTCGGAACCTCCGAGAAGTCCAGCGACTGAACGGACGCCTGGCCGCGCTGAACCGTTTCCTATCCCAATCTGCCGAGAAAGCTTTGCTCTTTTTCAAGGTGCTTAAGAAGGCCGATCAATTTGCCTGGACCGAGGAGTGCCAGGCTGCCTTCGACAAGCTGAAGCAGTACCTGCATCACCTACCCACCCTCGCTTCACCTCGGTCCGAGGAGAAGCTGTACCTCTACCTCTCTGCAGCGGACGAGGCTGTCAGCGCTGTGCTCATCCGGGATGAGGGCACTCAAGTGCCAGTTTATTATGTCAGCCGAGCTCTCCGTGGGCCGGAGACTCGATACACTCAAGTGGAAAAACTTGTGCTAGGACTAGTCCACGCCGCCCGGCGGCTGAAACCCTATTTCTTAGCTCATCCCATCTCCGTCAGGACCGACCAGCCTCTCCGACAGATACTGGTGCGGTCCGAGGCCTCCGGCCGCCTCACTAAGTGGGCCGTTGAGTTGGGGGAGTACGACCTGTTGTATGAGTCTCGCACCGCCATAAAAGCTCAAGCTTTAGCCGATTTCTTGGCCGAGCTCACCTTCACGGAAGGTCGGGAGTCCACCTCCGCCCTAGCCGAAGTGTCCACCCCACACCTGTGGATGTTGTATGTGGACGGATCCTCTAATGGGGATGGGAGTGGAGCAGGACTGCTCCTGGAGGGCCCCCAAGGAGAAGTGTGCTCGTATGCTCTCCGCTTTGACTTCCCGGCTACAAACAATGAAGCCGAATATGAGGCCTTAATCGCGGGACTCCAGCTAGCCCGCCGGCTCGGTGCACAGCGGATCCACGTCCGCAGCGACTCCCAACTCGTAGTATGCCAAGTCCTTGGTGAGTATGAGGCCAAGGATGAAACCATGCAACGGTATCTATCCAAAGTCCACCAACTCATCGCGTACTTCGAGTCTTTCGAAATCCAAAGAATCCCCCGCTCCCAGAATAGGCGGGCCGACGCCCTATCCCGGCTGGCTTCCACCTCATTTTCTGACCTCAACAAGACCGTTTTAGTGGAAGTGCTGAGCGAGTCGGGATACCTGGAAGAGGTGGTTTGCCCTGTAAATACGGGAGAAACGTGGATGAGCCCGTTCATCCTTTTCTTAGGACAGGGAGTCCTCCCCGAGGACCGAGCCGAGGCGAGAAAGATACAACGCAAATCTGCTCGGTACGCACTCCGCGATGGAGAACTGTATAAACGCTCGTACCTTGGCCCATGGCTGAGGTGCGTTACACCAGAGGCAGGACGACAGGTCCTCCACGAGATACACGAAAGCCTATGCGGGGATCACGTCGGCCACAGGATGTTAGCCAGGAAGACCTTAGTTCTTCGGTATTTTTGGCCCTCCGTTCGACGGGATACCCAAAATCTTGTTCTCAACTGCCCATCCTGCCAAGTCCACGCCCCTGAGATTCACCAACCCTCGAACTTCATGGTTCCAATCATTTCACCCTGGCCGTTTGAGCAATGGGGGACAGACATCATCGGTCCTTTCCCTAAAGCGGTCGGGGGCTATACCTTTCTGGTGACCGCTGTGGACTACTGCACTAAGTGGGTCGAGGCTGAGCCTCTGCGGACAATCTCAGGGCTGGCCATTCAAAAATTCTTTTGGAAATGCATTATCTGCTGCTTCGGCATACCTCAGATCATTATCTCGGACAATGGAAGGCAGTTTGCCGAGAACCCATTTAAGGCTTGGTGCCAGAACCTCGGCATCAAACAACATTTCACATCGGTAGGCCACCCTCAGGCCAATGGTCAGGCAGAAAATTTCAACCGAACTCTCTTGCATGGTCTCAAGACCCGACTACACCGAGTTGGATCATCTTGGGTGGAGGAACTCCCCAGTGTTCTGTGGTCATATCGGACCACGCCGAGGTCATCCACACAAGAGACCCCCTTCTCCTTGACCTATGGAGCCGAGGCTGTCATCCCTGCTGAGCTCCTCACACCCAATCCTCGACTAACAGCCTATGTAGCCGAGATGAACGGGGAAGAGAGGCAGTTAGATCTCGACCTCATCGACGAGAAAAGAGACCTCGCCTCAGCTCGGATAGTGTCCTACAAGAACACCCTGGCCCACTACTACAATGCCCGCGTCAAGCATCGGCGATTCCTGCCAGGAGACTTGGTGCTTAGAAAAAACTCGGTCAGCCGAGTTGAACCGCAAGGGAAATTGGGCCCGAAATGGGAAGGCTCTTACCGAGTTGTGGAATCTAGTCTAAATGGGTATTGCAAATTGAGCTACCGAGATGGCTCTCTAGTGCCGAGGACTTGGCACGCCGAGAACTTCAGGCTGTATTATGCTTGAAAATTTTACTAAGTTATCACTTCAACTGCTTTGTTATTTTTCAATATGATTGTGCCACACATCTGTTATTAAAAAATAAGGGGGACAAACAGGGGACGAAGCAAGCATGAAATTAAAAGAGCCGAACTGAGAAGAAAATATTTCATTTAACGAAGAAGAGGCATTACAAAAAGAAGATAAAGACCGAGGTCAGGAGTACTGCTAAGCATCTCCCACCTCGATTTTACATTTAGATCCCTATGAGTTAGGCCTCCACTTCGGCTCCCCCTTGGCCAGTTGCCTCCGCGGCTTCTCCCCCGCCGGGGTGAGTATCTTCTCCACCTCCTCCTTACTCTTCAGCAGCCTCCTCGCCGACGTCACCCCCAGTGTCCTCCCCTCCTTCCTCCTCGAACACTTTGTCGAGTTCGGACAGCCATTTGTTGAACTCGTCCTGGACCTCGGCCAAGTTTCTTCCAGCCTGAATGCCATCGGCCATCCAATCGCACAGTTCCTTGGAGTCTTCGTTATAATTGACACTATTCTTCAAAGACTCCAAGGCTTCGGAGGAGAGGTGAGCCGCGGCCTCATCAATAGCCGACGTGAAGCCAAGCATGAAGCTCGGCCTCGTCAGTTGGCCGAGATCCCCAAGGAAGGTCTCGGACCTCCGGAAATTCTCAACAGCCGATGTCCTTGCACTCTCGAGGGCCTGCTCATGGGTCTTCTTCGCCTCCTCCGACCTCTTCTGCTCTTCCTCCAGAGCTGACCTCAGACTATTGGTAGTGGCATCGGCCTCCTCCCCTTTAGCCTCGGCCTCTTGAAGCCGTCTCTGAATCTCGGACTTCTCGGACTCAGACAACCAGCTTTTTCTTCAGCTTGGCAATCTGATCTTGCAGTTTGCCGGTGTCCTGCTCCTCAAGCAACTCACAGTACCGATGTGCCATCTCGGCCACAAAGGCTGTGTTGGAGGCCGTGGTCACCATGACGCTTTAGAGCATCTCGGCCGGAGTCAGCTTCCTTGTGAACTCCAAGTCCCTCGGCAAGGTGGACTGCATCACCAGGTCTTGTGCAACCCGAGGATGGCTGCATCGGTCGTTGACCTTGAGCGACCAGTCCGGACACCAATGCTCGCCGGGGTGAGATTTTTCTTTCCCAGAAAACACTGGGGGACTTTGGTAACGGTTCCAGAGCGAAGACGCCGTCACCGCGTTGACTGGAGCCTTCAACTGTTTGCCTCGGCCATGTGGAGGTGGAAGTGCCGTGGTCACCCCTAATGGCACCCCTTCTGGCACCGAAGAGGTGGACCTTGTGGCCGCAGCAGCCGAGCTGCTCTGGGCTGCCGTGGTGGGGGTGGTCTTCTTTACCGAGGTCTTGGAAGCCTGCCCTTGGGACTTCTTTTTGGGCGGAGGCGCCGAAGTCTCCCCCGAGCTCTTTCTCTTCGACCTCTTGGCCACCTCGGCCGAGCCCGATATGATGATGTCGGACAGTTTAATCACTGCACAAGAAACAAATATTATCATATGTCTCAGCCGAAGTGAAAGCAAAGTTATGAAAGAAAATTACAAGATATCTTAAGTTTAGTGGAAGTGAAGGGAGTCTTGTCAGGAGGGATCAAGGCTCGGCTAATTCCCCCATCGACCAGCACGGCCTCGGGGTGGTCCCAGCTGAAGATCCGAAGTCCGGACCCCGTCAATTTCTGGAAGGACTCCTCCTCGAGATCCCCCGCGGAAGGGTCGGCCTTCGATTTGATGGGCCTCCACCAAAAACCCCGTGGGAAGTCCCCAGCCGAGACGAAGACGAAGTCAAGCTTCCAATTCTTTATTGAAGTGGGCGCGCCGATGACTAGTTTCGGGACGGTGTTGCTCCGGTTGCCGACATAGAACCACCCTTTATCTGTCCCGTGTGCCTTGAAGGTATAACATCGGCGGAAGAGATCCACAGTCGGAGTCACTTCTTGATGTCGGCACAGCATCTCGAAACCTACGAGAATTCGGACCGCGTTTGGGACGAGCTGAGTGATTCTCACGCCGAAGTGACGGAGCACGTCCCGGAAGAACCTTGACGTCGGCATCCTCAGCCCGGCCTCCAACTGCTGAAGGTAGATGGCCACAGTGCCCATGGGGGGCTTCTCGGCCGAATCGTTCGGCCCGGGCGATGTGATGAGATACTCCGGCCTGAAGGGATACTTCCTTATCACCTTCCTGGCCCTGTCTCTTCCCATGCGGCTCCTAAACTGCGGCATCTTGCCGAAATCCAGGTTGGCAGCATTTCTTGGGGCGACGGGCTCCTACACCCCCTCGTCGTGGGGTATTGCAGTTCCGAGGTCTGTGTCGTATTCGACATCGGACCCGTCCTCGCTCATCTCTGATGACTCTGACCCCGATGCTGTCCCAGCCACTTCTTCCTCGGCCGATCCCCCACCTCGGTAGGTGCGAACCCCGTGGAACTGGATGAAGTCGCCTCTTCCGAAGTGTCCGGCACCTCCTCGGCCTGGTAGCTGGGTTTCACGGTTCTTTGTGGGTTTTAGCCGTTTTGGCCATGTGTGAATGATGAGATGAAAAGAAAAATACTTACTGTTGACTATGGAATCTGACGAAGTGGATGACTTCGGCTGGAATCTCGGATGGCAGGATTGATCTCGGCAACACTCGTAAATTTTGCAAGTCACAGGCAAAGAAAGAAAGTGATGGGCCATATGGTGAAAAGGACCCCCTATTTATAAGGGTTTGGGGGGAATCCGAAGAGGCGGCAAGAATGCGAAAAGACGGCCACGTTCGAATTCAAAACACCGTGCCTCCCTCTCTCCTCATTAATGCCCCGTCCTTTCGACTGACACCCTCTGCACGAAACGTCCCACTATTTCACGACGCGACGGTTACCAGTGACCACGTCCTGTCAACTGACTCGCCCACGTGTCTCGTCCCCGCATCTTCCGGAGCAGTTTCGGGACCCCGACTCTTTACGACTTCGGCACAAGGAAGCCTCGGTACCTCCCTAGCCCGGAGCTCCCGAGGCTTGGGGGGCTTATTGAGGATGCTCACCTCGGCCACCCCGCATGTCCGAGGTGAACCCACCTCGTCCCTCATCGGAGCTCATCCGTGTCTTGGGCATATCCCCTAAGCTCGGCCGGATCCCTAGTCTACCGTGTAGGTGACCTCGGCACCTTCACCTCAGCTACACGCTGATGATGTCAAGCCACCTGACATCACTCGGGACCAGTGCTTTATCTGAAAAGCACTGTCGCACTTAATGACTACTGCGTAAGACTCCTCGTCACCCTGCCCAGGCGGCTACAGCGTCAGAGTCAGACCGCCTGACAGAGAGCAGAGCCGTAATGGCAGGACATGGGTCCCACCGGCATAAGACCTCCGTCCTGCCCTCCACTCTCGCTCTATAAATACCCCTCATGTACTCCTAACAAGTAAGCATACTGTTCATTGGACAATACTATTGCTTTTCTCTCGTTCTCATACTAACTTGATCGTCGGAGTGGTCCCAGGGGAGAAGCCCCGCCATTCACTTCGGACAAGAGGATACACCTCACCTCACTTCATCTCAGAGGAGCCTGATTCGGGTCGGTTCAACTACCCACCAAAAATCACCTCTTCACTATCCTTGTGTTGCTCTCTAAAGTCATGTCCAATCACAAAAAATGGCTCCATATTGGTGCATCAATTAGTGTAATTTCTCAAGTGTAGTTACATTGGCTTATGATAGGTGCCGAACCTGTGCAATAATAATAAAAACCTAACTACCACTAAACGCAAGCAATAATTAATCCTAGGTACTGGAGCAGGGATTCTAGGTGTGCAATGGGTTACTTGATTCATCCTGTTGCCGAAGAGTTTGCTTAATCCGATATATCAGAATTAATTAGTTGACAAAATTTACTAAATAGTAGACAGTGGCAAGTAGAGTCGTCTCCTCAGGGATTGGCGATATTTGTCTCTTTGAGATTCCAATTGGTAAAGGGGGATTTTATCGGACTAAAACTAAAAACAGTTAAGTAATTCACTAAAAATAAATAATTAACTAGCACGAATATAGGCAAGAATTAAATCAAGAATAGATAAATTCTAGCCAAGGATACAACTACTCAGATACAGTCTACTCACCCGATCATTGATACAAGGGAAGTTCACTTAATTTATTAATAGGCTAGTTATAGTCGCCGACGAACTCTAATGACAAATTTTTTCTTAATTTATTGATAACCAAGGTACGGCCATTGATTACCCCTAACCAGAAAATACTCCTAGGTACGACCGTAGGAATTAATTTTTCAATTGCATTAAAAACTAGAAAAACCTAGCCCCAATCAATAACACACTACGAGGGTTACTTAAATTAGATTGCACGTTCCCCTAGTATGTAAACACGCCAATTGCCACTAATATTAATCAATCAAACAATTACGGATTTAATTGACTAATTTGGCAAGAGATTAATAAGTTACATTGAATATCGAGCCCTTGACATCCAATTAACAAAATAATCCCACGAAAATTCAAGTAGACAACGTGCAAATATTAACAAATTAAGGAACGCATGAAAACTAATTAGATCTCACAGATATTCGGGACTGCGCTGTCGAGTTGATCCTTGATTAGATGAAAGGCTTAGCCACGCCTCATGAGAAAATCGCCACGCAATTCAATTGAGTTCAAAAACATCATATTTTTTCGCTAATAATCAAGAAGCCAAAGCCGTTTTTCTATTCGGGACTATTGTCGAACACAAGGCACGCATGAAAGGAAAAAGAAAGAAAACTAAACTATTGCTCAAAAGCTATCCTAGCCTCTCTACGTTTTTCCCTTCAAAGCCAAATGACTAATGCCCTCTAGTGGCCCCTACCGAATTGAGAGTCACAGTACAAGAAGAGAGCCCTGTCAATTCCACTTTTCTCGTTTCCTCTTCATAAGAGGACTCCTATTCAGCACTCTTCATCAGCACAAGGAAAAGGAATTCCGTTTCTTCCTCTCCTTGTGAGCCAGGTCGATGGAGCTTTTTTGAAGTCTCCCATTTATGGAGCAAGTCCTCCCTTTTTGCAGTTTTCTGCTCCAATCCCTGAAATTAAGTCCAGATACCAAATATAAGTAGATATTAACAGTTAAAATAATATTTGGCAAGAACAAAGGGAGAAATTAACAATAAAATTATTAACAATTAACACCCTATTAGCTTATTAGAGATAGAACTACAGTTAATATCATTTAATTAGTTCATTATTTAATGACCTAATTATATTTTTCCAGAAATTGGTTTCTCATCACCCTTTTATGCATAAGGGCAAAGTAGCAAATTCATTCCAGGTTACATCAGCAATGGGTCCCAAAATCAGTTGAGGGAAGGTCAGTCTTATTTTTGAAACCTCAAGGGAGGTCAATGAAATTATCAGAAACCTCCCTTGAGGTTTCTGAAATTATCCCTATATTTTAACGTACCTAAGTACCAAATATTTCAGATTTTCGGATTGACAACATAAGCCCTATAGATTTCATCAAGAAAGGACCAAAGATAGAATTCACAAACATTCACGAAGATGCATATCCGGAAATACACTATTAGTGTGTGAAGACTTACAGGTGGCTCCGTTCAACTTTGTTGCCCTCCGTCTCCTTTTTTGAATAGGCGAGCTTCAAGTAAAAGGCGAACTGAGGGGTTGAGATTATAGGGATAGGATAATCCACGTTTTTCCATTTTTTTTTGTGGCTTATTTATAAAATATTGCATAAAAATATGGATAGGCAATTTATTTACAATGTGTGCGATTTATCCAAATTTTAATAACTTGTAAAAGTTGCCTCATGAAAATTATGTGTTTTATGTTTAATAGCCGAAGAAGTTTAGATTTAGTAGTCAAAGTTTTTAGGTTTAAATTTACTTTCTCCTTGTAACAAAAAAAGTGGTTATAGTTATTTATCGTTATCCTAGCTAATTAATGCCGGCAGGATCAAAATAGTTAGCCTTTAAATCTGCCTTCCAGCTTCTCCATTTTTTGCCAATAGATCTTAAGGTCCAAGCTTCCAGTCCCATAGGCAAAGCAAACCTTTCCTGAAACGTAGGGCCTGTTTGGAACCTGAGTTTTTTGGGAGTTTGTCTAAAACTTTACTGTAGTGCACTGTAGAAGTTTTTAAAAAAATTTTGTAGAAATTTTTGTAAGGTGAAAAATTTTGTAGAAGTTTTTGTAAGGTGAAAAACTTTTTTTTTCTCTTTCCCTTTCTTTTTCTTTTTCTTTTTCTTTCTTTCCTTTTTTTCTTTTCTTTCCTCTCTTTTTCTTCTTCTTCTTCTTCTTCTTCTTCTTCTTCTTCTTCTTCTTCTTCCTCGTTACCTCCGCTACCCCCAGCTGCAACTCCACCTCCCGCCGCCCCCCTCTGCCCCGCCTTCCCCCTCCCCCCCGCCACCCCCCTCTGCCCCGCCTTCCCCCTCTCTCCCGCCGCCCCCCTCTGCGCCACCCCCCTCTGCCCCTTCCCCCTCCCCCCACCTTCCCTCTCTCTCCCGCTGTCCCCCTCCCTGCCCCTTCCCCCTCCCCCCGCCGCCTCTCTCTCCCCCGCCTTCCCCCTCCCCCCGCAGCCCCCTTCTGCCCCTTCCCCCTCCCCCCACCTTCCCTCTCTCCCCCGCCGTCCCCCTCCCTGCCGCCTTCCCCCTCCCCCCGCCGCTTCCCCCTCCCCCCGCCTTCCCCCTCTTCCTACCGTCCCCCTCTGCCCCTTCCCCCTCCCCCCTCTGCCCCCCTCGCCGCCCCTCTCTGCGCCACCCCCCTCTGCGCTGGACGTAGAGAGAAAAAAAAAGACAAGAGAGGATGATGGCAGGGGAGGAAGAGGGGGAGAGGGAAAAAAAGGGGAAAAAAAAAAGACCGGCACCGGAAATTGGTGATGGAGCCGGCAATGGAGGTGGTGGTGGGGGAGGAAGAAGAAGAAAAGGGGAAGGGAATTTTTTTTTTTTGTGTTTTGGATATTTTAAGTGTGTAGGTTAAAAATTTTGATAAGTTTTTTGGGGTTCCTGTAGCAAAAGTTGTTAAAAAACTAGTTTTATACAAATTTGGTAAAAAACCAAGCTTCCAAACAGAGCCGTAGTTAGCAACAAGAAAATCAACACAACTTCACAGTAATTTTTGTACAAAGCATACATAATACAAAAGCTACCATTACCTTTATCACTTCTAACATGTCCATTTTAAGTTTCCTTGGCATCTTAAGCCATGTTTCAACATCTACTGGACAATACATACCATTCCTAGCCAAACTGCCCAAGAATTCAGAGAAAGAGGTTTTCTCACTTATTGGGATCCCATTGTCATCGAGTTTAATCTCAATCCGTGGAAGTTCCTTAGGCCGACCCCAAATTTCTTTCATAAATGTAGGGCCTCGGGTTTTCTGATGTACTTCACTTGAATCATTTGTAGTTTCTTTTCCTGTATAAAATAAGAAAAAGGTGCAAGTTTGAACTTTGTGTTAATTAGAAACTTCCTATCACTTACAAGATCTTACTATTGAACTTTTCAATGATTAACCTTAGGCTTACACTTACAACGCATTGATTGAACATAAACATATATATATATTCATTGTTTTCAATTCCAAAGCAATTGCCATTGAACTTTGTGTTAATTAGAAGCTTACTACCACTTACAAGATCTTAATATTGAACTTTTCAATGATTAACCTTAGGCTTACACTTACAACGCATTGATTGAACATAAACATATATATATATATATTCAATGTTTTCAATTCCAAAGTAATTGCCATTGAACTTTGTGTTAATTAGAAGCTTACTATCACTTACAAGATCTTAATATTGAACTTTTCAATGATTAACCTTAGGCTTACACTTACAACGCATTGAATGAACATAAACATATAGTATGATCGGTTTGATCGATTCGATCGTGCTTGATCGGTTCGATCGTGTCTCCTTTTCACTTTGAAGGATAATCTAAAATTGTGACTAAACCGATTAAATTCGATCAAAGATCAGTTGGACTAGAAAGCTCTATCGGAATTAACTTTTTGTATTGTTATTGGTTTAAAAAATAATTTTTTCATGGTATTAAAAAATTATTTAAGAAATTTATAGATTAAAGTTTCAAAATATTTCTATTGATCAAAAATTAGACCTCGGGTTATTGGGAAAAAGAATTGGCCATAATATAATGATTCACAAATGTAATATTACAGCTTACAATTAATGGAATTGCTTATAAAATAATGACCAGTATTTATCCAGCCCATTGGGCTCTTAAAATGAGTAATGGGTTCCTTGGAAAGTTGGATAGTTTTATGTTTGGTCTGAAATGATTTGCACATTCCGTACGTTGCCAATTGTTCTCCCCAAATCATAGCCTCGATTGCCAATTGTTGTCATGCCATTAAAAGAAAAATCATTCCAATACCATTTTTATGAATAAGACTGACGATTACTAACCAAGACTAGAAATCCAAAAACTGGACCATGGGAGTATCAATGAAAGAAAGGCCTTAAAGAGGCAAATTAATACACTAGTTTTAACTAATAGCACCAAGTCTTTTATCACATCTGTCAGAAGGCTTAACATGACAAAAAACTAAGAATGTCGGTCATATTAGTAAAATACAAAAAAAAAATGCAAAACCCATCGACAAAAGGAAATAAAGCCTAGGCCTAGCAATTGAAACAGAGAAGAATAGGGCCAGTAAGCTTCAAAGCTATAAAAGATTCTAAATCAAATTATATTGGGACAAATCAACTTCAATCCCAAGTCCATTCTTACGAACCCAACTAATTTCCTCATTTTCATTCTCAATAACAGGATTGCCAACATCACTTTGCAAATATGTCTCAACATCCATAGTTGTGCCCATGTTATATCCAGCTCTTGCAGTGGTAGAGATAACCACTTGCCAATCCTTATCAGTTGGATCTTCCACATAAAAAACCTGTGATGCTTGTGAAGCGAGTATAAATGGCTCAACATGAGGCCTCACGTTTGCAAAATTGACTAAAGTAAACCCATCAGCATCTTGTTTCATTCTCGAACCATTTGATATCCAATCACATTCGAATAACACCACCCGACGACCTCCGTAAATTAATTCAATCATATTTTTCAAGACGCCGAAGTAAACTAGTTCACTCAAAACTGGATTTTGATCCCTTATACTTGCAAAACTGGATGTTGTTGCATTGACTGTAACACCACTATTCTGCGTTTTTCTTTTCTTCTCAACTTCTTTGGTGTGAAACCGAAATCCATTAACAACAAACCTGTCATGTTGGATTCCAACAACATCTGGACCTTTAGCAAGGAACCTCAACTCTCTCAACACCGAAACATTTTGAGGAAGTTCTAACTTGTCAATCTGTAAAAAAAAAAAATAAATAAATAAAAAAAGAAGATGAAACTATATTTGAAGTCCTACAATTCAAATTGTACTTAATATTCAGAATTTTACTTACATGTTCAGCAAACCAACATGCAAAATTTTCGCTGTGCAAGCGCTCTTTTAGATGCTGTGGAATTTGAGGATGTCCTTCTTCTATCAATCTACGATGCTGCCTAGAAGTACATGAGTCAAAATTGTAATCATGCATTGAATTCTACAATAAAATTTTAATGCATCAAGTTGTAGTTGAACTTACTCTATGTAAGGTGTGACAACATCACAATTAAATAAAATATACTGATGTGCTTTACTCAAGATATGAGCATCAAAGACTGTTGGCTTGCCCCTCCCCAAAGGATGTCCTGATTCAGAGAATATATCTAAACCATCTTCAATTTCCTTATGTACTTCTTCATTTCTGCTTGGACGATTGAATTTTGTCTCAACATAGTCCGCAAGATACAATGAGCAAAAGTTAATGCATTCTTCTGCCAAGTAGCCTTGAGCAATCGAACCTTCAGGCCTATTTTTATTTCGAACATAAGATTTTAATGTTCCTAAGTACCTAAAGTATCATCATTCCAACCTCTCTAATTAGTTCCACAAATCAAAGAAAGCAAAAAAGGAATAAACATTTAAGGCATAATGAGAATTACAAGCAGTACCTCTCTATAGGATACATCCAACGATAATACACCGGCCCACCTAATTTCACTTCAGTTGCCAAATGAACAACTAAATGCACTATGACATCGAAGAAGGTTGGTGGGAAGCATTTCTCAAGATCGCAGAGTATGACGGCAATTTCACTTTCCAAACGAACCACATTTTGAGGACAAATAACTTTAGAACAAAGCTGCCTGAAGTATCTACTCAATCGAATCAAAGGATAGCGCACTGATTTTGGCAAAGTCTTTCTCAAAGCTATAGGCATCAATTGCTACATTAGGATATGATTATCATGACTTTTAAGCCCTGAAATTCTTGGTGGTTTTACTCGAACGCATCTTGAGACATTAGCTGCATAACCATCTGGAACTTTCACTTTTTTTAGCACATTGCAAAACATAGTTTTCTGTTTTTTATCCATTGCAAAGGAAGATGGAGGTAAGTACACCTTTCCAGGTTCTGTCTCAATGGGATGCAGCTCTTTTCTTATTCCCATTTCTCTCAAATCACGGCGGGAATTATAATGATCCTTTGTTTTATCCTCGGTGTCCAGTGACGGGATTTTTAATTTCAATGCAAGTTTAATTCCGAATTTACACCCGTTGGACTGCAAGTATACAGGTCGCAATTGTAGTACAAGATGTGTATCGGGTCGATCCCACGAGGAGCAATTTAAACAATTACTAAGCCCTTGTTTTCTCTATTATTTAGACTTACAATTAATTTGAGCAGAGAAAATATAATGCTGTAATCTACAAACCTGATCTACAAATCTAGTTTAACAAATGCTGAATGCAAATAGCGAAATTTCACTTAAGGAAGATTCTAGGGATGTAGATTCCACTTATGGCAATAAACAACACAAATTAATGGATTTACTTCTTGCTATTATTCTTGTTTAACCAGAGATTCATTTTCAAAATTACCAAGTCTCATTTTCATGATGAAATGGCCTAGAGCAATATAGATTTCCCTATTTTCATGGTGAAATACTACTACTACTCTGTTTTATTTCATGAAATGCTAAATAATCCACCTAAGTGTATTTCTATTTTCATGAACATACAACTCAAGCTCTACTCATGTGTTTCCATTGTTATTACCAATCCTCATTGAACAATAACAACTAATAACAAGCTATTGGTGATCAATCAACAACAAGTAATCACAACTACACAAGTAGACAAGTTAATAAAAGATCTAACAAGTGTACATCACCTTCAATTCATATTATTTAGCCATAAGTTTCATCTACTCCCTAGAAAAAGAAAATTAGCTACTCATGAATGAATTAACAATCAAACTCACAAGTTTATTAATGCAAAACATCATGAAGTACAAGTATAAGAAAGGTAAAAGAAAGCTTAGCCAATTGAAGGTAAAGCTCTCCAATTCCTGCTATGTTCTTGTACAAGATGGTTACAAGTGAAACTCCAAATGCTTCTCTAAGAACTCTTAGCTAGAGAGAAAACTTGTTACAAGAAGGAAAACTAGCTACGTCTTTTTTTTTTACTTCTCCTCTGTGTTTCTGCATAAAAGGTGGTAGAAAGTCTATTCCTTTTTCCTTCATAATTTCTTCCACTCAGATTTTGTAAAAAGAAGTCAAAGATATGATGTTTCTTTCTTTTCTACACTCATTTGGTCTTCTCTTTTATTGCAGAAGCATGTGCCACCGATTTCTGGCCCTCAAAATAGCTGGAAAAGTTGTGAGAAAGGTAAAGAAAAATGGCTGTGCCACTTGCTGAGGAAAGAGACAGATCCGAGCCTCTGATCCGAGGGCTGAAAATTGATCCGAGCTCGGATCAGTGGATCCGAGGACTTCCCATGATGTATCCGAGGTCGGATCGTTCTGACCTCGGATACACTCCGTCAGAAGTACAGACAAGGGCTCGGATCCCTCTTGTACACACGGATCCGAGCTTGTGCAATTTTTCAGTTTTTCACTTCTTCCCATTTTCTACATTTCTGCTCCCAATTTCTTGTGTACTTTGTCCTCTGGATAACCCTTACATTTCTTTCAGCTTGTGCATGAATTTCATACATCAATAACCTTCACAATTTCACCAAATTAACGCATTAATCCACTCATTTATCAAGTTTTGAACCTTTAAACAATATTTAAGCAATTATCACCAAAAGAGTCCAAATATGGCTTTAATTTTCTCAAAACATACCAAAAATTCATGCCAAATTTGTACAAAATGTACGTTAAATATTCACTTATCAAATTCCCCCACACTTGAATCATTGCTTGTCCTCAAGCAATTTTACACAAAACTTCAATGATTTAATAAATAAATCAATATACGTATTTTTGTCAAATTTAATTCCTCAAAAACCTAGAAACCAATCATTATGCCATTTCTCAGATTACACTAAATACTCATAATATTCAATTAAATAAAAATAATTATGCCTTAATTTCAACAAATTCAAATCAATTCTCTCATTCTATCCTAATTCCACAAATAAGTAAATCACATAGTTAATTTTATGGCCTTCCTCATCCCAAAACTTAACAATTTAGAGGGATTTATTCACATTTCATCTTATTTAAATAGTGAAAACATCTTTTTACGCGAAAATCAACACTTTTAGGTGAAAATTCCCGATTACTCAATATTTCACTTATTTAAATTGCTAAGCATACTCTTAATTCGAATACCTTTTTACGCGAATGTCGACATTTGTAAATGCCAACCCCCGGTTACTCAGTATGTGAATCATTGGAGTAGAAAATTAATAATAATATATTTTTATTTTTATTTTTATTTTTATTTTTATTTTTATTTTTATTTTTATTTTTTTTTAACAATCAATTTCTTTTTCCCTCTAAATATAATTAAAGGAAGAATTTAGCCTTGTTTTGACTATATCAATCACTTACTTATAAAATTAAGTAAAAATGAGAAATACCATTAATCTTGCAAAATTCTAAGCATAATTTTTCTTATTTAACCAAAATATACTTTTTTAAAATGTAAAAAATCCTAATTGCATAATAATTCATTCCAAGTCAAATAAGAACTAAACTTGTCCAAAATACACATATCATTTTATCCAATGGAAGAATTAGATACTTAAAATTTTAACATTTTGGCCATTTAATTGGAAGAATTGCAATGAAATATTGGAAAATATTTTAGAAAAAATTTTGACAGAGTTTCCCCATAAAAATGGATGAAATTCCCTGCCAACAACCTCAATTTCACAAAAATTATCCTCATGACAATATCTCCAAATATAATTCCAACATTTTTAAACTATAAACAACTAAAATCATGCATTTCAAGACACAATCACCCATAAGATATAGTAATCCCTCCCCCACACTTAAAATCTACAATGTCCTCGTTGTAGAGGAAGGTAAAAGAACTGAAACTTCCCTCAAATAGGTGGTGATGCAATTTGAAACCCTTAATCATCACGATCATCCAAATTCTGCCCAAAATGAGACAATAAGGGTACCAAACACCATAAGTAGCACAAGATGATTCAAATAAAAGAAAACTAAAATCACAAAGTTTGTTTTAACAAAAGAAAAGAAAAATAAAGAAATAAAAGATCTAATCCGCTAAAGAGCATCATGGCTGCTCGGAACGAGGGTCTACTGCCTCCTCGGCTCCATGAGGACCATGTGAGGTACCAATATGGCCCTCCTCCTGATGAGGTGTCGGAGTAGGGGACCGTCGGATATGGAAATGATCCTCGATCGCACGAAGACGGCGATCATGTCGGTCGAGGCGCTCAGTCATCATCCGCTCCGTCTGGTCAATGCGCTCGACGACTCGCGTCTCCATACAGCACATGGCATTGAGGAGCTCTTGCCACTTGGAGCGCGGTTGAGGAGGTGGTCGCGGAACCGGAGGAGGAAGAGTCTGTTGTGCCTCCGTCTCTTGAGTTTCTGCTTGTGGTTCAGTGTGAGGCGGAGGTTGAGTGGAAGTCGATGCTTCTCCTGTGTCCCGGATCAAAGCAGCTCCAAAATCCGTAGAAATACCCAAAGCCTTGAGTATAGAAGCATTTACCTCCTCGGCAGACTTAGTTACCACCGCTCTCTCGGTTCCAAGAGGAACCTTGAGCTTCTCAAAAACGAGGGATAGCAGTCGAGGGAATCCGAAGCAAGTCTCGCCGGCCCTCATGCGAGCTGTGGTCCGCATATAGCTGATGATAATGCTGGGTAGAGGAATACCGGTCAACTGCGCACCCACACCATGCATCATCTTGTCCAAGAAGTAGAGATCACTGTTGCGGAGCTCCCGTTTTCCACTTCTTTTTGGTACCACATTGAAGGCAAAGAGGTAGAAAATCAAGTGGTACCTATGCTCGAAGGAATCGGCGTAAACTGTAAGCTTCTTCGCAGTTCCTCTCTCTCGATACTGGCCCTTTAGGCGTCCAACCGCCTCTCCCACCTGCCAAGGGTCTCGAGCCGTGAACTCCTTGGTCAATTTGACATCTTCACCTGCGTCTTTGAGTTGGACGAAGCGTCTCAGTGTATCTCGATTGAGAGCCACTCTCCTGCCTCGAACCCATGAGACGATGAGGTTGCCACTGTGGCTCTGTTTGTTTTCTACATTAGCGTAGAACTCCCGGACCAGATTGGGATAGTAGTGTTTGGGCAACTGAAGGATGTTCTCCCATCCAAGTCTCTTGAATGCTGTAGAAATGTGATAATACGCGTCCACCTCCGGTGCCAAATGCTTTTCTATTATGATCTCCTTGTCCAGTCCGGCTTCATACCACTGTTGGTTTTCAAGCGATGTGAATCGTGTGGTATCGTAGTCCGGAGGTGGCTCGGCACGGCTAGTAGACGCGGTCTTCCGGCGAGAGCGAGGTGGCGGCTCCGGCGAAGGAGATTCTTCCTCAGGTGACTCCTCATGCAAAGAGGGTGTGTGTTCCTCACTTGAGGAAGGAGTAGGAGTACGAATGCGAGCCCTCCTTGTGCGAGTCATAGTTCCTATACAAAAATAAGATGAACGTTCATTAGAAATCATAGAAACTTGCTCACATATGTGAAATGAGAATTTAAGAAAATTTCGGCAGAGTTTCCCCTTGAAAAAGGGTTAAACTCCCTGCCAAAATGTACCCAAATTTAAACAAATAACTTCCTAACAATTCTCAAATCCAATTCCCACATTTAGAAAGGATATTACCAATAAGGAAATCATTTCATGCATATTAAGTGCAAACAATTGAAAATTATATCCATTTGCAAGAATGAACACTCAAACACTTGAGAATATCTCCAATCCAATTCATAACACTCATAACACTCAATTTACATACACATGAGTTCCAATTCATCCAAACAAATACTAATTATCTCAAGTAAAAGTGGTTCAATGTGCTTAACTTAATTGGGAACACACTCTTTTACCCCATGGGCTATTGCTCTAATGATAGCATATCATTTTCAATTGGTATAACAGTGATGTATACTCCTCGGAACAAGTTCATATATTCAATGAAAGCAAAATTCAAGAGTATAAATCACTAAAATGCTCAAGCCCAAAAATTGAGAAAAATTCTTAAAAATATCACCAAATCCACAGTTTTCTCAAAAATAAGCATGAAAATAGTTGTAACAATCTATTTAAGCACAATGTAGCACAATTGTA
The DNA here is from genome assembly GCF_036785885.1 of Coffea arabica. Lineage (NCBI taxonomy): Eukaryota > Viridiplantae > Streptophyta > Magnoliopsida > Gentianales > Rubiaceae > Coffea > Coffea arabica. Next base: position 31,763,135 of record NC_092327.1, read on the forward strand.
TCAAGAAATTCCAACAAATATGCATTTATCATAATATTCCCAAAAACTAGAAATATGTAGAATAAGAAATTATAAAATGTCAAAGAAATTCGCAAATTGTTACCTCAAATGTGTGGGAAGATGATAGAGGATGATAATGATGAAGAATGAGGAACAAACAAGTCCAATTTCACTCAGAAATCAAAGAATTTCCGTGCGGCCCAAAATCCCCTTTTGAAGATCAAAATCCACTTTTGATGATGTGTCGTGGTGAAATAGTTTAGGGTTTCTGATCATACAAGGGTTGTGGAGGTGTTTATGATGAAAGATTGGAGATTTGATGGTTAAAATGGAAAATTGGAGGAAAGAGGTAGGGTTTCGGTGAGAAGAGGGAAGAAGAATTTTGAAAAGTGCAGAAACGAAGCCTCGTTTCTGCTATATCCGCGAACGGATCCGAGGTCGGATCGTTTCTAGAGGGCCTCGGATCCGACATGGCTCGGATCAGTCCCAACAGAAACACAGACGACCCCTCGGATTTGTCTGGGTTAGAATGGATCCGAGCGAGGATCAATGGATCCGCGGTCGGATCTTTCTGGGCTTTTTAGGATCCGAGCTCGGATCCTTATTTCTCTGCAATAATTGCAGAAACTGCAATTTTTCAAACTTTTTCTCCCTTTTCCGACCAATTCCAAATCACACATTGGACAAACTTTTTATCAATTCTAACCTCCCACACACATGTAATATACCATAAACACAATATCCAACCTCTCAAAACACATCAAACACATTTTCATTGAAAATCGAGGTGTGAGGTTCTTTGATCATTTTTGCATTTTTACATCAAAATGGCACTTTTGGACATTAAATATACATCAAATGAGTCGATGAGCCTTTATAACCATGATATCACCAAAACTCACTTAAATATACTTGAAATGCACAATGTATGTATATGCATGTGGATTTTAAGCACTTAAAACAAAATTTGGTAAGAAAGACTCCCTTTTCACACATGTTCTTCAAGTGCACCTCCAAGATGGATAATAAAACTCCCGTACCTCCTACAAACAAGTGAAATACATCTAATTAGTCAATTAAATTACACCAAAATGTAAGAAACACACAAATACACTATTATTATTGGGTTGCCTCCCAACAAGCGCTTTTGTTTATAGTCGTTGGCTCGACTCTCCTATAACTTCTTTAACTCTCCATTGCATTTCCTAAGGAGTAAATTACTCCTTTAGGAACTTTTTCTCCGGCCAAATAGAGCTTCAATCTTTGGCCATTTACTTTGAATGGAGCACCATTTTCTCCTTTTATTTCCACTGCTCCATAAGGAAATACTTGAGTAACTTCAAATGGTCCCGACCACCTTGACTTCAATTTTCCTGGAAATAACCTCAAGCGTGAGTTGAACAGAAGTACATTTTGTCCTACCTGAAATTGTTTAGGAATAATATGCTTGTCATGCCAATATTTGATCTTTTCTTTATAAATTTTGGCATTTTCATATGCATGTAGTCGGTGTTCCTCCAATTCATTTAGCTCAAGTAATCGCTTTTCACCTGCAAGATTAAAATCCATGTTAATAGATTTAATTGCCCAATAAGCTTTGTGCTCAATCTCTACAGGTAAGTGACAAGCTTTTCCATAGACTAAACGATACGGCGACATCCCTAGGGGTGTCTTAAATGCCGTTCGGTAAGCCCATAGTGTATCATCTAACTTTGTAGCCCAATCCTTGCGTGATTTATTCACAGTTTTCTCCAAAATGAGCTTTATCTCTCTATTAGCTAGCTCTGCTTGCCCATTAGCTTGAGAATGATATGGAAGTGATGTCTTGTGCCTACAACCATATTTAAACAATAAGGAATCCAATTGTTTGTTACAAAAATGTTTCCCTTCATCACTTACTATGGCCTTGGGTATACCAAATCTACTGAAAATATTCTTTTTAAGGAATCTAAGTACAATCTTAGAGTCATTAGTAGGTGAAGCGATTGCTTCTACCCATTTAGAAACATAATCCACTGCTACTAAGATGTACTTATTATTAAAAGAACTAGGAAATGGTCCCATAAAATCAATACCCCATACATCAAATAACTCAACTTCCAAAAATGTAGTTAGGGGCATTTCATTTTTTCGAGATATATTTCCAGTTCTTTGGCATGCATCACAATTTTTAACATATTCCCTAGCATCTCGGTACATAGTTGGCCAATAAAACCCTGATTGCCATACCTTTGCCACAGTCTTGGAAGTACTGAAATGACCACCTGTTTCAAGGTTATGACAATGATATAAAACATTATGTACCTCATCTTCGGGAATACATCTACGTATCATACCATCGGCACAATGTTTATATAGCAATGGTTCCTCCCAAAAGTAACTTTTGACATCATGTAAGAATTTCTTCTTTTGATGATAATTAAACCCCTTTGTAATCTCTCCACTGACCAAGTAGTTAGCAAAATCTGCATACCATGGAGAATTTCTAAGTGTTAGGACAAACCCATCCGGAAAATTCTCTTGAATTGGAACCTGATCTTTGATTGGAATATATTCCAAACATGATAAATGATCTGCAACTAGATTCTCCGAACCATTTTTGTCTTTTATCTCCACATCAAATTCCTGCAATAAAAGAATCCACCGAATTAGTCTAGGTTTTGCATCCTTCTTATGTAGCAAATATTTAAGAGCTGAATGGTCCGTATATATAATAACTTTAGATCCTACTAAATAAGATCTAAATTTATCTAAAGCAAATATCACTGTCAATAGCTTTTTTTCTGTCGTTGCATAATTGAGTTGTGCCTCATTTAGCAACTTGCTAGCATAGTAAATGACGTGCAATCGTCCTTCTTTCTTTTGTCCCAAAACTGCTCCAACCGCATAGTCACTTGCATCACACATCAATTCAAATGGTAGTGACCAATCGGGTGAAGTTATAATTGGGGCCGAAATCAATTCCTTCTTCAACCTTTCAAATGCAACCAAACAATTGTCATCAAATTGAAAAGGAGTATCTTTACATAATAAATCACATAATGGCTTTACTATTTTAGAAAAATCTTTAATAAAACGTCTATAAAAGCCAGCATGTCCTAAAAAACTCCTTATCCCCTTGACATTGCTTGGAGGTGGCAATTTTTCTATAACTTCTATTTTGGCTTTATCCACCTCAATTCCCATGGAGGAAATCTTGTGTCCTAAGACAATTCATTCTTTTACCATAAAATGGCATTTTTTCCAATTTAGTACAAGATTTGTTTCCTCGCATCTCTGCAAAATCAATTCCAAATTATGAAGACAATGATCAAAAGATGAACCATACACAGAAAAATCATCCATAAATATCTCCATAATTTTCTCAATATAATCAGAAAAAATAGCCATCATGCATCGTTGAAAAGTTGCAGGAGCATTGCATAAACCGAATGGCATTCTTCTAAAGGCAAAAGTGCCATAAGGACATGTAAATGTGGTCTTCTCTTGATCCTCTGGAGCTATAGCTATTTGATTATATCCTGAAAAACCATCAAGAAAACAGTAAAATTCATATCCAGCTATTCGCTCCAATAATTGATCAAGAAATGGTAATGGAAAATGATCTTTTCTTGTTACCGTATTTAACTTACGATAATCAATACACACTCTCCATCCTACCACAAGTCTAGATGGAATTAATTCATCAATTTTACCCATGATTGTAGTCATTCCACCTTTCTTTGGTACCACATGAATTGGACTAATCCAAACACTATCGGAGATAGGAAAAACTATACCTGCGTCAAGCCACTTAAGAATTTCATTTCTTACCACCTCTTTCATGTTTGGATTCAGTCTTCTTTGTGTTTCCACCACTGGTTTGCAACATTTCTCCAATAAAATTCGATGCATACATATAGAAGGACTTATACCTTTAATGTCTGAAATTGTCCATCCAATTGCTTTCTTACGCCTTCTTAGAACTCTTAACAACTTTGCACACTGCTCATCATCAAGGTCAGCACTAACAATTACAGGTAAAGTGCTTATTTCTCTAAGAAATTCATACTTTAGATGAGTTGGAAGTGGCTTGAACTCTAATTTTGGAGGTTCAATTTCTGAAGGTTGTGAAAACCCTTTTCCTTGGTCAAGACTTTCATACAAATTACCCCTTTTATAAGGTGCTTGAAAATCCAAATGCTTGGCCAATTCTTCAATTTCTTCACAAACATATTCTTGCTTACCTACACTCATTAAACAATACTCAAGAGGATCTAAGTCAAAGTTGACTTGACTCATCTCTTGAGTTAGTTTATCAATTGTGCCAATAGAATAAGCATGATCGGTAAAAGAAGGGTATTTTTTTATTTCATGCAAATTAAACTCTACCTCTTCTTCACCTACTTGAAACTTCAGCTTGCCATTTTTGACATCAATAATAGTACCTGCAGCAGCTAGAAATGGTCTACCAAGAATAATTGGCATAGATACATCTTTTTCCATATCTAATACCATAAAATCCACTGGAATGATAAATTTCTGAACTTTTATCAAAACATTTTCCAACACTCCAAGTGGATATCTGATAGATCTGTCCGCTAGTTGCAAAGTAATATTAGTGCTTTTAAGCTCCTTCAAACCCAATTGTCTAGCCACCGTTAGAGGTATTAATGATACACTAGCACCAAGATCACACAATGCCTTAGAAAAATCAATGTTACCTATGGTGCAAGGTATAGAAAAACTCCCCGGATCCTTCAACTTCGGTGGTAGCTTATTTTGAATAATTGCACTACATTCCTCCGTTAATGCTATTGTTTCACAGTCTTCCAACTTTCTTTTTCTAGTCATGATTTCCTTGAGAAATTTTGCATAAGACGGAATCTGTAAAATAGCATCGACAAAAGGAATGTTAATGTGCAATTGTTTGAACAGTTTAACAAATTTTTCAAACTCTTTATCAAACTTATTTTTCTTTAATCTTTGCGGAAATGGAATCGCAGGAGGTATTGGAATGGTAGTGGAAGATGATGGTTGCTTTTCTCTTGGATTCTCCCAACTATTTTCCTCCACAATCGCCTCTTGGTTCCTCTGCTTTTCTTCTTGTTTTTCATTCTCATCATTCTCAACTTCCTCCACTGGAGGATCTTCTAATTGTCTACCACTACGAAGAGTAATGGCTTTCACATGCTCCTTAGGATTGACCTCTGTTTTGCTAGGTAATTCTCCTTGATTTCGATTATTCAAAGAACTAGCAATTTGACCAATTTGGACCTCTACATTCCTGTACATTGTAGTGAGTTGATCCAGTCTCCCTTCTACTCGTTCAAATCTGTCCGAGATAACTTTAGCAAGTTTTTCTACTGCAATCTCCTAACCCGGTTTAGTTTCAGCTTGTGGTTGCCTTGATTGGAACCCCGGTGGATTGGTTGGCCTTGGTTGATTTCCTTGGTCCTTCCATCCAAAGTTTGGATGATTTCTCCACCCTGGATTGTAAGTATTCGAGTAGGGGTTATTTTGAGCATTACGATTGTAATTATTAACGAATTGTACCTGCTCAGAATCAACACACTCATTAGTATCATGTTCACCTCCACATATAGAACAACACGCTACATGTGCATTAGATGAACTTGGACCAACTCCACCTTGTCTACTTAGCAACTTCATCACATTATTCATTTGAGCACTCAGCATATTGAGAGTGTCCATTTCTATCATACCTGCGTGACGTCTTGTATTACCTCTCTCATTGGCCTATTGATAGTTATTTGCTGCCATTTCTTCTATCAAATTATGAGTTTCTTGGGGTGATTTACCCATTAAAGCTCCACTTGCAGCTGCATCGATCATAGTTTTAGTAGAAAAAACTAAACCATTATAGAAGGTTTGTATGATTAACCACTCCGGCAGTCCATGATGTGGACATTTCCGAAGCAAATCTCTAAACCTTTCCCATGCCTCATATAATGATTCACCTTCCAATTGGCTAAAACTAGTGATATCCATTCTGAGTTTAGCAGTCTTACCTGGTGGAAAATACTTATTCAAGAATGCTCTTGATAAATCATCCCATCCGGTGAAAGTATTAGGAGCATGAGAATGTAGCCAAAGTTTGGCCTTATCTCTCAATGAAAATGGGAACAATCTTAGCCTTATAACATCATCACTAACTCCATTCATTTTAATTGTATTACAAATTTCCAAAAATGTAGCTAAGTGTGTATTAGGATCTTCTACTGCATTACCTCCAAATTGAGACTGTTGAACCATTTGGATAAGTGATGGTTTAATCTCAAAATTATTAGCATTTACCGAAGGCCTTGCTATACTCGTTTGAGATCCTTGTATTCCCGGTACAGCAAAATCTCGTAGAACTCGCCTGTTTGCTTCGTTTTCTACCATTTCTTCTTCAAATGGAAGCTCTATTAAGATTTCCTTTATTGGTTGCCAAATCCCCTGTTCCTCTTGCTGTAATGTGTTCCTCCTTTGTCTATGTAGTGTCCTCTCAATTTCTGGATCGAAAAGTACAACTTCTCGAGACGCCCGGTGCATACACTACAAATAAAAACAAGAGAAATTTTACAGTTTTAATTCAACAACTTGAATAAAAATAATGAAAATATCTAAATTAATAGAGATGATTAAGCCCTAATATTGCCGCTCCCCGGCAACGGCGCCAAAAACTTGACGGGATTTTTAATTTCAATGCAAGTTTAATTCCGAATTTACACCCGTTGGACTGCAAGTATACAGGTCGCAATTGTAGTACAAGATGTGTATCGGGTCGATCCCACGAGGAGCAATTTAAACAATTACTAAGCCCTTGTTTTCTCTATTATTTAGACTTACAATTAATTTGAGCAGAGAAAATATAATGCTGTAATCTACAAACCTGATCTACAAATCTAGTTTAACAAATGCTGAATGCAAATAGCGAAATTTCACTTAAGAAAGATTCTAGGGATGTAGATTCCACTTATGGCAATAAACAACACAAATTAATGGATTTACTTCTTGCTATTATTCTTGTTTAACCAGAGATTCATTTTCAAAATTACCAAGTCTCATTTTCATGATGAAATGGCCTAGAGCAATATAGATTTCCCTATTTTCATGGTGAAATACTACTACTACTCTGTTTTATTTCATGAAATGCTAAATAATCCACCTAAGTGTATTTCTATTTTCATGAACATACAACTCAAGCTCTACTCATGTGTTTCCATTGTTATTACCAATCCTCATTGAACAATAACAACTAATAACAAGCTATTGGTGATCAATCAACAACAAGTAATCACAACTACACAAGTAGACAAGTTAATAAAAGATCTAACAAGTGTACATCACCTTCAATTCATATTATTTAGCCATAAGTTTCATCTACTCCCTAGAAAAAGAAAATTAGCTACTCATGAATGAATTAACAATCAAACTCACAAGTTTATTAATGCAAAACATCATGAAGTACAAGTATAAGAAAGGTAAAAGAAAGCTTAGCCAATTGAAGGTAAAGCTCTCCAATTCCTGCTATGTTCTTGTACAAGATGGTTACAAGTGAAACTCCAAATGCTTCTCTAAGAACTCTTAGCTAGAGAGAAAACTTGTTACAAGAAGGAAAACTAGCTACGTCTTTTTTTTTTACTTCTCCTCTGTGTTTCTGCATAAAAGGTGGTAGAAAGTCTATTCCTTTTTCCTTCATAATTTCTTCCACTCAGATTTTGTAAAAAGAAGTCAAAGATATGATGTTTCTTTCTTTTCTACACTCATTTGGTCTTCTCTTTTATTGCAGAAGCATGTGCCACCGATTTCTGGCCCTCAAAATAGCTGGAAAAGTTGTGAGAAAGGTAAAGAAAAATGGCTGTGCCACTTGCTGAGGAAAGAGACAGATCCGAGCCTCTGATCCGAGGGCTGAAAATTGATCCGAGCTCGGATCAGTGGATCCGAGGACTTCCCATGATGTATCCGAGGTCGGATCGTTCTGACCTCGGATACACTCCGTCAGAAGTACAGAAAAGGGCTCGGATCCCTCTTGTACACACGGATCCGAGCTTGTGCAATTTTTCAGTTTTTCACTTCTTCCCATTTTTTACATTTCTGCTCCCAATTTCTTGTGTACTTTGTCCTCTGGATAACCCTTACATTTCTTTCAGCTTGTGCATGAATTTCATACATCAATAACCTTCACAATTTCACCAAATTAACGCATTAATCCACTCATTTATCAAGTTTTGAACCTTTAAACAATATTTAAGCAATTATCACCAAAAGAGTCCAAATATGGCTTTAATTTTCTCAAAACATACCAAAAATTCATGCCAAATTTGTACAAAATGTACGTTAAATATTCACTTATCATCCAGCAATGTCCCCCAAATGTTTTCACAAACATTCTTCTCAATGTGCATGAAGTCAAGATTGTGTCTTAAGACATTATCTTTCCAATATGGCAAGTCAAAGAAAATACTCCTCTTTTTCCAATTGAAAGGCAGCTTCGGATTACCTTTCACAAGTTTTCCAAATTTAATTTGCAAGTCTCTCAATTCACTCACAATCATATTCCCCGTTTGCAAAGGTGGTCGCTTTCCATGTTCTTCGGTGCCATCAAAGAATTGGGCTTGCTTTCTAAATTTATGCTTACTATCTAAGAATCTCCGATGACCCATGTAGCAATATTTGAAACTATGAGTCAACCGTCGTGCATGAGTGAACTTGTGACAAACAGGACAAGCATATTCACCTTTAGTACTCCAACCAGATAACATTGCATATCCAGGGAAATCACTAATGGTCCACAACAGAGCCACATGCAGTTGAAAATTTTCTTTTTGGGATGCATCATAAGTTTGAATGCCAAAATCCCACAATTCGGTCAGTTCTTTAACTAGAGACTGTAAATAAACATCAATATTATTCCCAGGAGAGGATGGTCCGGGTATTAACAAAGACAACATGAAGTACGGTTGCTTCATACACATCCACGGAGGTAAGTTATATGGTATTAAAACTACATGCCAAGTACTGTGTGTAGAACTCATGTTGTTGAATGGATTAAACCCGTCAGATGCCAACCCCAATCTAACATTTCGACAATCCTTAGCAAATTCTGGATGTAGATGGTCAAAAGTTTGCCAAGCTGGAGAATCAGCTGGATGTCTCATACAACCATCTTTTGTACGTTTTTCCTCATGCCATCTCATTTGAGATGCAATTTTAGAAGACATAAATAGTCTTTGTAATCTAGGTTTTAAGGGAAAATGCCACAACACTTTTTGAGGAATTTTCCTTTTTTCCCCAGTTGGATCATTTTCTGAAACAACCCACCTAAGCTCGTTACATGTTTCACATGAAGTTCTTTTTTCAGCACTACCCCAATAAAGAGAACAATCATTAGGACATGCATCGATCTTTTCATAACCCAGCCCCAATGTATTCATCAATTTCTCAGCCTCATAGTAAGAAGACGACAAATTAGTCATGGCCTCCGGAAATGCTTCTCTCAACAGCTCAACAAGCATATTAAAAATCTTGTTACTCATCTTACCCAGGCATTTTAGGTGAAGCAAACGAATAATGAAAGACAATTTCGAGAAATTTTTGCAACCACTGTACAAATCCTGTTGAGAATCATCAATCAATTTGTAAAATTTTTCAGCCTCTGAAACAGGAATGTCCCCTTCTCTATTCAATTCATTTGTTCCATGTGGTATCCCAAATACATCATGGACCAAGTCTTGCATGTCATTAGTCCCATTTGAAACCCCAGTTGATGTATTTTCAGAATTAGATGTGGCTTCATTGTAGTTTGAAAGTTCTCCATGTGCTATCCAATTATTATAACCCTTGATAAATCCTACCACTTTCAAATGATCATATGCTTCCATTTTTGTCACACAAACACCCATGCCGCAATCTTTGCAAGGACACAAAATCTTTCCGTCACAACTTGATCTAGAAAATGCAAAGTTTAGAAACATTTGAAGTCCTGTCTCGTACTTTTCACTTGTTCTTGGAAAATCCATCCATCTTTTATCCATACTTTGAATATAAATAAATGTCCTCCAACAAGCTTCCAAGAGCATGAAAACAACAACTACACATTAGTACTTAGAAAACTAGACAAATCCCATAAAATCATTGAGAATAAGAAACGCCCTGATTTTTTAAACTCAGGCCATAGCTTACAAGTCCCTAATTTCAAGTTCAAGAATTTACAGTCTACTAAATAAAGCAGCCCAGCAAATAAAGGAAATCAACAAAATGCAAAATTTCTCAATAATCTGTAAAAACAGAATTTGCAAGCAAGCGGATAGAAATTTTATTTATCTAATACCAGAACAAAGCCCTTCGTACCAACTCCTGCACTCGCGTCTTCGCAAAATTCCTAACTTCAATCTGAAATGTCAAAGGTTAAACAAACACATGAGCATGAAGACTAAAGGTGAAATTCAAGAATCTTACTAAATTTTCATCAAAGTATAGATACATCTCTGGCGTGTAGTGATTAATTTTATAAGTCCTCTCTTTAGAAAGGCATGCAACTTACGGCATAGGTAATTGGAAAAAATGATTGATAGAAAAAGCACAGGTTTATGACACGGTTAGACCAGCAGATATTTATGAAGAAAAAGCATTCACCACAGAGAGACAGTGAAATGTGAAAGAAAGAAGAGAATCTATCTAGCTTTTTATTTTATACTCATAATCTTTTTTTGGTCCCAGGATTCTTTTAAGTTGCTATGACTGTTCAGCTAATTGATCTAGAAACAGGACTAAATTGAGAAAAAAAACAGAACCCGTAAGGGTGCTATGTCAACCTGAACTGGGAGGGGTGGAAGTTCGACAAGAAAATGGATAGGGGAAGAAAAAAAAGAAAAAAGACTAAAAAATACAATACAGTTTTACACGAAATCCTGCTATTTTCTTGTCTGGCAAATTCAATGCCTACGCGCCATCACAATTAAAAGTTCGTTGGGGTAGTTGCACTCCTTCACCTCCTTTTCCCCTGTAAATCCCTCTCTTTCCCTACCTTTCCAAAGCATCCAAAGTTTCATTCTTCTCCAAAAGTTTCTTCTTGATTCAATCTTTCGAGTATTTCCTTCAATCCATCTTTCAAACTTTAGTTTTGCTAGCTGGGTATACCACATTTTGGCCAAATTAGTAAGGGTGCTATGTCATCTATGACCAATGTGCAGTTCAACAAGAAGTCCATTAATTAAGTCCTTAAATATTAATTTTCATCAACCTATTTCTTAAACTTTTGCACTTGTCTTGCAAAAAGGTCATTCCAGTCACCCCATTGCTATTTTGATCTTCATCAAAGAGCTTCCAAGTCGATTTCTATTCATAGCCTAAACAGAGCTTCAATTACAACTAAGTTTCATATATTAACATTAAAAGAGATTCACAGAAAAAAATGAAAAACAGGGGGGAATTGACATTTTATCGAACAGGTTATGGGCAACAGCTTCATTGTGTTTACCACTTCAATTTTGGAACAAGATATGCGCACCTGAAGTATCTTCCCGCTTTCCCAATGTAGAGCTCCGTTCTTCAGCTTTTACTTCCTGCCTGCCCTTCCAGATGTCTTAGCCGAGGGATTTAAAGTTGAGGTTAGAAAAGATGAAGATGGTTGTTTGCGGAGATAGCTTCGATTGCTACCAACATTCTGGACTGGCCGAGATAGCTTGTATGCTGAGAGGTGAGAGAGATGAGAAGAAGAAAATTTTCACCAAGTCCTTTTGCCGGCAAAATGAAACTTCACAGTACTTCAGCAAGTGTTTTGGAGCCAAAATAAAACGATGTCGTTTTCTGTGTTTTTTCGATTTTTTTTTTGGTTCATCTCACAGTTTCCAGAGTGTCATCATAGGTAGCCTAAAGGCACATTATTATTTGTATATCATGATAAAATAAAAAAATTATAGTACATATTATTGAATTTATTAATAAGTGTCATGATATGTTTACTATAATGGCACAAACCAGCAAGTGTCCTTATAAGCATGTCAGGAAAGATCATTTTTGTTGTAATGAGTATACAGTTACATATCCCTTCTCCAGTTCACTGTAAACCCTAAAAGCATGTCTATGATCCCTGAGAGTATGTCTATGTCAAATATAAATATGTAATTAAATCCAAACACATAAATCAAGGCAAAAGTTAAGAATTTAACCAAGATAAATAATCAATACTCTTTCACAAAACCCTAACCGTAGATATAAATTAGTTTATCATTGAGTAAATATTAATTCAATGTTGAAAAATACAAGACTTAGAATAAAGAGCATGTAGAACTTCCTAATTAATGATACTCTAAATCCCGCGCCTTAATTTCCTAGTTTGATTCTTGAATCTTAAAGAAAAATCTTAGAACTAATGTTTAGCTAAGTGCTTCCTCCCCAGAAAATGCCCCAAGTACTCCTATGTATAGTTTCCTAAAATTCCTGTTGAATCCTAGAAGGAATAGGTTTGTTAAAACTGAAGAAAAGCGAGTTTGCGCGATTTTCGACCAAGTCCGGCACCGAACATTCCATGAATTCCAAATCTTCAATTTTCAGAGGATGTCCGGTGACAAGTTGAGCAACATTTCTTCACAATTCGTTTTCCCACTCTGAGCTTGCATGTCACGCACGACTTGCGTTCATTCTTCTTCAAGTTCAATCTTCCACATGTTTAGGCAAGTTAGGTGGCTTTCATCATCATGTTCAAGTTTCACGTGCAATTCCAAGCCCATTTGCATCAAATCCTCCTAAAACCAAAAACACAATCAAGTTAGGTAATTCCCTTTCATATTAAGGGCTTAACATGCACGTGATTATTCATATAAAATTATACCCTATCATTAACTTGACAATGAATAGTAGGTCTTGACCAGAATGAGCTTGAGTTTTCGAGAGGAGCTGTAAAGCCGGATTTCCAGTGACTCGCGGTGTTGCTATGAAGGAAAGAAAGCTGCTTTTGCTAGTTCAAAATGATCATTAGAAGGTAAAGAGCTATTGTACTGTAGTTCTTTGTTGCAAATAATTTTTTTTCTTTTAGCCTGTCGAGTACAACTCAAAGTTAGTCTTTTCGACTTCTCAATTAATTCTGCAGTTCAGTATTTCCTGCTGCCATTATTTTTTTGTTGTTTTTTGGGACAAGTCTTGTAATCTAGATGAAATTCATAAGAATTATAAAAAGGTGATGAAAAGGTGATGTATGTGATGTAAAAAGGTGATGGAAAATATGTTCATGAAAAATGTAGAATTTTTTTTTATTGAAAACTGGCTTTCCAAACAAGGATACATTCATGAATCTTTTATGCTCTTCACCAATTTCAATGTTTGAAAAATGTTTAATGCATCAAGTGTGACACTGCATCCCCTCTAAGAACATAGGGTTTGCCAAAAAAAACAAAAAAGTGTGACATGGCTTCCACTTTTAAGTATATAATTTTATATTCATCATGTTTACAGATGAAGTTTCATTTTTGAATATATATATATAGTGAAGTATAATGCGCATTTGAGTAAGTGTCATTGCGTTGGTATTCATTATGATAGAAAGGGCTTAATATATTGCAAGTAAAGAATTAAACATGGAAATAATTTTGATAATAAAAAAAATTTAGGGAGAAGTTACTACCGACCTAAGTAGCTTGAGTTTATTATTAAGACTTCATTAGTACTATTAGGACTCACCCCCATGCCACATGGGGTTTTCTTTTTGAGAATTTTGAAATTTTACAATTTTTTTTTTTAGTTTATAACTTGTAGGGGTAAGATTGCTGTTGGTTTTGTCCAAACCCCAGCCATTTGATTAGCAAGTTTGTCTCATTAGTAAGTGACATTAGATTCATGAGTAGGGAATTATATCCCACCTTGGTTTGAGAGATGGAGAAAGAGTATTTAATATGTAAATAATGACCCGAGACTTAACAACTTAAACTTTTGGATCAACATTTGATTCTCGACTTACATATTGGGTTCTCTAATTGGTAGGCTCTTTCGAGTTTTTGCTCCCTAATAAGTAGTAACAGAGTCTCTGTTACAAGATTAGGGTAAATAATCAGGAAGTTGTTTGTTTCCCATTTATTTCATTAAAGATATAGAATAGAAGCATGAGTGAAACTAACACAAAAGCAAATGAGGTATGTCTACATTAAATTGTTCTACTACACCACCTAGCATAATTGAAACAACCATACTACCTGGCATACTTTTTCCAACATTTCATTATTGGTTCGTTTAAAATAACAAAAGTTTTGTCCATGGACACATGTCAACATTTGGCATTGGAATTTTACTAAAATATCTAGTCTGTTAGGATAGGAGATTATTTGAATAGAAAATCTTAGAATGACAATGTCGTACTTTTGATAATGTGATATATGTGAAATATAAATATAATATATAAGATAAAAATGTGATTAAAAAGTTGTTTTTGATGTAATAAAAAAATTTGTAAATAAAAACTCATCCAAACAACAAAATAATACTCAAGAGACATTGGATTTGAGGAAAATATCATCAGTTTTTTCTTCTTAGAAGGCATTGGACTTTTCTTTGAAAGAAATAAGACGTTTATTAAACATTTCTACAAAATGTGCTCGAGTGACATTTTACCCTTTTTTTTCTTTTGAAGTAGAGTCCTCCAATCCATGAGTAGTTTCTACCACAAAGAAGGAGGCTCAAGCAAAGGGAGCCTAGGGTTCCTAGATTGGTGAATTTTTATGTTCTTGTTTGACATTTGAAAGACATTTATCAAGTGTGACATCCCATATTTTCAGCTTCAATATATTAAGTTCATAAGTTTTAAATTTGGTAAGCTTTAGGCCAAGTTTCAGATGGGGGAGAAAAAACAAGAATGAGAACGCCTTGCGTTAATTCCTCTTAGATGCACATTTTAGCAAGTATAAACAACTACATAATCATCTTAGAGTGAGATTTAAGAAGTAGAGACTGGATAGGGGGATTAGATTCCTGAACCTCTAAACTCTGAAGTCTCAACCTTAACTACTAAATCGAGGCCTTCTCGGCACACAATCATTTTATTGAAAACTGATAACAAAAGTAATTTAATAATTGATTAACTGATCATTATGCAAGCTAAAGCATTAAAAAAGGACAAGGAATTAAGTGATGATAAGGAAATTAATGTAGACAATAAAACAGGTTAGGAAGAAATAACTCAAACTAATTAGCTTGAATTAATTCCTGAAACTTATAAGCAGTCGAAAGAAAACAATAAGAATTTGCAGGGAGCTAAAACCCTCTTTTGTGACTCATAGGGACTCAAGCTTTGGAAGTTATCGTGAGTGGATTACAAAATTCCAGTTTTTCCCAATCAATGAAGGTGATCAAGGGACTACTATGTAAGGACGGTGAGCGACTTTTACATACACTTGATACACAATCGAGTGAATTAATTAGGAAATTGTCTTTTACCCTATCAGGGACTATCAAAATCATTTTCTCGGACACTTTTACTTGCATCTTATCTTGGTTGTGCAAAAAAAAAAAAAAAAGTTTGCTTCTTACACATTTCAGCATTCAACATCAGAACTTCAGTAAATGTCTTCTTCCTGACAATGATATTTACAAGACATTGCACTTGAGTAAAATATCTTCGGTTTTCGTCTTAGAAGGAACCGAGACATTCATTGGACATGTCTACAAAGTAAAAAATGTATCCCGGTGTCACTTCACTTTTCTTTGAAGAAGAGTCAATCTTCATGTGTAACAAAATTTCTATTACAAGTTGGAAAAGTATAGTACGTACTTATAGTTATTTGATGGGAAAATCGTTTAAAACATACCTCACATTTTGTTAAATAATTTTTTATTCTTCATTTCTAAAATATTAATTTTACATCCCTTATAAAGTTTAGTCGATAATTTCAAGAGCTCTTGAGGTCAGGTTTGGCCCCTCCTCAAAATCTTGGTATCTTTATTTTATTTAGTTAATAAAAAAGTGGAACATTTGACCAAAAAAAAGTCGATAAAACTTGATTCCAAACTAAGTTTGCGATTACTTTTTAGCATGAAATCACCACGTAACCTATATGTAGTCATTTTTTATATATAAAAAGACCGGGTTCCACTTTTTGGTAAAAAAAAAAAAGAATATGGTTCAGGTTAGATTCTACTTTTTTAGGGATAAAAATAAATATGAATCAAATCATTTATTTAACTACAAATAGAATCTTTTTGCCCAAAAAAAAATAATCATATGCGAATCACGTGATGGATATAAGATAAAAAGTAAATGAAAACCTAAGTTGGGACCAAATTTTACTCACTTGATTCTGTAAGGGATGTAAAGTTATTATTATAAAAATGAAAGTCGAAAAATTCATTTAACAAAAATGTAAATGATGTTTTGAACGATTTTTTCCTTATTTAATGGATTTCTACACTTTAGAAGATATTCTCATATTTCACATGGATTTTTTTTAAAAAAATTTTCGTTAAATGTGGAATCTTTATTCTCCTATGATGAAAGCTAATGTGCAACTCTTAGAAATAAGGAAGTGTTTGGCAGGTGACTTTTAAGTTCAATTATAACTCTACATATTGATTTTTAAAGCCTCTACGAATGAGTTAATGAGTATAAATACTCGTTCCCTAAATTTAGCGGTTATATATATATATATATATCACTAAATTGGGTATAATTTTTTTTAATCAAATTGGGTATAATTTTGATTACCCACCCATTTTAAACATATTACTATGAAAAATTAAAAAGTGAAATGGTTATAAAAAACATTATTATCACTCCACTCTTTTTAAACCCCTTGTAGTTGTCACCCCTTCCCATCCATCCCTTCCCTCCCCTCCGTCTCCTTACCTTTCTCAACTTATTTCTTGTTTAGTCTCCTTCTTACAAAATTCGACTACCATTCCTTATAGATTAATCTTTCTTACACTGACAGTATATACATTATCAGCATTGAATAATAACAACGATGCAAATTTTGAATTTGAAATTCAACTTTTGTACACATGTCATGTATCGAACGATGATAGCGTATACACTGTCAGTGTATCTAAGATTTATCCATAACTTATGGCCAAACATGGTGCATCACCTGGTGGCGGCCAATGCTGGGCGTACAAGCCAGAAAAAATTTGTCGAGCAGCAATGGTAACACAAAAATCACAGAAAGAAATTTGTTGATTGGCGAATAAGATGATACGTGGAGATATTTGTTCATTTAGTGGGGTTCTAGTTATAAAAAATTTCATAGATTTGGTATGTCTTCGTTGAAAAGTAAGATTTGGACAGCAGAAATTATGCTAAGAGCAGATACCGATGCTTGCTGAAAAATAACCTGGTTTCTTGCTCTCCACAATTGCTACACTACGCTAGCAAACACAAGTCTCCAAGTTTTTTACAGACGAAGTTTCATTTTTGGGGTTAGTAAAAAAAAAATAAATAAATATAGTGAAGTATAGCGAACATTTTCGTAATATTAATTGCATTGGTACTCATTATGATAGAAAGGGCTCAATTGCGAGTAAAGAATTAAACATGGATCTTTTAGAAAAATAACAATGAAAGTATCCTAACAATTTCTAGTTCTTTTGTGTCAACACTAAGGCGACTTGTTTTAGCAATCACTGTCTGGCATATTTGGCAAGAAAGGAAGAGCAGGATATTTCGGGATTCGTCGGCAGGAATTGTCAAATTTGTGGAAAATGTGATCAAAGTGATTTCTCCAAGGACCAAGACAAATTGGCAACTGATGCTTGAGTGGTGCTTGGATCAAGACTGTTTGGTGGATTAAGCTACTGGAATTTGGTTGTTTGTTCTGTCTGTTTTTGTATAGTGTAGATATTACAATAGATATTGTGATGTAGTAGGATTTTGTTTCCTTTGTAAAGTTACAATTCACAGATCAATAAAAGAAAATTTCCCTTTTGCCCGAAAAAAAATTATTAACTAACCAATATGGAAGTTAGAGCACTTAAAAAAGCTCAAAGAATTGTGTAAAGATAACAAGGAAATAATTTCGACAATAAAAACAATTTAGGGAGAAATTACTATCAACCTAAGTAGCTTGAGTTGATTACTAAAGACTTTATTAGTACTACTTGACCAGATCCCTGCGCGAGGCGCTGGAATGGAGTGCCCATGGAGTATTCTTGTTGAGAATTTTTAAGTTTAAAATTTAATTTTTAAGTTTACTATGAAACAAAAGTGCCGTAGGTTTTGTCCAATAGATTAGCAAGATTGTCAAAGGGATACATCAAAGAAACCATCTCCAATAGATTTTACAGATCACGTTGATCATCTTTGGATAAAAGATTATTTGAAAAAATATTATAACATTTTTTGTGGTGTAATGCATATGTAATAAAAAGGTAGTTAAAAACATAAAAAAGATGGTTAAAAGATATATTTATATCATAAACAAAATATTGTTTGAGAAAAAAATTTGTACCCGAACAAACCCAATACCAATGCATCCTTTCTCCTTTAGACGCTTCAAAGAAATTAAAAAATGGTACAATTTTAGAGTAATCAATATTACCTATATAACTATTCCTACTTTTTCTGAACTTTCCAGACTCCCTCGGTAGATTCAAAAAGGAGTAAAAGTATATTTATCAAAATAATCCTACATATGGTCTCAAACATATTTTGATGCTCAAGATTATTTCGACTGGACCAGACTTTGAAAATTTAAATAGATATGATGCCTTTCAACATATCAAAGTTATGAAATTTGATGAATTAGATATAAAGATTTACCCTCAACGAAAGAAATATAAATATTTTTTCTAAAGATAAAATATATTATCAAAGAGCCTTGGAATAAGGATTATGGGGGATGATGGCATTGGAGACGAGTTCTCCAAGTTTCTTCGCGTGTAAGTTGACCGAAATTTCGGGCTCTATGATCCGGTTTAAAGCCCAAGAATGAATATACGTGGGTGAGAGGGCAAAACTGATATGCCCAGAAAAAGAATAATTAGGATCTTCATTTCCATCTAGGCCGAATATCTTCCTAGCTTGAGGGTATTCATTCTGACTCGTGACTCAGACTTGTTTTGTCTTATTTATAGGTCTTGTATGATTAGGGTGTACAAACCAATCATAAATTTGCCTGTCAACTCTGCTTTCGTAAATGTTACTTTTGTTATCCAGAATTTAAACAGATTTGAGGCCCTGGTTGAGTGCCTTGTTTGTTTCTCAAATTTTTGAGATACCTATTTCCGTTGCATACCTATTTTCTTTGCTAACAAGGGAGAGTCAGTTTCTACTCTGTGCAATCTTCATTATTTCCATGTCAATTTTTCCATATGTCATTATTGCGATATTTTGCCTGTTTGTTTTCTAGCAAAAAAATAAAAAATAAACTTGATTGTGACATTTTGTTTTATTTCACAACAGAATTCACCAAAAGCAATTTAAAGAAAGAAAGAAAGAAAAAACTTGAGTGTGACTTTTATTTTATTTCACAATGGAAATTACCAAAAGGAACATATTGTCCCGTTAAAGTTTATTTATTTAGGCCAATTATACTGTCTCGACTCCTAAGCTCTCACCTAAAATGAGCTAAATGATATAATAGGAGAGCGGAGAATGAGTTTAACAGTTTACATATACAGAGTAGGAACATATTTCAATTTTCCCTAGAATCGTACACGCTAATAGAGATTGACCGGCAAACGTGGTTCTGGGATCATAGCAAGTGAAATCCTTGGATGAGTTGAGATACCATAGAGTTCTTCCGTGCAAATTTCTTCTGGTTTCATGCCATGAGGCAATTTCCAGTTGAATCCATGCAGCAAGTTGGCCAACATTGTTCCAACAAGTTTGAGTGCAAGGACATAGCCTGGGCACATCCTCCGACCTGAGCTAAAGGGCAACAGCTCAAAGTTATGTCCCTTGACGTCAATATCCTTCCCCAAAAACCTCTCTGGAATGAATTCGTCAGGAGAATCCCAATACTTTGAGTTCCTCCCCATACTCCATGTGTTTATAAACACCGTTGTTCCTTTAGCAATGTGATAACCGGCTACAGTGCAATCCTCAAGGGCATAATGGGGTGCAAGCAGCGTTGCCAGTGGATGTAACCTAAAAGTTTCCTTTATGATCGCCCCTAGAAAAGGTAGCTTTGAGAAATCAGCCTCTTCCACCCACTTATCTCTCCCTATCACACTATCAAGCTCTTCGGTTGCCTTTTCAATGAGATGTGGATGTTTGAGAAGTTCATTCATTGCCCATTCTACTGTGGACGCCGAGGTATCGGTACCACCAACAAGCAAGTCCTGGACATGATCAAATATTGGTAAAGTTAGTCCTGCCATGATCAAATGCTGATGAAGTATCATGCTTGACAACATATTGAAGGCAAAAAACCTCTTAATCAGAATAAAAAAGACAGTTATGTTTAATGGCACATTGTACTAAGCTAAAGTGCTAGCGTTAAGATTCAGTAAGTTAAAGAGGTAAAGAGATCTGGAAATTTGATTAAACAATGAGAAGAAATAGCACCAGAATTAGCCCTTTCATCTGATCTCCGGTGAGTTTAACCTGGAGATCAGGATCTTCAGTATGTTGCAATAGAATGTCCACCATGTCCTTAGGGATAAAATCTTTCTCCGTTTTCCTCCTGGCCCGATGATCATCAAGCACATGGTTATGGAATCTATCAATTTCTTGTAAAGTTCTTTCATTTGCTTTACGTAACCTTGGAGGTCAAATCTGTCGAGCCACGGAATCCAATCCCCAATATTGAACACACCACCCAGCAAAAACCAGGTATCTATCATCTCTTGGAGTTCTTCAAAGGTAACTACAGATCCATCCCCTTCAGATTGGGCAAAGTACTTGTTACTCAAAACCATTTGGCTTGCAGCGGAGAGTGTAAAACGGATTAGATGATCTCTCAAAACTACTGGCTTTCCTGAGAGAGCATACAAACGAGACATGAAAGCATGCCTTTCCTTAATGCGTATGCTCTCGTAGGAGTCAAGTCGTTTTGGACTTAATATTTGGGTTAGACCAATTTTACGAACTTGTCGCCAGTGTGGACCATATGGTGCCCATAACATGCCGGAGCAGTTGTAGCTAGTGTATTTGGCAGCAGCAGTTGTAGGCCGAGAGGCGAAAATGTTGTCATGCGTTTGCAAGAATTCTTTTGCCATTTCAGGGGATGAAGCTACTACAACAGGGCTGGAACCAAGTTTTAGTTGCATGATTTCTCCATATTTCTGGCTATGTTTTCAGAACCGGACCGGATAGCGACTCGGCCGAGGTTAGGGGTCAGGGGTCAATGGGTTCGACCGGGGGTCGATAGGGGTCGAACCGGATGACGTCATAAATAAAAATTATTTAAAAATTAAAATATTATATATATAATATCTAATAATATATTGATATTAATAAAGGTATATCCATATATATTTGATGTTTTAAATATATTTAACAAGAAAATACAAAGAAATTAGAACAATCAAGTAGCAATTTATATTATTTAATAAATATTAACAAGTTTAGAATTAAAATTATGAATTTAATTGAAAAATAACATCAAATTTTAGGACAATATTTATAAAGTATCAAATATTTGAGGTATATCAATAAGTTTTAACAATTTAGGGGGTCAAAACATAATATTAAAAAGTTTGAATTTTTTTAAAAAAAAATTACTGTTGAACCGGAAAAACCGGGTTTTTCCCGGTCAAACCCGGTTTCTGACCGGCTTTGACCGAGTTTTAAATTTCCGGTTTTTTAATGTGACTCGGACCGGCTACCTGGCCGGTTCCCGGTTCGACCGGCCGGTCCGGTCCGAGTTTGAAAACAGAGATTTCTGGGACAACAAGTGCAAGGATTGGTGTGGGATTGAACCGAGGAGGTTTAGGTTGCCAATAATAGGCCATGGTTTTGGTCCAGGTGGATGATTTAGCTTGAGGCGTTTGTGAGTGAATGCTTTTGAGAGAAAAGCAATGTTTTCAAACCCGGACCGTCAATCGAACCGGTGAGATGAAAGGGTCGAGGTTCAACCGGTCGGAACGGTTCAATAAATAAATAAATAAATAAATATATATATAGACACACACACCTAGACCTATGCATAGAATAAGATATAAATACTGAACCACAATACTGTAATTGTTTTAGAATTTACTGCAATTGCAACAGGGAAATTTTGGTGTATTGAGAAAAAAAATAAAAAAACCCCATCTCCATCACCACTAGGAATGGCAACCGGGGGGGTGGAGTGCCTCATCCCGTTGCCCAAACATTCCCCCCTCATCGGTGCCTACTTGGGCTAAATAGAATAAATGTATAATTAGTAAAAGTGTAATTGGTAATTCAGTATAAATGTATTAGTATATATGTAATGCACATGCCAAACTCAAGCTGAAATTGGGCTATCCAACCAATTGTACCTGATTGAAAACTTTATAATAGCACAAGAGGTGAATTGATTCAATTAGACATTCATGTGAAAAAGAAACATTTTTTGAGGGGGTGGGGGGTTTAATTAGAATTAACCCTTATGGTGACTATGGGTGACTAGTGTAATAACATGAAGAAGAAGGGCAACTTTTTTGAATGTGACCAACGTAAGATGAAGCAAGATGGAAAAGTTAAAAAGTGGGGTGGGCTATTGATATTTCAGCTTTCCGGAAAGTGCCAAATTCCAATTCCTTGATGAGAGTTGGCGCCAGAGGAAGGGAGAAAAGATGCACGTAAGGATGAAGCAACTGGTGAGCATGGGGTTCCTCAACTCTCTGGCTGCTGAAGCCTGAAGCTGTAAAGGCCGCCGGCGGCGACATCGTTAAGGCCACCGACTGGATTCTCAGCCGCAGCCAAACAACACCCAGTCCTCCTCATCGTCATACTGCTGATACTGCATATTGCTGATACTGCAATATAAACTGCAAGCTTCGGACCTCGGTGCTTCCTTTTTGCTGATTGCTATGGATCAAATTGGAGTTTGGAGAAGGAAATAGAAACGGCAGGCAAGGCAATTTTCGGCAATTGCAGAGAGAGCCAGAGAGGAACCCAGGACGACTGAAGCCGCGAAGCGAAGTGCGAACTGCGGCGAAGAGGAAGACTGAAGTGAAGTGAAGATTAGGGTCCGGTCAAAATTGAAAATTTTGTCAATTTTGACTCAAAAATTGGAAAACCGCGGTTCACGGTCCGATCCGGTTTTGAAGGTTTGAACGGTTTTTTACGAGTTTGACCGGTTTTTTATCCAAGTCAACATAAGCTATGGACCGGACCGGACACATGTCCGGTTCGCGGTCGAACCGGTCAAACTGGCCGGTCCGGTCCGGGTTTGAAAACATTGGAGAAAAGCCAATGCAACCAGCCATGCCAAGGCTAAGAGTAGCCAAGTGCTTTCCATCAGGGCTGAATAGCAAGTTAGGGTATGGCAATGAACTCCAGTGGGGGTTTTATAGACATGGTCAAGTTTGATAAGGTTAATCTGTAGGGGCCACATGCAGTGGCTTTGAATTATTTCTTGGGGGCAGGATTTGCTTTTAATTTACCCATTCACAATAATTTCATTGTTTTCCACATTTTTTTTCATCCCGCGTTTATGCACGTACCTGAATAGTTGCGGCAGCCGCCTTTATATTTTAATATATATTGCAAAACAAATGACCAAATCCACTGATCCTCTTCGTACCTCACCCAGTTGATGCCTTAATTTGCTGCCATTTGTTAATCAAACAGCAAGTAAAGCTAAAACATTAATTTAACAGTAGCTAGTACGATTATATTGATCATACAATTAATTAGTTTCCAGAAAAATGAAACAAAAAGGATTATTTGTTTAAAATTTGATCACTTTTTTTTTTGGGATAAAGGAAAAAAAAGAAAGAAAAGAAAAAGATGTGTACTGAAGTTTGGTATGATGCATCATCAAAAGGGACAAGGCAGAAACTAAAGCACCGGAGGTTTGTTTGGATTGTGTTTTATTTCCCCAATTTTTTTTTTTATGATAATTTTTTTTTTATTTATAACCGAAAAAGAGTACATCAAATTAAAGAGGGCCAAACCTGACCTCTGTTAAAGGAAAAGAAACATCTAATGATAAAAAATAAAACGCGCATATGAAGGAATTTTAAAGACATAACAGATCAATCCAAAGAAATTATCCACACGAAGGTGCCCCACATTTGTGTGACTGCGAGTGAGCATGGGGATTTGGTTTGAGATCTTGACGTGTTTGCATTGTTTTACCTTTTTTTGAAAGTTGTTTTCTCGCTTTCTTTGAAATCACTTGGGTAAATTGCTCTTGAACTAGGCATTGGTCTTGATCTTTGTGATTTTCGCGATGTGAATCGTCGTCTTCTTCTTCATTTTTGTTGTCATTGCATGTTATACTTGAACGAATAAAAGGAATTTGATGTGGTCGGGGAACTGTACCATGTAATTTTTCCCATTTAATCTCTTCGAACACATCTTTGAATTGTGGCACTGGATCTTGAGGCATTGTTGTTTTCGTTTCTGTTCTTGTACTTGTACTCGTAACCACAAGGGGCGGTACATCCTCAACCCCATGCAAGGCACCATAAAGAATTTTGGGCTCAGCGGTGTTGACCTTTTGATGATTATCATCTCCCAAATTCTGCTCCTCAAAAGCTTGGGACCCCTCACTTTTATTCCAATTAGAATTGTCAGCATTTTGATTTCTCAATGAAGTATTGTCGGCCATTTGCTGCTGACCATCTCTCAATATTTGCTCCACTAAAATATGGGACCCCTCACAATCATTCCCGTGGGCATGGACTGCAAATTGATCGAATGGTCCCTCCCTTTCATCATCAGCAACGGACTTTGCTTTTGCAACAGTTTCGGCAGCTTCTGTTTGTCGTCCATCCTTGACAGCTTCTTCCTTGCAGCTCTCCCCTGGCACAACAGCCCCCTCTTTGGTGCGTATGGGCTCCACCATGCCCGGGCCAACTGCCACATTCAGCTCCCCCAGCACCAACTCTCCAGTATTAGCAGTCCCTTCCAGCACTTCCTCTGGTTCGCCAATCACGCAGTCAGACATAGCGTGAAGAATGGCATCAGCAGCAACCTCTATCCCCTTCTCCACGAGCGCAACCGTAGATCCTCCAAGCTGGTTCAGTAAGCACGACGCATCTCCCACAGCAGTAGTCTGGGTGTCAACGTGCCGTGCCCCCTCGGATTGGCTCTTACCCGAATTCTGTGTCGCACCAGATTGCACCCCGTCTCCTTCAATCACCACCCTTCGCTCCTCACCCTCTATACCCAGGGTATTAACCTACGAGAAAAAAATATCCCCGCCTGAATTCTGCGTCACACCAGCCTGCACCGCAGCGCCTTCACTCACCACCCTTCGCTCCTCACCCTCTATACCCTGCGTGTTAGCCTGTGAGGAGCGAACCTTTGCGCCCATCTCCCCTGCGACCAGACCCCCCTGCGTCTTGGGCAAGCGCAGATCAGGGTGCTTCACACGGCACTGATCCTCGCCATGCCCTTGACGATAGCAGTGGCTGCAATAACTAGGAAGGTTCTCAGGGATAAGAGCCTGCCAAAAGCCATCCCCATCTCCCATATCAACCCACACCCTCGATGGAATCGATTTGAGCAGATCCACCTCAACACATACCCGTGCCACATTCGGTCGCGAAAACGAAGACGTAGCCGCATCCACGAAAAGCGGCGTACCCAAGCAGGAGACAAGATGAAATAGACATGGCTTAGCAAATAAGTGAATTGGGAGTTTGGGCAATCTAAACCAAACGGGAACAAGGGAAGACTCTCTGTCCACATGGAACTTAGATGTCCACTTAAAAACCCTCATGGGGCATCCATTCACGTACCACAAATTTCGTCCCCAAACGCGAAGGAAGTCTGTTTCACACTGAAATTTCAGCAACACATGCCTAGCATCTAACAATCCCACAGTCGCCGTATCCTTCAAATCAAGAGTCGACAAGAATTTCCTCAGGTCAGGCAGCAGCGACCGCCCCTTAGAGAACTTCCCAACCAAAGTGTAGCGGAATGGAGCAGCAATCGCTGCTATTTCAGCCGCACTGAAGACCACCGCAGGCTCTCCACGGTGTGTTGTCATCCTCGCTTGGACTTGCACTATCTGCTTACATCATCATTACAATTTCCAATACACCTTTTTATCTTCCCAATTACCTTTTTATCTCACACACATCACATCACAAAAAGTGTTACAGTAAAAATATTCCAAATAAAACACAATCCAAACAAACATATATATATATATATATATATATATATATATATATATATATATATATGCAAACCAAACTGCACTTAATTAAATAACCACGGCCCCCATGTTTGTAATTTTTTTTTGTAATATAGTACGTGTGGCCCCTATTTTGAAAATTAAAAAAATAAAGTAACATTTTAAAAACATTTAAAATTAGAAAAAATTATTTGGGTGCCACATGTAGTACATGAGGTATGACTATATAGGTACCCTTAAATAAAGAACAAATCCACCACTTACTAGATTTTACCGAATTTTTAAATAATTTAAGAAATCAGCCCATTTGTTTAGGGGCAAGAATGAATATGAATTGGGTCAGATCTTAATTTTTTAGAAGAAAAAATAAATATAATTTAGATCAGACTCCACATTTTTAGAGAAAAAAATAAATATAAATTGGGTTATTTATTTAACTACAAATAGTAACTAATCTTTTTGCCCCTAAAAAATAATCACATAAGAGTTACATGATGAAAGTAGTCAAAACCCTAGATTAGAATCAAGTTTTTTTTTTATTTGAATTTGTAAGGATGTAAAATTAACATTTTAAAAGTGAATGATGAAAAAATTTATTTGGCAAAATGCAAGAAATTTTTTGAACGGTTTTCCCAATTTAATTTTCATAGCAGTAGTGTCCTCTTCAACTTCATTACGTCAAGATTATCTAACGAGTATGCCCATCAAATCACTTTTTCCCATTGATAAACATTGCTAAAAGCTTTTAAATTTTTTCCACACATCCCAGCTTTTCAATTTTATTATGTCACTTCTCGCCAGGCATAGACAAGCTTGCGGATCACTGCTCCAAGACATCACACCTCTGCATCTACTTGATTTCATGAGCCCAACTTTCAAAATGTGATAATTATATTTAAAATTTCCAATTCTTGGATGCTATCTTATAACACTAGTAAAAGCAAAGTTGAGATCTGTGATCAAATCGCTTGGCTTCACAATATATGAAGTCGTTACTCTTATAGATCATCTATACAAATCTATATCTATATGTATTGCAGAGTGGGTTTTTAGGAGAGAGCCTCTCAATGACTTCCAAACTTCTCATTTTTTTTCTAGATTTTTGTATTTATTTTAATACACAAAAAGTAGTGGGTTATAACCAACCCTATCACCAGTCAAATTTAAAATTTAAAAAATTTCCATTATCTACTTCATAAACCGTTTATAGTTTGTTTTTATATTTTAAATCCTTTTTACTCCTCAATTAAATACAAATGCTTATTCGTATGCTATTTTAATACAATTTTACATTTTTATAATTAAGAAATATTTATCACTAAACTAATCCTATAACCACACCTACAAATGAACTTTACAAATTACAATCACGTTTCAAAAAAATCACGAATATGTAACTAAATGTAAAGTTGAGGGGGTAAAGTGCAATTAAATGTAAAGTTAAGGGGCTTACTATATTTAACCCTAAAAAAGTCGCAAGAATGGAATAATTGTTTTTTCTTTTCCTTTAGGATGGTCGGACATCCATGTGCAGTGGCAAAAAAAAATTTCCCTTTCTTAATGAACGTAAGATGGCCAATTAATTTATTTTTTAAAAAATGAATAGGGCTGTTTCAAATCCCAAAAAAAAAAAGAAACAAACCCAGGTTCCTCCATTGTTATGATTTTTTTCACCATTATTCTAAAAAATTTGCTAAATTGAGTTCTTTCAGGCAAACAATAAGATGTGTGACGAGTCCCTTTTTTTTATTTGCGTGACCAGTCTATTGTTGACAAAAGTTTAAATTTTTTAAAAAGTATACAAAAATTATGGGAGATAATATTAGGAGTTTATAGTAAATTTATCACACTTCTGGTGTGGTTTGCACCTGTCCAATACCATGAAAGAATAGAATAAGCCATTATCAATTATTACACGCTAACTAGAATTTGGAAGCATACAACATGATCAAGAAACAGTAGAACCAATTAGGACTAGATTTTGACCCAAAAAAAAATTAGAACTAGATGCCACTAGCACGTTGCTGTGACTTGCAATGGCAATTAGGACTATTTAGTGTTTTTTTTTTTGCAAGGAAATAGGACACTATAAAAATTATTTAGGCAAACTTTACCTCATCGGTGATTTGAGTATACTATCAAGTTATTGACTATATTACAAATCTTATAATCATGCTCACATTTTCCCCACGTTTTCCCACTCCAATTAAGAGTTCTCCAATTTAAGATGTTTATCTCTTAACTAATCCTATAACCGCTCCTAAAAATCCTATAATCATGCTCATATTTTCCTTCCATTTCCCCCACTTTTTTACTCCAATTAAGAGTCCTTCAATTTAAGAATTCCACTTCAATTAAAAGTTCTCCAAAACATAGCACGCTCATTCAACTTTCTTGCGTGCTCACTCCAATTAAGAGAACTTTCTTGCATTTTTTCCAAGAACTTATTTTCTCCTTCAACATTTTTATGATATCCATTTTAACCCTTAATCTAATTTCACTATGGAACATGCCCGCCTACAAGCATTTTAACGACAGCTAAATTTCAAACTCGCAAGATTGTAAAGGAGGAAACATTTGTTTAGAAAACGAAACGTACACCGTAACGATTCCACACAGTAGTTCGAAAAGTTTCAGCAACTTTGCGTTGACAAAAGAGAAATCTCACATCAAATTCCAAGGACAAAATCCCAACTACACCGATTAAAACGTCGTTCGCATCAAATTAGAAATTCTGGTACTGTTTATTCTTTAAACATTTGCATTTCCATTGTTTTTCTAAATATTATTCCCAATAATGTAATATTTTCGATTGATTATTGCTATGATTGCCTTTCATCTTTAAATAGAAGTGAAATGTTAGGTAATAGGTCATCATTTTAGACTCATTTTCTCATGATTCAATAACAACTTATTACGCAACAGTAAGTATAAAAATTTATTTTATGGTCAGAGCAATAGATGTCCATCACTGTTTTTATGTCATCTTTTTCCCTATGGCACAAGTATTGGTATTTGACTTTTGATGAAACCAAGTTCCCTCCAGATACAAAAATGATGGAATTTGCTATGAGAAATTTCTTACGATAGAAAATTTACATTTTCAGATTGTTTGCGACTTAGTTTGGATTCTTGGAGTTCAATAACTATGTATAGTATTTGATATTGTCATGATGACAGTTTCTGTACCTTTAGGCCAAAAGAGTTAATGTTTCTTATCACAAAAAGATTGTCATTATCATATTCTTTGTCACTTTGGTCTGCATTGTAATGATGTGGTCAACACTGTTGTTAGGTAATTAATTTCATATACTTTTAATTTCAACATATTTTCTGTATTGTATATAACATTTTATTTGTCAAATAGGTACAATATTAGCATATAAATAAGAGATTCCAGTGGTAACATGCATCTTAATCTATAAGACAGACATGCACGATTCGTATTTGGTTGTGATGCTTCTTATATCAGAGAATTACAAAGGAATGTAAAATTTCTTGATATATATTTATTTTTTATAATGCTATTTATAAATTATGTAAAAAAATACACTAATTTTGAATTTCGTACGTACTTAATTCTCAGGAAAATGGTGATAGGTTGTTCAACCAACAAATCAATTCATACAAAGATCGTGCATTCATTTGTAGTACGCACTACACAAAATTCAACAGAATTAATTAAATCACCAATTTTGACTTTCATACTAAAAGTTGATTGGTGTGAAGAGTGTTGGCAACAATAGGCTATTAAAACAAGGAATAATTAAATACTCACAAATGCAGAATTTAAAATCACGCAGAACAATTAAAAAGATCTCACAATTGTCCGTGCACCAGACCTTGATTATTTCTCAACTAAGTAAAGGAACCTAGCCTTGCCTCATAACGATGATGCAATCCCAGGCTTTAATGTACTTTTGTTGATGAAAAAGAATACAGCGGCTAAAGAGTCTCTAACTCCTGTTTAGAGGGAAAAGGGGAAAAGATCCAAGATCAAAGATAAAAACGCCTAGTCTATTGCTATCCTATTTAAAGTCTCACCGCTACTCTTTACCAATTGAGAATTTGTTTCTATAAAGGATAGCTTCGAGAGTTTGTTTCTATAAATGATAGCTTCCTTATTTTCATCCTTGAGTTGTTGCCAAAGGTATTCTCTGAAAATGTTTCCTAATCCCACGCAGCTTCAAAATACGTCTCCCAAGAATAGCGGCAGCTTCCAGGGATAAGTCTCGCGGTCTGTCTTTTGGACGTAATTCTGCGGTCTCTAGCATGGGCACGCTCAAGAATGGATAGTCTTCTGGAATTTGGCCTCTTTTCACCACTTTTGACACCAATCGCCTGCAATTGATACAAATACCAATTATGAGCAGAAACCCATTACTTTGCATAATAAGTGGCCAAAATTGAGATCAAATACCATCAAATAACATGTACAATTGTCTCACTATCAAATCCCCCCACACCAAGACAATGCTTGTCCTCAAACATTTCAAAAGTCAGAGATACAATTACAGCTACACACATGTAGCAGTCCAACATGCGAGCACAAGTGTCCTATCCTCCTAACAATGTCATCAAATTCAGAAATTGCAAGACTTAACCCTCTCTTATAGAATGGTATATGACTACTCACCACACTGACATGAAACACAAAAGGTCACTCTCACCACACAATAAAATGATGTTATCATATGCTTGCTAATATATCACATCGCCACCACTGTAATCAAATTTAATGCAAAAATCAAAGGGTCTTGATACGGGTTGTAAATGGGTTCAGGTACGGGTTGGATCAAACAGGTAATTTAAACTCATTATGTCAAAGGCAATACCATTGACCCACTACATGAATGCCAATTTCCTTCTTCATTCCATTGATCTTTCCAAAGCATTCCCATAAATTTTTTCAAAAATTAGCAAGTGTCAGCACAACCAAGGGATTCACCCAATCATCTCAACAGATCACATATTGACAATTAGCACTTCATACCTCTTTTTTTTCTTCTTTCTTTTGTTTTCTCTTTTGTTTTTCTTTTTTTTCCCTTTTTTTTCTTGGTGTGCTCCTTTTTTTCGCTTTCTTTTTTTTTTGTTTCAAATACGCCCAACTACATGGGGATATAGACACACTCGCTAACTTTAATCATCCCCTTTCAACCTAATTTGAAATCATCATGCACTGAAATCAAGGCATTCCTTTGACATAGGGTAGAAACAAAGAGGGTTCGAACACAAGGGGTTTAGGAGTGACAAAATGAGTTATTAAACAAAGAAAAGGTCTAGACTTAACCATGGTCAACTAGGGGACATCTGATCAAGGTTGGTCTTTAGAAAGCAAAAATGGTTAGCCTAAGTGCCCTTATCATTCTAATGCATCAAATTCAGGAATGTGATCTTGATATGCATAACAAAGCAAGTTCTAGAACAATCAAATCATGTGTGATATCATTCAATGAAAGAAAATAGAACAGTTATCAATGCAACGCTTATTGGCTCGACAGCTCACAACAGGATATTAAGAGCCAAATCTTGCAAATTTCTTCATTCAATTCCATTATTAAGAAGACAAGACATTTAACCACATAATATCACTGCTCATGCTTGTAGAGTAATTGCAATGATCATCATAGCATCAAATTCTAGCAATTTTCAACTACTCCCCCCAACATATGAATCCTACATTGTCCTCAATGTAGCAAAGAAAATAGAAACCAAGTAGAAAGGAGCTAGAACTTCCCTGAATGCTGAAAGGACGCCGCGAAAGCACTATAGGGGAAGAGAATGAGGTGGCTGAAATCCAACATGGGCAAAGAAGGCTGCTAGATTTTGTGTCTGAATAGAAGAATGAAATTGCAAGGTTGTGAGACGGTTATCCAAATGATCAACTTATTCATCCAACTCACGAAGGACATCCGCCAAGGCGCGGAACTAAAAATCTCCAAGTACATAGGATGCAGAGGGGATGGACGTCGAGAGAGTGTGAGGCAGCAATGGCGAGCAGCGGCGGCCTGGGCGGCGGCACTTGGTTGAGAGGCATTACCACACTTAAGAAGCATAAGTCGGCTGTCCATTCTTTGTAACAGCACCCATGAAATTTTCTATGAAGCGTGGGCACGGGTTGGAAGCTAAAATCTTCTGTTCACCAGTTTGTCGACAGCTTTCTGGAGCAACCCTGCAAAGCGTGGGCACACCTAGGAAGCCACAGTCTTCTGCCTAACACCAATAAAGCACTGGGAATGAGACATAATAATAATAATAATAATAATAATAATAATGAAAGATAACAATAACAAAGAGTTTAGTCCTTGGGTTACCTCTCAAACAGCGCCTCTCTTTAACGTCTTTGGCTAGACATTGCCCTGTTTATTCACGGCGGATAAAATCTTGTGGTTCATTTCAATGCTTCATCCTTTGTATAGTGCTGATAACTCTCGTAAATAGAATAATCATTGAGTACACAAGGTACGGTCTTCCATGAATTTGTAGATGGTGCCAAACAAACAAGTGATGACTTTAATTCTTCACTCACTCCTCCATCACGAGCACTTATTAGTTCGAGATATTTTGTCATCGTGACACTTAACTTATTCCTGTCATGAAATTCAAAATCTTCTGCTATAATAAAGTCAATCTCACTAACAGGAATTAAAGAATAAGAGTCAGGAGAATATTGATTAATGAATGGGAGAGATGTCACCGCATTGAGATGTCACCGCATTTGGAGATTGTTCACTGGATTCATTCACTTGAACAATTTGATATTGGGGTTCCATTTCTTGTACTTCAATTCCTTTTTCAACTGCATCTTTAGATTCTGAACGAGTATAGTAGTGAGTAGGGTCGTCTCCTTAAGGAACTAGTAGATTTATCTAAACACAGAGAATTTGGAAAATTTTAGAAAGGAAGACAAGAAGAACAAATTAAAGATGTAAGAGTACTGAGTTTTCAATCGCAAGAAAGTGCAGTAGTTAAAGAATATAATAAACAATTAATTGAGACAACTTAGTCAAGGAGATAATTTCGGCATCGGCTCATGCAATTGATCACAGATCCCTGGAATAGTTTATACGTTCGTAAATAAATTAGTTCTAGCAATTCAGCAACCGCCAAACTATCAATCTCTCAATTATATGATGGTTCAGAGACGCTCTTAAACTATTCCCTTGTAAAATAGATAACCCCAGAGACGCTTGAAGGATTTAATCTATTCACAATTTTAGAAATTAGAGAGACCTAATTCTAGTTAACAAATACACATGCGAGTTCATTTAAACTAGATTAACTATTCCGACGACACAGATTAGACTGCTTGCAAGGCAATGAAATTGTGCCGTTTGCCACTAATTTTAAGACAATCAAGTGATACGCACCCCTGTCCTAATTGGCAGTATACTATTCAGACAATTGAATAACTGATCACATTAATCCAATAGATCCAAACAACAATAGGCTATTAAAACAAGAAATAATTAAATACTCACGAATGCAGAATTTAAAATCACGCAGAACAATTAGAAAGATCTCACAATTATCTGTGCACCGGACCTTGATTATTTCTCAACTAAGTAAAGGAACCTAGCCTTGCCTCATAACGATGATGCAATCCTAGGCTTTAATGTACTTTTGTTGATGAAAAAGAATACAACGGCTAAAGAGTCTCTAACTCCCGTTTAGAGGGAAAAAAGGAAAAAGATCCAAGATCAAAGATAAAAACTCCTAGTCTATTGCTGTCCTATTTAAAGTCTCCCCGCCACCCTTTACCAATCGAGAGTTTGTTTCTATAAAGGATAGTTTCGAGAGTTTGTTTCTATAAATGATAACTTCCTTATTTTTCTCCTTGAGTTGTTGCCAAAGGTATTTTCTGAAGATGTTTCCTAATCCCACGCAGCTTCAAAACACGTCTCCCAAGAATAGCTGCAGCTTCCAGGGATAAGTCTCGCGGTCCATCTTTTGGACGTCATTCTGCGGTCTCTGGCGTGGGCACGCTCAAGAATGAATAGTCTTCTGGAATTTGGTCTCTTTTCACCACTTTTGACACCAATCGCCTGCAACTGACACAAATACCAATTATGAGCAGAAACCTATTACTTTGCATAATAAGTGGCCAAAATTGAGACCAAATACCATCAAATAACATGCACAATTGTCTCACTATCAATGTGATATATGTGAAATATAAATGTGATTAGTAAGATAAAAATGTGATTGAAAAACTATTTGTGATGCAATAAAAAAATTGCAAATGAAAACCTATCCAACAACAATATAACATTCAAGAGACATTGGGCTTAAGTAAAATATCATCAGTTTTTTCTTCTGAGATTGCATTAGACTTTTCTTCGAAAGAAAAAAGGCATTTATTAAACATTTCTACAACTTGGGTGACATTTAACCTTTTTTTTTGGCAAAAAATCTCAACGGCCACTAAACTATTCGTCAGATTATGTTTTGGCTATCAAACTATTTTTCGTCAATAATTGACCACTAAACAACTTAATCAGTAAACTCGTGACCATTTGATCGATAATTATTTTTAATCTGTGAAATTAGCTGTACACGTGACCAAACGCAGGGGCAATTTTGTCTAACAACTACGCGATCCTATTCTCCCCTGAATTTCTTTCCTCAAACAATCACCGAATGGAACATTATGTGGAGGAAAAATAGGGACTCAATTAGGAGTCTCAAATCTTCAAACACAAATCAAAGATATTAGCAAGGGTCGTATTTTTCCACTGGGGGATCTGAGCAGTATTTTTCCATTTCCAAAAGTGATGTTCCACTAATAACAATATACATATTAAGAAGGGCCGTACCAGTCCAAGATCATCAGTTAATGTATCCAGCACTTGCTCAACTCCATCGCATCCGGCTGCTATGTACAGAGGAGTCAAGCCCTGACATCGGTCTAAGTACATAGCAGATTGGACTTAATTTTTTCAGTTCTGCATCTGGATGGTATCTTAGGAGGACTTCAACCATGGACCTACAATTTTGCCGAACAGCTCTATGGAGCAACCCATTTTCCAGCAATGCATTTTCAATTGAAGAGCGTTTTTCTTCACCCATGACTTTGTTGACCAGAACATTCAAAAGCATCTTGACCACTGTACACCAGTCATGTTCGACTAAGAACTCTATAGGCCATCTGAGTCGCTGGAAGGGAAATGTATCCAAGTTGGAATCTTGTAGACCCAATCTAAATTTCAACTTACTTCTACGGAGGAGCCAACCAATTTCATGTATGAAGTCCGGAGCTTGATTCCTGGCTTCTAAATTTTGGTTGTTTTTCCAATGGTTCCCACGATCATTGAGTTGATCTTTCATATGTTGTTGGATCATACCATTCCCAAAAGCAACATCCCTCATCCTACAATTTACATTCCAAGACTAAATCCTCTTGTTATAACATCTCCTCTTGTTATGGGTTTAGGAGAGTGCCTAGCATTCTTCGTCTTCTTTTTCGGCTTCTTCGATTTGTGATTGAAGATTTAGGGCTTCCAATTGAGTAAATTAAGGGGAGAACAGGGTCACATAGTTGTTGGATAAAATTGCCCTTGCATTTTGCCACGTGTACTACTAATTTTACAGATTAAAAGCAATTATAGATCAAATGGTCACGGGTTTATTGATTAAATTATTTAGTGGCCAATTACTGACGAAAAATAATTTGATGGCCAAAACATGATCTGACGAATAGTTTAGTGGCTGCTGATATTTTTTGTCCT
The DNA here is from genome assembly GCF_036785885.1 of Coffea arabica. Classification (NCBI taxonomy): domain Eukaryota; kingdom Viridiplantae; phylum Streptophyta; class Magnoliopsida; order Gentianales; family Rubiaceae; genus Coffea; species Coffea arabica. The sequence continues at coordinate 31,799,055 of NC_092327.1, forward strand.
TTTTTTTTTCTCTTAAAGTAGAGTCCTCAATGAGTAATAGAGTTTCTACCACAAAGAAGTGTGCCCAAACATAGAGCCTAGGTTTCCTAGATTGGTGAATTTTTGTGCTCTTGTTTGATGTCTGAAAAATGTTTATCAAGTGTGACATCCCATATTTTTCTGCTTCAATATATTCGGTTCATAGGTTTTAGATCTAGTAAGCTTTAGGCCAAGTTTCATGTTTGAGGGGGAAAAAGGAACGTCTAGTGTTAATTCCTCTTAGATGCACATTTTAGCAAGTAAAACTGCATTAGTATGCATGACTAAAGAAGTGGCTAATTTTCATTTAAACAACTAAACAATCATCTTATCGAAAACTGGTAACAAAAGTAATTTAACAATTGATTAGCTAATCATTATGCATAAGCATTAAAAAAGGACGAGAAATTAAGTGATGATAATAAGGATATAAATGTAGACAACAAAAAAAAGTTTAGGAAGAAAAAACTCAAACTAATTAGATTCAATTAATTCCTAAAACTTATAAGCAGTCGAAAGAAAACATTAAGAATTTGCAGGGTGTTTAAACTCTCTTTTGAGATTGATAGCAACTAAAGCCTTGGAAGATATTGTGAGTGGGTTGCAAAATTCCAGTTTTTCCCAATCAATGAAGCTGATCAAGGGACTACTATGTAAGGAGGGTGAGTGACTTTTACATTCACTTGATGCATAATCGAGTGAATTAATTAGGAAATTGTCTTTTACCCTATCAGGGACTATCAAAATTATTTAGATTATAATGTTAACATATTCTTCTAATGGCATGAAATTTATCAAATATAAAATACAAAACAGAAAGAGGTAGAGAATATAAGAAATTTAACACAAATGAAATGTTTGAATATGCAATCTCTTCTCTCAGACGTACATAGCAACTGGGCTGCACCACCAATCTCATAGCAGAAAGAGGTAGAGAAGCAATGATCATGAATGACCTATCTTGCACTTGGAGCGGTGTCTATCTCAAGGCCATCATCCTGCGGAAAATCTGCAGCCCTTGATGCTATCTCTTCAGATAGCTCTATTGCCAAACACTGCTTTAGTTCAACAAGTAACTCCATGCCACTCATCCTCTGACTAGCCATTGCCATTGTACACGTCATGGCGGCCTCCAAAAACTTCCAGGCCGAGTTTATGTGGAACTTTCCTTTCAGTTTTGGATCCATAATTTCATGAATGTCTCCCCTTTCTACCCTTTTGTTCACCCATTCAACAATGTGAATATTGACATCATCGGTGCCCTTTATGATGGCTGGTTTTCCAGTGTTCAGTTCCAATAAAACGATGCCGAGGCTGTAAACATCACTTTTCTCATTGAACTTGAAGGTGTAGTTATATCTGAAAGCCAATTTAGATGTCATTAAAGGACACCAATGCACATAATCTATAGTTTTACTATGAAGGATACGAAATCTTGAAAAAAAAAATTCTTAGATAGTTTGGTAGGGATGGAACCCGGATTTTGGTTTAGAGAAGGGGCGAACAGTCAAACACAGTACAAACTAATATTCATCATAAAATCTAGATTATAAACTTGAATAAGAATATATAGTTTTACTGAATATTTTTTTACAACTTAGGACGAAAATATTTTGAGAATGGAAAACACAATTTATGAGCCTCTAAAAAATATTATAATATGCTTACATCTTTTTTCATATTGTTTAAAAAATTTCTTAAATTCTAAATGTTCAACTATCGTACTTAATTTTTTTGAAACTTTTATGCATAGATATATTATAATGTGGTAAGGCTCATTAAATGCTGCAATAAATATGCAACAAATATTCTTTGGCATTGAAATCGAAAACTGCATCTTTGTCTTTAATTAAATACAAAAGAAGTAGAATTAGAACTTTTTCTTGTAAATGAATATTTAGTTTGTAGCAAAGTTCACCAAGCATAATTTATAGAAGACTCGTACATTGTGTCCACATGCTCAAAATATTTTCATCCTAAGTTGTAAACAACTATTCCAGTTGTATACTTAACGCTGTATATATCAATTAGGAAAAGGATTGCAATGATTTGAGAAACCTTTATAGAATGGCAGCTTAGGAAAATAGAAAAATTTAACTTCATATTGAATACATACTCTGGATCTAGGTAACCAGCTGTTCCAGCCACTGCTGTTGTTACATGAGTGTCACTTTCACTTGAAAAAATTCGAGATAAGCCAAAATCAGCAAGCTTAGCCTGCAATTTTTGGTTCAATAGTATATTGGCACTTTTCAAGTCTCTATGGATATTGGAGGATTGCATCCATTGTGTAAATACTCCAAACCTGAGATGAAACTTTGTGGTCATTACCATGTATTGACTTCATTATCACTTAATAATTCCCTGAAATCCCAAAAGAGAAAAGAATGGACTGAGTTGAAAATCACCTTGTGCAGCATCTAATGCAATATGAACTCTCTCTTTCCAGCTTAAAGGGTTAAGATTTTTCCCTGTGCTCAAAGAAAGTCATTCAAATAAGAATCAATAAGTGAAGAAACTTACCAGCCACATTCCTCTATGTATAATCTTCACACACAAGATCAAAAATAGTGAATAGTAAAGAGTTTAAACCAATTGTGCTCTTAAATTATAGGGATTGACAGTTGGCACCCTAAATTATTGCTTGTGATACTTTAGTACCTAAACATCTTTTTCTTTCACACGTACACTTGAATGATATACTTTGGATTGAAATTGAGTACTTGATTAATACCTTAACCCAAAAAATCTTTAAATAACAACTAGCACATGCCTCATGTTGTGGATGGACATCACACAATTGTTAATATATCAATAGATTCAAGCATACAAATGGAATTACTCCTTATCAAAAAGAATGTGAAAGAAGAGTTTACCAATAAAAAGCAACGTAAAATCACAACATTTCTAAATGATAGACACAAATATAGAACCCCTAAAATTAAGGCCAGTTATCTTTTAATTTATGACTGTTGCTTACGTCGTATTGTTGCTTAGTACAACTTATAGTCCATGATGTAGCCAGTGCTTTTAAATTTGGACTTGGAAGTGAAGCAAAAGAACTTCTAGTTTGTAGTTCAATCGGTATGACCAATTCAATCCTAGTTCAAAGGTTTAGTAATTTTTTAATTTGTTTTAGTATTAAAACTTTTGAATTAAGCCGAAATATTTATTTTAAAAATAAAAAAAAATTAGTGCAATCTGGTTGAACCTAACGAGTTTGACCAGTACAATCGAAGTCTTTGGATTAATCATTGAACCAGATCGAAGACATGGCCGGTTCACGATTCGATTGGTCAAAACAAACGGTTCGGTTAGGTTTTCAGACATTAGATGCAGCAATTTTTCCAAAATATTCTATGTATTTTTTTCTAAGAAATATTCTAGTAATTTTGACCCCAAGTAGTCTTTTCCATTGGTAAAAGCAGTGAATTAAAATTTAAATTGCACCACCCGATTCAATTGGTTGAAAGGGGAGCTAGTGAGCTGTTTGATCCAAACTTTCTTTAAAAAAATGAAGATAGCATTTCACTGGGTTTAACCAGGGAAAATCGAACAAAAGTCAAACTAATCGGTTTTTATTAGTTTTTTTTTTTTTTTGTTTACCAGTACATTTTCTTTTTTTTTTTTACCACTTTAAGTTTTTCTTATTTCTCCTCACTCGAATTTCATAATCAAAACTTTTATAGTATTTGTTTTTATCTTTTAGATGATATGGACAACTATAAACGCTCTTATAAAATTTTTCTAATTTCTGTAAGGTCCATTGGTTTTGAAGTAAGCATGAACATAACCAAAATTTCTCTACCTTATCTTTGCAAAGACTTCAAATAGTTTTTTCCTCCATGGAGCAAGATCTTGGTTTCAAGCCAAGGTCTGCCTCTCTTTGCCTTTTTTTTTTTTTTATATTCAATAAAGTCTCTTTCAAAGTATCTTAGTGAGAGTTTTCTTTCTCCTAATGTTTTCTAGTGTGAGTTTTGCTCTCTCATAGGGTTTCCTAATGAGAGTTTTCTTCTTTCCTAAAATATTATGGAGTTTTGTTAGTTTTTTGTTATTTCTTTAACAGATCTAAGAGTTTTTCACACCTATATGTCAAATATGGGATTCCTTCATTTCATCTGATCTCAACATCGACTTTGAATTTGAACCAGTTAAACAGCAGTTTTGATGGTCTTAACTTGCATAGAGCTTCATTGGGCTGCTCATGATTTATTTGATCGGTTGGAGTTTCACAATGTAATCTTTGTTATTTTCTAAAAATTTATTAAATTTAATGATTTTTTAGATTAACCGTATTTGTGACATGTTTGTTGTATTTTTTTTGCATTCGTTTAGATTTCATGGAATAAAAAGTTATATTTTATAAAAAAAAAAAAAAAGTAGGAAGCATGTACATAGAGGTTAAAATACCTGATAAATGTTGTCTTAAATTTCCGTTCGCCATATACTCACAGATTAGAGCCATAGCGCGCTCTTCCTTCAGCGCAATATCCGACAAATGATACCAAGTTTGTGTGATGAATCTTGATCAAGATTTCCACCTTCCTCAATGATATAACAAAGTCCGTTAGAAAAATGAGTAGTAGCAATTCTGACTTTGATTTATATGTCCTCTAGTACAATCTTCCTCTGAACGGGCTAACCTAAGGAATATAAATCACAAGCACGAGAAATTTCCAAAAATCCAAAATCTAATTATGTACTAATAATTTTGCGTCATAGAAAATGTTTGCAAAACCAGTATAATTGTGGACATATCTTTTAGATTACTTTTTCTAAACGTATTTTTTGAAAACTACATTTCCGTAATACTTTTTAAATGTGATGCATGTAAAATAAAAATATAATTAAAACATGTATTTAATTTGGGAATCTTAGAAAAATTTTCACAAAACTTCTAGAATACCTATTTCACAACCGATGATTATTTACCATTCGATATAGGTAAGGGATAATTTGAAAAACCTTCCTTGAGGATTCTGACAATTTCATTGCCCTCTTTTGAGGTTTTAAAAATATCACTTACCTCTCATATCAGCAATTTGAGACCCAATGCTTATATCATTAATAGTGAAATGACTCTGCTATCCTTACAATTTAAGATGTTTTACACATCTTTGAGGAGCGAAACAATTAAAAAATTTGCTAATTAAATTAACCATAATTTGAAATTAAAAAAACAACTAATTTGCTATATAAAAAGAGAACCAATATAGGGGGGCTTTTTTTAATTAATTTACTTGACAAATAAAATGAATCATATTTGATGTGCATAATAAATAAAAGGATTCAAACATGAAAAAGAATTAAGCCGTTTACAAACTATTAACCATAATTTGATTAAAAATAATTAAGCCATTTAAAAACAAAATTACCCATAATTTTATTATGTTTAAAATTAATTTGGCATTAGAAAAGGGGTCAAATGCTAGACTAGCTTTTTTTATGTTCTTAAAGATCATAAAAAATTGGATGTGAGGAGAATTTGGTTTTCCATTGTCTCTTCTTAATACCATGATGATAACAAGAATCTTAAGGTAAGTCAAAAATTTTGATACAAAATTTGTTACTTTTGATTGCAAATGATGAAATTTTTTCGTTAATCATGTGTAACGGCCTTATAAATGAAACAATAACTTAGATTGAATAATTAAATTAACTATTATTATAGGTGAGGAGCACTTTGAAATCAAATGATCTTCTCACACCTAAAATCATTTTTTTTGTTGCTTTTTTTTAATTTGGTAAATTTTTACAAGGAAATAGGTTTCAAGCGAGGTTGGTGATAGAAAACTTTTCCCTTCGCGTGTAGGGGCACTTTCTCTCTCTAAAAAAGAGAGCAACTCTTCCTTTTGTGGGAGCTTCCAAAAGTTCCGACAGTCCCAAAAGATTCAATCTTTGTATCTTTCAGACAAGGTTTTAGCGTTAAATACATTGTTCTAAGTGCATTTCGGTCGGATCCCTTTCATAGTAATTGGAGCTGAAGAAGTCTTTACTAAGAGCAGAATTCCTAGAATCGCTGTTTGAGATCATGGAGACCCTTTCAAGCTGTACTACTATGAGGTAACAGATCTACCGGCTAAGACGAAGTTCCAAGGGAGTGGTTTTGTTTCCGACAGGTAAACTCACTGCCATTCTCATTTCCTATCTTGTCTGGTATAGTAGGTGCATTAGTGTTAGGTGCATATTGCTCTGTTTCTTTGTTGCCTACCATTCTAACATTTACCTAGAGAAAAGCATATTTTTTTCTTTTCCCTTAGTGGGTTCATCGGGTTTCCTTTGAGGTCAGTGTGGGTGTGAGACTTATACTGGCAGTACCTCATTTAAGCCTAATGGCTGAAGACATTGTGGATATTCTGCAAAGTTTTAATCTCTCGAACAAGGAGCTGCAAGTCACAGAGATGGGGAGCGAGGAGCTAACTTTAGGTATCAAGGAGTGTTAAAGCAGTTTGTTAGGGAAAATAGTGGGGGAGAAGATAGCTAATTACACGGGTGTGAAGAACTTTGTCACAGCAGCATGGGGGTATCCAAGGGATTTGACTGTGGCTGAGTTGGGTCCAAATTTGTTCCAATTTATTGTACCAAAAGAAGAAGATAGGGATAGAATAGCTCAGGGAGGCCCGTGGATATTGGATAACCAATTACTGGTTCTGAACAAATGGTATGAGGGGATTGAAGATGATGAAAAGGCCTTTAATTTAGCACCACTTTGGGTGCAAGTCTGGAATCTTCCAGTTCACTATATCTCAAAGGAGGTGGGGAAGAAAATAGGTTCTGTTTTCCACCTGGTAAGAGACGTCATTATACCACAAACTGGGGGAAAGGAAGGAAGGCACCTCAAGCTAGCTACAGTAGTGGATATTACTCAACCTCTGCTGCGAGGGACAACCATCAAAGTGGCAGGGGTAGCAAAATGGGTTCAGTTTAAATACAAGAGATGTCCGGACTTTTGCTATAGGTGTGGCAGAATAGGGCACAGTGAGAGATCTTGTGGAATGGGTGTGAGTGGGAGGGAAGGTAAAAGGGATAATCAATAGGGGAATTGGATGAGGGCAGGGCATGCAAATGGGATGATGTCTGCTCAGAAAAAACATACAGGGGTGGTTTTTAACCCCCAAAGGAGCCACTGGAGTTATCAGAATGGGGAATGGATAGAGAAAGAATGTCCAGGGACACAAGTACATGATGGTTCCAGAGGAGCGGAAGAGGAGTGTGAGAGAGAGACAGTCCCAGAATTGGGAGGAAGCCAGCGGGATGAACAACCAACTGATCAGAGGGAGGTAGTGGAGGCAACAACCTCCAATTCAGTATCTGTTTCAAACATGGAGGGTGTTGAGGAAACTGAAGTTCTAATACCCAATTCTGGTGGGGATATAACCCACGCAGGGGAAGTAAAGGGTGGTAACGAACAGGGTGGGAGGACTTCTATGATGGTAGATAGCGGTCTTGAGCATATACTGAGGGAGCAAGGGGTTCAGCAATTTCAACAACCAGCTTTGGAGGTGGCAAATAATGGCCTGTTACTTACACAGGTTGATCAGGTGAGCATGGCTACAAAGCAAAAGGGAATTAGGAAGCAGCTTCGAAGGGTTCAAAAGCCTTTAAGATCACCTAGCAATAGAAGACAGGATCTAAAAGGAATTAGTATCAACCTGGGGAATATTAAATACCAAGGCAAGAGGAAAAGTACAGAAGTGGATGTGGCTATGGATAACGTTGAGGAGGAAGGACATGAGATGAAACGAAATAAACTAGGGGCTGAGGGGGAAGGGTCCATCCCTTATAGGACCCCAGGATCCAAATGAGAGTTCAGGTGTGGAATTGTCAAGGAGTGGGGAGCCCCTTGACAATTCCCCAGCTGAGAGAGGTTAATAACCTCTTCTCCCCAAGTATGGTGTTTTTAAGTGAGACCAAGAATAGAACAAAATACATGGAAAAAGTGAAAAACATTTTAAGATTTGATGAAATGGTCGTGGTGGAGGCAATGAATAAGGCAGGAGGATTGGCTCTTCTTTGGAAAGATGAGGTGAATATTATAGAGGTTTTGAGGACTGTTTTTACCATAGAAGCGCATGTGGAGGACCCGGAAGTGAACACTGATTGGTGGTTTGTAGGCATCTATGCAAGTTGTGATGATCAGTTCAGAAAACAACAGTGGGAAGTTATAGAAAGGAGGAAGAGATTGTGGGGAGAAAAATGGATGATAGCAGGAGACTTTAATGATATTGTATCTAATGAAGAAAAATGGGGAGGAAATAGTCGACAGGAAAGCAGCTTTCAAGACTTCAAGCAATTCATTAATGGGAATCAGTTGATGGATATTGGGTTTGTTGGACATCCTTGGACTTGGTGTAACAATTGGGATCAAGAAGGAGAAATCAAACAGAGACTGGATAGAGGTTTTTGTAGCTACTCCTGGTCAAAGGTGTATGAGAAAATTCAGTGTACTCATATTGACTCATATGCGTCTGATCACAGCATTCTTTTGTTCGATACTAAGATGAATCTTGGTAAGAGGAAGAAGAGATTCTACTTTGATAAGAGGTGGCTTAAAAGAGAAGATATAGGGGAGGTAATCAAGTCGGCTTGGGAGCAGGAAATGGATGGATCTAGGATGTTTCAAGTGGTTAAGAAGCTCAAAAACTGCTGAGTAGCTCTACTACAATGGAGGAATAACTTCCAAGCAAATGCAAGAGTGAAAACTGAGCAGATAAAAAACCAGTTGAGTGATCTGAAGTCTTCTCTAGGTAGCACCAGCAAGGATTGTAAGGATTCTCTAAAAAAACAGTTAAAGGAAGCCTACAAAGAGGAAGAGTTGTACTGGCTTCAAAAATCGCGGATACAATGGCTTAGGGAGGGTGACAAGAACACGAAATTTTTCCATGCCTCGGTACAAGGTAGGAGAAAGAGAAATAGACTGAACAAACTTCAGCGAGAGGATGGTACTTGGACTGAGAGTGAGCATGCAGTGAGCAAGGAGATTGCAGAATACTATAGGAATCTGTTCAACAGTAATGACGTCGGGGACTTAACTGAGGTACTGGATGGTATAC